>NC_092756.1:65279885-65585719 GCF_047496795.1 Chiloscyllium punctatum | reverse complement strand
CGCCCCGCAACAACCTAACCTCCCGTCCTGGCACCCTCCCTTGCCATCACAGGAATTGCAAAACCTCTGCCCTCACCTCCATCCAAGGCCCCAAAGGAGCTTTCCAGTGCATCCAATTTCACTTGCAAATCCACCAATGTCATTTATTGTAACCGTTGCTCCTGATGCGGTCTCCTTCATGTTGGGGAGACTGGCGCCTCCTCACAGAGCGCTTTAGAGAACATCTCCAGGGCATCCGCACCAATCAACCCCACTGCCCTGTGGCCCAACATTTCAACTCCCCCTCCCACTCTGCCGAGGACATTCAGGTCCTGGGCATCCTCCACCTCCACTCCCTCACCATTCGACGCCTGGAGGAAGAACGTCTCATCTTCCGCCTCAGAACACTTCAACCCCAAGACATCAATGTGAACTTCACCAGTTCCCTCATTACCCCTCCCCCACACTACCTCATTTCCAACCTTCCAGCTCAGCACCGCCTACATGCCAATCGCCCTTCCCACCCATCAGCTCCACCCTCCCCTCTAACCTATCACCTTCGCCCCCACCTCCATTCACCTATAGTACTCTTTGCAACCTCCTCCAACCTCCCCTCTGACCCAGCACCTTCATCCCCACCCCTCTTCACTTATTCACCCTTATTCCCTCTTTGCTACCTTCTCCCCAGCTCCCCCCTCCAATTTATCTCTCCATCCTGGAGGCTCCCTGCTTCCATTCCGGAAGAAGTGCTTTTGCCTGAAACGTTGATTTTCCTGCTCATTGGATGCTGCCTACACTGCTGTGTTTTTCCAGCACCACTCTGTTCTAGACTCTGGTTCAATTCAGTCCCACTCGCACCTTGTGTTGGTCTGTGTGAAAGTTTTGTGTTCACCTCAGGGATATATTTGTGTTCCCTGGATGCAGAAGCCTGTGTATCTTTGTTCAAGTAAATGTGTTGTACCTGGTTTGAAACTGCAGCTGTGTCTGTGTGCATGGGAGGGACATGGACAGGGAAGGGACATACTGCACTTTCTCTTTTTCTCTCCCCTCTGTAACCTAACAAAGATTACAGTCTCCTGCTCTCCCAGGAGGAGGTGTACTCCAGGTAGAGGAAGCTGGAAACGGACTGGATGAGCTAGGATTTGGGATGAGAGCGGGGTTTGAGTGACAGACCTGGGGGTTTGTGTGTTTGTGTTTCCTTAAGCTCCTGAAACAAACACAGGGTGATACAAACCCCAGGAGCAGGGTCTGTCCCTCAGGGGAGAAAGTAAGTGTAAGAAACCATCGAGAGAGAGAGCGAGAGAGAGCTGGGAAATGCTTAATATTTTCAATATAATATTTTCAAATTCTCTGTCTTTCCTGAACTCCTGCTTGTCTCTGACTGACTTCTCCCCTTTTCTCTCTGTCTCTTTCTTCCTGTTGGCTTTTTCCTTCTCTGTTTTTATCTGTGTCTGTTCCTCTCAGTCTCTCTTCTTGTCTCTCTTTTGTTCTCTCTCTCTCTCTCTCTCAGTCACACTCGCAGCATTTCCGTTTCACTCTTCTCCCTGTCATCGGTAGCTTGTCCTTTTATTCTCTCGAATTGAATGAAGTTAGCTTTATTTTCGCACGTACTCACATGAGTTCAGTGAAAAGTTTATAAATCGCCACTGAGAGTGCCATCTTAGGTACAGTGTACCTTGGTACTATTCTTAGGTGCAGAATAGAGAAAAGAAAAAAAAACACAAAGCAAAGTTAAAATGAAATATCTCACAGTCAGTCCCCAAAGTCTTTCTGCAGTAGACCAATGCAGAGGGCCTCCAGGAAATCGGACCACAGGCTGTCGCTGACCCCCTGTTACTCACTGGGCCACAGCTTTCTCCTCCAACTTGGCCCCTGGCCCCTGGTCACTGGTGTCCACTACCCCATCCACAGACCCTGGTCACTGGGGTCCGTGCTGAATGAGCTTCAGAAGTCGACATTCGGAGACTTGGGGTGGTATCTGAGGCCGTGGGAAGGAAGAGAAGGGAGAAGAGAGAGAGAGCACGAAAAGAAGAAAAAGAAAGGATGAAGTGGAGGAGATCTGGCAGGAGCATCCTACTCCACCCCCATCTTCGCTTCTCACTCACTCCCCCCTCTCTCTCCCCTGTCTCTGTCTCTCTCTAACTCTCTCCCTCTCTCTCTCTCTCTCTCTCTCTTTCTATCTCCATCTCTCTCAGGTAGTCTCTCAGGTAGCCTCTCTTGTTGTCTCTCTCACTCTCTCTCTTTGTCTGTCCCTCCCCTTCTCTAAATCTCTCCAGTTGCCTCTCTATTTCTGGCTCCCTCTCTTTTTTTCTCATTTCTTCTCTTTCTACCCGACTTGCTCCCGTGGTTTCAGCACCAAACATCATCCTTCAAGAGTGGGGTCGACAATGATGAAGAAAGAGCAGAAAATTGTAGTGTTGTCAGTACAGCAGGACGGGTTTTAACAGGAGGTTTAATCGAGCTGAGGTCATGCTGACACCATGCTGAGGTGAATGAGAATAAGCTGCTCCTATTGAGAGGAGAGATAGAAACCAGAGAATAGAGGATTGGCAAAATAATCCGGGGGGAAGTGAGAAGAGTGGCTTTGTTACAGAAGATGCTTTTAATTTTTAATTTACTGCGTGAAAGGGTGATGGAAGCAAGTACAATAATAACTTTAATCATAGATTTCAGTAAATATCTGATGTTGGGATGTTAAAGATTTTTGGAGAAAGTTAGTGGTATGGAGCTAATTTGATACACCTTCCAGAAAATCTGCACAGACGTGATCGGGCCAATGGGCCACTTCAATTCTGCATCTTCTGGGTTGGAATGACTAAATAAATCACACAAAATCTTGAGTCCACTTTGAGCGTCAAAGTTTATTGATGTTAGAACGATGGGAAGAAGCCTCTGGGGATCTAGAAGCTTCTTCACTGAACAAAGGGTAAACGTATACCTTTATACATTTATATTGACATATCTTGAGCAATTGCAAACCAATTGTATTGTTATTTGATTGCATTCACATTCAATCAAATTGATTGTGTGACTGCACGGAGTAATAGATCATCCCAGGGCTTCCCATGATCTCATGATGTTTCCCAGATGCCCTTATCATTTATCCTTGGGCTTTCAACCACATTCCAACATTGCCGCTTCTGCATCAGTATTTAGATTAGATTATATAAGATTAAATTAGATGAGATTAGATTACTTACAGTGTGGAAACAGTCCCTTCAGCTCAACAAGTCCACACTGACCCTCCGAAGAGCAACCCACCCAGAACCATTCCCCTACATTTACCCCTTCATCTGACACTATGGGTAATTTAGCATGGCCAATCCACCTAAACTGCAAATATTTGGACTGTGGGAGGAAACCAGAGCACCCGGAGTAAACCCACGCAGACACGGGGAGAATGTGCAAACTCCACACAGACAGTTGCCTGAGGTGGGGATTATCCCTGCTAGCCTCTCACTCCTGTTAAGGGCTTTCATCCATAGGAATCCAGTTAAATCTCTTAAAGCCTGTTACATTTAAACCCACTATTAAATACATGTTATACTCAAAATATATGGCGATGATGATATCTGGGTGGCTAGATTTCTCCCTTTTATCTTGTGTTGGATCTCAGAGTTTGAATCACCAAGATAAGGATTTTTTTCTATCAGGATACTTAAAGATGTCCTTACCCAGCTATCTCTGTACAAACAATGCAGCTGCACGCTTGCAACAGGAATCTTTGTATATTCATTGTGTTGGAAAGTTGGGGAGAGTACTTGAAGATTGGCACACAGGAAGTTAGAATATGGTGTTTGTAAAATTGGGAAGTGTGGCACTGGAAAAGCACAGCAGGCCAGTAGCACCTGAGGAGCAGGTGAGATAACGTTTCAGGCATAATCACTTCATCAACAACTTGCTGTAGCAAAGAAACTCTTCTCATTTCACCCTCAGCTTCTTTTTGCTAATGAAGGCCTTATGCTCGAAACATTAATTCTGCTGCCCCTCGGATGCTTCCTGACCTGCTGCACTTTTCCAGCACCACACCTTTTGACTCTGATCTCCCACATTTGCAGTCCTCACTTTCTCCAAGTTGTAAAATTGTATAATGGGGAAAACATTGTGTGGTCCCGTTAAAGGATGGTGCTTTTACTGTACTTAGAGTTTTAAAATGCAAGTACACAGACAGCCTGAACTGAAACATTGGTAGCAAAAGGCCGTACAGTGACCAGGCCAAGCAGCAGTTTTTCCAAAGATAACAGGCCTTTGAATTTCGCCACTCAATTTAAACCAGGCACCTAAATGCAAAAACCCAGTTAATTTAAATCTGGTGACTTTGACAACAGAGGAATAACCCTATTGTAAGATAAATTGACATCATCAAGGCTGTAAAAGAAGGGAGCAATTGGACAGAGATCCCAAATCAAGCTGCCATCTGCCAGAGCAAACATCCCTCAGCTCTAAAGAGAGAGAAATGGGTTCCCATAGTCACCTCTGCCTTAGAGAAAGCACCATCTCAATAACAATAGTACCAATGAAGTAGAAGACATTCCTAACGGATGAATTGAGGGAGAAGTCACAGAACATTCTGGAAGACACGTGACGTGGCTGCAATTTCAAGAGACTGAATTCCGTCTTTGCTTTATGAGGTTATAATTATTGAAACAGCATTTATTCGGGAATTATTAGTAGATAGAAGGGATTTATTGAGTTTTCTAACAGTTTAGTTACATTGTTTGCTTTTGAATTAGATGAGTGCATTGTTGCTTATTGATTTTAAAGTGAGTGTGAGGGATTTATTTTTAGTCAACTACTGGAAGTAGCTGAAAAGCAGGTGACACCACTTTTTCATTCCTTTGACAGATTATAGGGCGAGGTGCTGCTCTTTGGATATTTCAGTACTAGTTCTCAGAGGGTGATCAACCTCTGTGTTACAACAATTGTTATACACTATGCGTGCTATTTTATCTTGAATATATTCTTTTTTTCAAAGCAACAATTGTCCTAGATTACTTTTGATACTCAGCTAGCCAAGGTACTATTCCAGCTGTAAATCTTCTCAGTCATCTTATGTCAACTGAGAAGCACTTTTGGTTATTTTGTGCTGCTTTCAGACATAGAATATGGAACTTGGGACAGTACAGCACAGAACAGGCCCTTCAGCCCACGATGTTGTGCAAACCACTGATCCTCATGTATGCACCCTCAAATTTCTGTGACCATATGCATGTCCAGGAGTCTCTTAAATGTCCCGAATGACCCTGCTTCCACAACTGCTGCTGGCAACGCATTCCATGCTCTCACAACTCTCTGTGTAAAGAACCCGCCTCTGACATCCCCTCTATACTTTCCTCCAACCAGCTTAAAACTATGACCCCTCGTGTTAGTCATTTCTGCCCTGGGATATAGTCTCTGGCTATCGACACTGTCCATGCCTCTCATTATTTTGTATACCTCAATTAGGTCCCCTCTCATCCTCCTTATCTTCAATGAAAAAAGTCCCAGCTCATTCTACCTCTCTTCGTAAGATAAGCCCTCCAGTCCAGGCAGCATCCTGGTAAACCTCCTCTGAACCCTCTCCAAAGCATCTAAATCTTTCCTATAATAGGGCGACCAGAACTGAAATCAGTATTCCAAGTGCGGTCTAACCAAAGTTTTATAGAGCTGCAACAAGATCTCACGACTCTTAAACTCAATCCCCCTGTTAATGAAAGCCAAAACACCATATGCTTCCTTAACAACCCTGTCCACTTGGGTGGCCATTTTAAGGGATCTATGTACCTGTTCCTCCACACTGCCAAGAATCCTATCCTTAATCCTGTACTCAGCTTTCAAATTTGACCTTCCAAAATGCATCACCTCGCATTTATCCAGGTTGAGCACTATCTGCCACCTCTCAGCCCATCTCTGCATCCTGTCAATGTCCCACTGCAGCCTACAACAGCCCTCTATACTGTCAACAAGACCTCCAACCTTTGTGTCATCTGCAAACTTGCTGACCCATCCTTCAATCCCCTCATCCAAGTCATTAATAAAACTTACAAACAATAGAGGCCCAAGGACAGAGCCCTGTGGAACACCACTCACCACTGACTTCCAGGCAGAATATTTTCCTTCTACTACCACTCACTGTCTTCTGTTGGCCAGCCAATTCTGTATCCAGACAGCTATGTTCCCCTGTATCCCATTCCTCCTGACCTTCTGAATGAGCCTACCATGGGGAACCTTATCAAATGCCTTGCTGAAGTCCATATACACCACATCTACAGCTTGCCTCTCATCAACTTTTCTTGTCACATCCTCAAAGAACTCGATAAGGTTTGCGAGGCATGACCTGCTCCTCACAAAGCCGTGTTGACTGCAATTAATCAAGCCATGCTCTTCCAGATGGTCATAAATCTTATCTCTCAGAATCCGTTGTAACACTTTGCAGACGACAGACGTGAGACTTACTGGTCTGTAATTGCCGGGGATTTCCCTATTTACTATCTACCATTTCACCTGATTTAACACAATGCAATCTATAACTATCTTTTTTTACCATCACACTGTGGTGAAATTTACAGCACTGCAGGACATCAAACACGTTCGTATAGAGTTTATAAAACAAGATTCGCCTCAGTCTCAAAAATAAAGAGATCAGTGGATGAATATGGAACATTTCGAATGCACGAGTAAGAATTTAAAATGGAGAGTTTGGAGGACAATACGCCTTTATTAGTTTCACCAGATGATCAGGGATTATTGGGATTTGTTTGGATATGCAAACCAGCAGGATGGAATAGGTTTGTACCACAGAAATGTATGGGGTTCATAATCTGGGGTTAGACCGATATGGCGCTGGCTGTGAGGGTTCAGGGGAAGCAATGGATGGAAAGAGTGGCTATTTCATCAAGTATAAGTGGAGGCAGGGAAGGATTTGGGAACTGTTGTAGATGTAGATGGAAACAAAAATCCCTTGATGACGCAAATACCTTTTTGAGTTGATTTCAGGCGTTATTATGAAGCCAGAAGCAAACAGGGTTCATCCAGAATCAGTTCCAATTCATCTTTGTGAAGTCAGTGAGAGCCACAAAAGTTTTCTTGAAAGCACTGAGGATGTTGGCTCATACAGGAAAAGGTGAGGACAGCAGATACTCGAGGTCAAAGTCAAGAGTGTAGTGCTGGAAAAGCACAGCAGGTCAGGCAGCATCTGAGGGAGCAGGAGAATGGACATCCCGGGCATAAGTCCTTCATCAGGAATGAGGCCGGGTAGCTGAGAGATAAATGGGAGGGGCATGAAGCTACAGAAAGGTAGCTGGGAATGTGATATGTAGATGGAATTGGGGGAGAAGGTGACAGATCGGAGAGGAGCGTGGAACAGATAGATGGCAAAGGTGATGGACAGGTCAAGAGGGTGGGATACTATTGGGAGGAGGGGAAATGAGGAAACTGGTAAAGTCCACAATGATTCCTTGTGGTCGCAGGGTCCCAAGGTGGAAGATGAGGCATTCTTCCTCCAGGTTTGGTGAAGGAGGAGGCCCAGGACCTGCATGCCCTTGGCCGAGTGGGTGGGGGAGTTGAAGTATTCAGACACGGGGTGGTGGGATTGGTTGTTGCGGATGTCCCAGGGATGTTCTCTGAAATGATCAGCTAGTTCACAACCTGTCTCCCTGATGTGGTGGAGATCACATCGAGACAAATGGATACAGTAGGTGATGTGTGTGGAAGTACAGGTTAATTTCTGTTGATTTTGTGGAAGGATCCTTTGGGGCCTTGGACGGAGGTGAGGGGGAGATGTGGGCACAGGTTTTGCACTTCCTGCGGTGGCAGGGCAAGGTCGTGGGAGGGGAAGGTGGGTTGGCGAGGGCCGTGGATCTGACAAGGGAGTCCCAGAGAGAATGGTCTCTCTGGAACACTGATGGGGATGGGGAGGGAACTATATCCCTAGTGTTGGGGTCTGTTTGTGGTTGGCAGAAGTGGCGCACGATGATGTGATGTATATGGAGGTTGGTGATGTGGAAGGTAAGGACCAGGGGGCGGGGAGGGCAGGGTTCTGTCCTTGTTGCGTTGGGAGGGGTGGGGTTCGAGGGCAGAGGTGCAGGAATTGGTTGAGAATAATGAAGGGCTTTATAGACCACGTGGTTGGGGATATTGAGATCTTGGTAAAAGGAGGCCATCTGGCACTTTCTAACGTGGAATTGATCAACCTGGGAACAGATGCTGTGGAGGCCGAGGAATTGGGAATCAATGATAGTGTTTTTTTTCTAGAAGGCAGGGTAGAAGGAGGAGTAGTCCAGGTAGCTGTTGGAGTCAGTTGGCTTGTTGTAGATATCTGTGGCAAGTCGGTCGCTGGAAATGGAGATGGAGAGGTCCAGGAAGGGAAGTGAGGTGTCAGAGATGATCCAAGGAAATTTGAGGTTTGGATAAAAGGTGCTAGCGAAGTTGATAAATGGTTCAACCTCCTCATGGGAGGACTTGGTGGCGCTGAATCAGTCATTGATGTAGCAGATGGACGGATGGGGGTGATGCCGTTGTAACTGCAGAAGATAGATTGTTCCACATACCCGATGAAGAGGCAGGCATTGTCGGTGCCTGTACGGGTGCCCGTGGCTACCCCTTTGTTTGGAGGAAGTGAAAGGATTGAAAGGAGAAGTTGTTGAGTGTGACAACCAGTTCAGCCTGGTGGCGAAGGGTGTCGGTGAAAGGATACTGGTTTTGACGGCGTGAGAGGAAGAAACAGAGAACTTGGAGGCCTTTGTGGGGCCGCAGGGCAGACACATCCTCCTACTGTTCCTTGGACATGATCTCACCTCTCATCATCAAACCATCATCTCCCAGACCATCCATAATCTTATCATCTCAGGGGATCTCCCATCCAATACCTCCAACCTCATAGACCGGAACCCCACACCACCCAGTTCTACCTCCTACTGAAGATCCACAAGCCCGACTGTCCCCAGTCAACCCATTGTCCCTGCCTGCACCTGTCCCACTGAACTCATCGCTGCATGCCTTGGTCCAGGAAGTCCCCATCTACGTTCGGGACCTGTACACCTCCATCAGCCATGGCCAGGACATCCAAGCCCTCTGTTTCTTCCTCTCACAACGTTCCAATCAATACCCTTCCACCAACACCCTCATCCACCTGGCTGAACTGGTCCTCACCCTCAACAACTTATCCTTCCAAAACTCCCACTTTCTTCAAACAAAAAAGGTAGCCATGGCAAAAACATGGGTCCCAGCTATGCCTGCCTCTTTGACAGGTGCGTGGAACAGTCCATCTTCTGCAGCTACACCGGCACCCAGCCCCTGTTCTTCTGCTACATAGATGATTGTATGCGTGCCACCTTGGGCTCCTACGAGGAGGATGAACCATTTCCCAACACATTCCACCCTGACCTTAAATCCACCTGGACCATTTTGGATACATTATTCCCCTGCCTGGACCTCTCCATCTCCAATGACCGACTAAACATGGACATCTCCTCGAAACCCACTGACTGCCACAGCAACCTAGGCTGCACCTCCTCCCACCCTACCTCTTGGTAAGATGCTATTTCTTATTCCCAATCCCTCCGACTACACCGTATCTGTTCCCGTTATGACCAATTCCACCTCAGAAAATCCCAGATAGCCTCCTTTTCCAAGATCGCAAATTCCCTTCTACATGGTCGACGATGCCCTCCAGCGCATCTCATTCACTTCCTGCACCTCTGCCTGTGAACTTCACCCCTCCCAACAAGAACAGAAGAATCCCCCGCTCCTCACCTTCCACCTCACCAACCTCCATATACATCGCATCATTGTCCACCACTTTCGCCACCTACCAACAGACCCCACACTAGGGATATATTTCACTCCCCATTCAGCTTTCCAGAGAGACCATTCCCTCTGTGACTCTCGTCAGATCCACGCCCCCACCAGCCCATACCTCACACCCAGCACCTTTCCCTGCCACCGCAGGAAGCGCAAAACCTGCGCTCACACCATTCCCCTCATCTCCATCCTTCCATATCCAACAGAAATTTATCTGTATCTCTACCAACGTCATCTACTGCATCCGTTGCTCCCAATGTAGGCTCCTCTACATCGGGGAGACAGGAGACCAACTTGCAGTTTGTTTTTGAGAACATCACTGGGACACCTGTACCAACCTACCAACCCCACAACCCTGTGACTGAACACTTCAACACCCCCTTCCTCTCCCCCAAGGGCATGCAGGCCCTGGGCCTCTTCCATTACCAAACCAAAACCACCCGATACCTGGAGGAAGAACGCCTCAAATACCACGTTGGGATTTAGCATCCACGTGGGGTCAATGTGAAATTCACCAGTTTCCTTATTTCCCCTCCCCTCACATTATCCCAGTCTCAAGCCCCGAATCCGGTACCGCCCTCTTGACCTGTCCATCATGTTTCCCACCTATCCGCACCACCCTCCTCTCCAACCTATCATCTTCTCCCCCATCTCCACCTACCTATCGCACTCCCAGCTACATCCACCCCAACCCCACCCCACTCCCATTTCTATCTCAGTCTCCTCAGCTCACAGCCTCATTCCTGATGAAGAGCTTATGCCCAAAACGACGATTGTCCTGCACCTCAGATGCTGCCTGACCTGCTCTGTGCCATCACAACACTTCGACTGCTGGCTCATCTGCTAAATCCAACCCCACTTCAAATTTCCGATTTGATCTGCCTCCAAACCCGCTGATTTTGGCTTGGTTTCCCCATCAACCATGTTAGTGTTGTTTAAAGACAGAACGTGAAAAAAAAAACAAGGAGAGGAAGCACGGTGGATTGAATGGAAAAGCACCAAGTCAAACATGGATGAAAATACATTGTAATAAACAGGCGCAGATTTTTTTTACAGTTTATGTTATACTACTTACTGTTTCCTAACAGGAACTTGGAAAAATATTTTTCTCCCGATATATACATCAGAGAATTCTGTGAGGGAGAGGGGCAGGAGCCTGTCACTCTGGGGTGCAGTGAACAATGATTCTTTCCTCCAGATCATTTTGTACACAGTTCACTTATTGAAACTGATGAGTGAATGTTTTGTGCATGTCAAATCCCTCTTACTGTTTTGCTTTTGTATTGCAGCATTTTACTGACTGTTGGTCCTTGCTGTCAGCACTTTACGCTGGCTTTACTCCTGCAGTCTCTTTCATGTTGCCCCTCAGATGGAGTCAGTCCTTGCCTCCTGGTAAAGGAGTGTTATCATGTTGCAACTCCTCCTTCTCCTTTCTGTCCATTCCCCATGTCGACTCCTCGTTCCATTATCTGCTGCAGCTGATGTTGGCTCTCCGTTACTTGGATTTATTCACCAATTGGATTATTTTTATAACTGGATATTTCACTGCATACTTAAACTGGTCTCTGAAACTTTTTTGTGTCACCAAATAAATCACTGCATTGGTGCAGCAACTTAGGCTCCGCAGCATATATGCAACTTGTTCAAAGAGATCAAAACTATCCACGTTATAACTGGCACCATATAAATAAATAATATACACCAACCAGAGCAGTCTGAAACTGGCAGATATACCAAGCAGCAAATTCACAGAGCTTTTTTCTGCTCTCTATCTTTGGGTCATTCTCTGTTTTTGTTTTTGCTAAACCCTCAGTCCCTTTCGCGCCTTATTGGCCTCGAAGATGTGTATGATAGTCAGAACATTGAGAAACAAAACAAAAGTGAATGGGAGAAGTGGTGTCATAAATGATTCAATGTATCTATAACTCATCCACAGAAAAGAAAATACAGATTGTTGGCAGAATTCTCTTCGCAATATTCTCTGTGCAATACTGAGCTTTCATCTGATGAAAACAAATGGCGACAAATCGATGAAAAGAAAATGCGATAATGAACCAGACAGAACAATCAACTGTGAATCCGTCAGAGCCCTTTTTGCATGACAAACAGAAGTGATGTCCAGGAAACAGGGTGCATAATAATAGTAAGGAAACTCATTAAGTATGATTGATGTAAAGTAGATCCGACATTGCCTTCGTGACCAGTTAGCGAATGGTGCATCTCGGAAGACCACTCTTGCCTTGAGACAGGAATACAATCGCCAACTAGACTGACTGTAAGAGAGATAACTGAATAAAAGGACTTAAAATTGCTGGTCAAATATTGTCTACGCCTGATAAGTTTTAGCACAAAGATGATTGGTGTTCTGTGTCAAATCATCTGAACCACTAGTCACCAGTGTCAAATAAACCATTTGCACTTTTAAAAGACGTAGGGACTCAATGAGGAGCAAATACCTCCCTGAAACACGGCCATGTTCTCAATACTTTTTGCAGTCGACAGTAGTTGAATTCACCTCCTTTATGGATTACTCAGACAGGCTGTAGTTTCCTATAACTCAACAAAATCCACACAATCACACCTGGGATCTGTAACATATAGAATAGAAGACACCTAACACGGACCTTGCCTGCAAAATGTCTGCATTCGGTTGTGGAGACGCGGCACCTCAGATCGTCTTCAGAATTATAAACGCACACGACATGAGTGACAGTACTGGGCATTGAATCACTCCATAGTATCCAGGAATAGACGCCCTTCACAATGTAAATTAACAAATGATAGGGTATTGAGACAGAGAGCAGGTAATGTTCAGAGGAACCAGGTTTGATGTCTGTTACTGCAAGTAATGAAATGTGAGTTCAATAAATATATGGATTAAACAGTCTGACTGTGACCATTAAATTGTTGATGTTTTTCAGGAAATAAAATAACTTTTCTTCACAAACATGCTTCAGATTGGGTTTTCGTTCATCCAAATGTGGTCTGGCCTACGTGTGACTCCAGATCCACAACAACCCTGTGGGCAATTAGGGATGGGTGGTCAATCAGGATCTAGCCAGTGATGCCAACATCCATTGAATGAATAACAGAAAATGGGCTCCCTGCACACATTTAAAGATAAGAGATCCTTCACTTGCTTCAGCATAGTTTTATGGAGTAGGGATCACCAACACATCTCCCAGTACCCAGCACAAACAATCCAGACAACAGGATATGTGTCCTGGCTTTGAGACTAGCAACAGTTCGGAAATTCATTGGATTGGAAAAATGAGACATGACACTGACTATCCCCGAGAGTAGCTGATGCCACGACTTCAGCAAGACCTCAGCACCAAGCATCCAACCTTTCACTTTGGGTATTCCTCCTGGTCTCTGCCACACAGGAAACTCCCTTAGATATTAACCGCTCGCACTGGTAGTAATAAGGATTATATTTAACAGTACACATTGAATGTCAGCTTTAATGGCCGGGCCAGTATTAATTGCCCAGCTGTAATCGCCTTGGTGATGATGATGGAGATCTGCCTTTTAAACAGCTGTATTGCGTGAGGTGCAGGAAAACCCACAGTGTTTTCGGGGGAGAGTTGAAAAATTATTACTCAGCAACCGCGATGATACAATGATGTGTTTCAAAGTCGGAATTAAATCTGGCTTGAAAGGAATGTTGCATAGTGTTTCTGTACCTCTGCTGCCTTGATCATGGGCGACGTGTTTGTGAGGTGTTGGTGGTAATCCCAGTTTGCAACCTTTTGGTGGGATTCATTGGTGGTCTTGCTTGTGAGAGAAGGTAGAGAGTGCTGAATGTGGTGATTGGCACACTAATCAACCGACTGTTGGTCCTGCTCAATGTGATGCTTCCTGAGGGTTGCACTCATGTGTTGCGATTGATCTGCTATCAGACCGATAGATGGAGAGCATTCAATCTCACCCCTCAGATACGCTAAATGGTGAACACAGGTCGGAGAGGCAGGCCCCAGTCATCAGAGATTCTGACACACTCCTGTGGCTACATCGCTTGTATGGTTGGCTCAGTCATTTCCACATCCCGTTGTTGCTGTTGCTGCAGCCATTCCTGTCCCCAGTGACCAGAATGCAGCCGACAACATTGCTGATGTCACAAGTTCAATTATATCTGCCTGCACCGACAGCGCCTCCGTTATACATTCCATCATTTCTGCGACTGTATTTGCTACCACAACCACCCCCACTCCACCACCACCACACATGCATTGACATCACTCACCTGACCACTACTGACAGCATCGCAACGTCTCTTCCACTCCCCCCATAGATCCCACAGGCACCTCTTCCCACACACCCCCGACTCCCAGGGTGAGCGGCAGTTCTATTGTTAATGTCACCCTTGATCACAACCATGCCCAATCCCATGAGAGTCTCCGCCCCCACTCACAGCTCCAGCCCAACGCATCCCAGCTCCCATCTTTGCCGTGTTTTTAACCACCCTACCAGGTTTCTCCCTCTCTGGCAAGGAACGATCAGTTCTCAGTAAAGGTCTCACCTTCATCTCCCGACACTCCCAGATCAATTAATTCAACAAGTGTTGCAACATCGAACACTTCTTACACCGTCCTCTGGACTCCTTTATCCAGCAGGACTCCCGCCCACCCTCTGAGGACCCCTTCCCCTACTCCAACACGTCCCATCCACCTGGAAACCCTCTGCCGGTCTGTTACCCACCCTCCAATCTCTTTGTTTCGAACTGCCACCGGGAAATTGACCGGCTCAACCTGTCTATCCCATCCCTCAATCCAACCTCTTACTCATGCAACATGCGGACCTCCACTCCCTTCACTCCAACCCGAACCTCACCACCAAACCAGCAGATAAAGGGGGCATAGTGGTAGTTTGGCACACCCACACCTACACCGCTGAAGCCAGGTGCTTATTTGTGGACACCTCCTCCTACTGCCTCCTCTACCATGACCTGACTTGGCATCAACAAACCATCATCTCCCAGACCATACACAACCTCATCACCTCAGGGGATCTTCCATCCACATCCGCAAGCCTCATGATACACGAACTGCGCACCACCTGATTCTACCTCCTACCCAAGATCCACAAGCCTGACTGCCCTGGTTGATCCATTGTCTCAACTTGCTCCTGTCCCATCGAACTCTTCTCTACATTCCATCCTTTCACCGTTAGTCCAGGATCTCTCCACGTATGTTCAAGACATCACCCACACACTCCACATACTCCGTGGTTTTCGTTTCCCTGGCCCTCAACGCCCTTGGACATCCAATCCCTATATATATGCATCTGCCATGATGGAGGTCTCCAAGTCTTCCATTTCTTCCTCTCACACTGAACCAACCAATACTCTTCCACTGACACTCTCATTTGTTTGATTGAATTGGTCCTCTCCCTCAGCAATTTCTCCGTTGAATCCTCCCACTTCCTCCAGACTAAATGGATAGCCTTTGGCACTCACATGGGCAACAGCTATGCCTGTTTTCTCGTCAGGTACATGGAACAGTTTATCTTACACAGCTGGCATCATTGCCCACAATTTACTCTGCTACATCGATGACTATATCGGCGCCAACTCGTGCTCCCAGGAGGTTGAACACTTAAACAACTTCACCAACACATCCCACCCTGACGTTAAGTTCACCTGGATCATCTCAGACCCTCCCTTCCATTCTTCTCCATCTCCATATTTGGTAACCCACTCAAAACAGACATCTTCTACAAACCCACCATGTCCCACAGCTCCCTGGACTACACCTCCTACTACAGTGCCTCCTATAAAAATTTAAATGCCAGCCCTTGTTCCTAATTCCTCTATACCTGCTGCATCTACTCCCAGGAAGACAAATTCCACCACAGACCATTCCAAATGGCCTCCTTCTTCAAAGATCATAATTTCCCATCTTACCTGGTCGAAAAATGCCCTCCAGCTATCTTCTCCACTTCCCTCACCTCCGCCCTTGAATCCCAATCTCCCACATGCAAGATAGACAGAACCCTGCCCCCACAGTCGTCACCTTCCACCCCACCGACTTTCAGATACATTGCATTGTCCTCTGCTATTTGCACCATCTACAAACTGATCCCATCCTCAGAGACATATTTCCCTCCCCATCCCTATCCCCTTTCCATAAAGACCTTTCAGTCTGCGACTCCCTCGGTAGGTCCACACCCATCCCTCAACAGCCTACTCTCCCCTCCTGGCACCTTGCCCTCCTGCCAAAAGTATAAAACCTGCGCCCACCCTACCTCCCTTACCTTGGTCTTAGACGCCAAAGGTTCTTTCCACATTTGTCAGAGATTTCCCTGTACTTCCACACACGTCATCGACTGTGTCCGTTGCTCTCAATATGGTCTCCTCTACACTGTGGAGATAGGACGCCAACTTACATAACATTTCAGAGAACGTCTCTGGGACACCTGCATCAATCAACTCCACTGCCCCGTGGCTGAACACTTCAACTCCTCCTCCCACTGCCCCAGAATGTGCAAGGGCTGGCCCTCCTCCATCGCCAAACCCTAACAACCCAACTCCTGGAGAAAGAACACCTCCTCTTCCGCCTTGGGACACCCCCAGCCACCTGGGATCAGTGTGGATTTCACCTCTTTCTTCATTTTCCTTCCTCCCACCTTATCACAGATCCAATCTTCTAACTGAGCACCACCCTCTTTACAATTCCTACCTGTCCATCACCTTTCACATCTATCCAAACCAACCTTCCCTCCGACCTATCACCTTCACCCCTACCTTCATTATCCTATCGCACTCCCAGCTACTTGCCCCCAGACCCTCCCCCTCCCATTTACCTCTCAGCAATCCCCCAACGGCCAACAAGTCTCATCCAGATGAAGGGCTTGTGCTCGAAGTGCTGACTCTCCTGCTCCTTGGACCAGCTGTGCTTTTCCAGCACCACAATCTTCGACTCTGATCTCCAGCATCTGCTGTCCTTACTTTCTCTGAGGTTATTTTATTGTGAATGATTGGCCCAGGTTATGCAGTCAGTGATGTTAACGTTGCAGTAAGCCATTGGGATATTGGTAGCTTCTCACTTTTTGTGATGGTCATTGCCCATTTCTTATGGGATTCGAACAGTCCTTGTCACCTATTAACCCCAGCTAGATGTTATCTCACCGTATATGGACACAGACCTCTTCATTATCTAAGGAGTCATCAATGGTGCTAAACATTGTGCAATCACCAGCAAACGTCTTCACATCAGAAATGAGGGAATGCTAGGAATGAACTGAAGAAATGATTCTGAAGAATCCCTCCTGAAATGATTGACCTCCAACAGCCAGAAAGATCTTTGCATATAGTAAGGATGAAACCAAAGAGATTTGCAATCTCGTTGAGGTTAGTTTCTCAGGGGTTCCTTATTGTGAATATTTGTTCATTATCAATGTGTTTAAGAGTTGAACATTTCTTTTCAGAAATAAAAAAATAAATCGATAAAAGTAGGCACATTTTGTTGAGGAACAGACATTCCATAAATGCAACCTAAAGAGACCTGCGTTTGTCAGACTTTAGATTTAACATATGATTGTGTTGGAATTTCAGAGGCTGTGGAAGAAAAACATGGCAGTGTGTGACAGACTTTCAACACCGACAGAGTCCGAATCTTTGTCATTATCGCACAAAGAATGAGAAATGTTCACAATTCTGGAAATAGATTTGTGAGCTTTTTAGTGACATAAATGGCAGGCAAAATTGATTCCTTAATGTCCAAGATCAAATGTACAAGTTACTGTACTCAATACGTCACGTTCTTTATTCTGAACTGTGAATTCTCTGAAATGTTCTCCACCTCCATCATTGATAACAGTTACAATATTGCAGGTACTGACTTCAGTTATTTGATGAAATAGACATTTTTATTCCTATTCCTAGCGTTATTTTGTTTTTAGAGATTGCCTTAAAACTGATTGATGCACGATGCTCATGACTAGATGGACCAATGGGCTGAGAAGTGGCTGATGGTTTCTGATATATTCAGATAAATGCGAGGTGCTGCAATTTGGGATAGCAAACAGTTATACTTAATGGTAAGGTTATAGGGAGTGTTGCTGAACAAAGAGACCTTGGAGTGCAGGTTCAAAACTCCATCAAAGTGGAGTAGGATAGTGATGAGGACGTTTGGTATGCTTTCCTTTGTTTCTCAAAGTATTGAGTACAAGAGTTCAGAGGTCATGTTGCGGCTGTACAGGACATTGGTTAGGTTACTGTTGTAATATTGCGTGCAATTCTGGTCTCCTTCCTATCAGAAAGATGCTGTGAAACTTGAAAGGGTTCAAAAAAGATTCACAAGGATGTTTCCAGGTTTGGAGGATCTGAGCTACAGGGAAGGCTGAAGGCTGTTTTCCATGAAGCGTCGGAGGCTGAGGGGTTATAAACATTATAGGAGTTTACAAAATTATGAGGGGCATGGAAAGTCTTTTCCCTGGGGTCAGGGAGTCCAGAACTAGAAAGATATAAAAGAGACCTAAGGGGCAACGTTTTCATGCAGAGCGTGGTACGTGTATGGAATGAGCTGCCAGAGGATGAGGTGGAGGCTGGTACAACTGCAACATTAAAGAGGCATTTGGATGGGTATATGAATAGGAAGGGTTTGGAGGGATATGGGCTGGGTGCTGGCAGGTGGGACTAGATTGGGTTGGGATATCTGGTCGGCATGGACGAGTTTGACCGAAGGGTCTGTTTCCATGCTGTACATCTCTATGTCTCTAAAACCTCTCCCTCCCAAGAGGACACGCATCACAGAGCAATTACCAGAAAATTATCTGTGGTTACATTATGAATAGAAGAATCAGGTATTGTTAATCTCAATCTACTCAGCTACAGATGTTAGACAGTGCCAATAACTCTTGGTCTACATTCATCCTTCGAGTCATCGTGTCATGCAGCACTGAAACAGACCCTTTGGTCCAACCAAACACAATATCATATTAAACTAATCCGACCTGCATATTCCTGTCCCATATCCTGCCAAAAGTTTCCTGTTAATGTATTTATCCCAATGTGTTTCAAACAGTGTAGCTCCATCCATCATTTCCTCTGGAAGTTCATTCCACCACTGCTCTGTGTAAAAACAATTACTCCTCGTGCTTTTTTAAAATCTCTCTCCTCTCACCTTAAAAGAAATGTGCCTTAAAGATCACATCCTCGGAAAATCCTAACTGCCAGTAACCCAATTTGTACCACTTATTATTATATAAACCTCCATAAGGTTGCCTCTCAACATCTTATGGGCCAGTGAAAGATGTCCCAGCCTATTCAGCATTTCTTTATAACTCAAATCTTCCATAACCGGAAACATCCTAGTAAATCTCTTCCTCACCCTCTCCAGCTTGATAATATCCTTCTCATCAGTAGGTGACCCAGCATAGACACAGTATTCCAGAAGAGGCCTCGTTAATGCCCTGTACACGCTTGACACGATTTCCAATCTCAAACGACTGAGGAATGAATGCAAGTGTGTTAAACATCTTCTTAACCACCCTGTCCGTGTGAAATGTCATGATTGAGCGATGCTGGTGTTGGACTGGGGTGTACAAAGTTAAAAATCACACAACACCACATTACTGTCCAACAGGTTGAAATGAAAACTTCAAAGAATTATGAATCTGCACCTCTAGGTTACAATGTTCTACAAAACTACCCAAGGCCCTACAATTAATTGTATAAGTCCTACCCTTGTTATTGTCCCAAAATACAGTACCTCGCATTTGTCCAGATAAGACCATAAGACATAGCAGTAGAAATTAGGCCATTCAGCCCCATCCAGTCTGCTTCACCATTCACTCATTGTGGATAATTTCTCAACTTCATTCTCCCACATACTTCCCCTAACCCTTGATCCGCTTCATAACCAAGAACCTATCCATATCAGTCTTAAATACACTCAATAACCAGGTCTCCACAGCCTTCTGAGACAGTGAATTCCATAGTTGCACCACTCTCTGGCTGAAGAAGTTTCTCCTTGCCTCCGTTCTTTACCTTTTACATTCAGGTCCTAATTTGTCTGAGCAATTGAAACATCTTCCCAACATCTACTCTGTCCAGACCATTCATTGTTTGTTAGTTTCAATTCGGTCACCCCCATCCTTCTAAACTCTATCAAAAATAGATCTAGAATCCTGAAACGTTCCTCATATGTTAAACCCCAACTGCCACTTTTCAACCTGTTAACCCATTTTATCAAGATAACTCTGTTATCTCAGAAAACCTTCTTTACGGTCTACAATGCCACCAATTTTGGTGTTTTGTGCAAATTTCCTAACCATGCAAACCTACATTCTCATCCTAATCATTTGTATAAATGACAAGCACAGATCCATTTGGGACACTGTTGGTCACAAGCCTCCAGTCCAAAAAAATTGCCTTCCACCATCTGTCTCCACGCCACATTCTGTATTCAATGGACCAGCTCACATTGAATCCCAGGCGACCTACCTTCACTAATTAGTCTATCATGTGTAGCCTTGTCAAAAGCTTTACTAAAGTCGAAGTAAACAGATTGCAAAATCCCTCAGAATTCTCATTATCATTTCTTGAAAGCCTCCCACTTGTCTGATGTCCTGTTATCAGCGAATTTATTGATGTCTCGGTAATGAATCAGAGTAGCCATTTCCTACAGCTTGTCCTGACCACAATGGAAGTTAAATATTGACGTAAATTAACATTGTTACTATGCGACTTTCACTTCATGCTAAAAGTTACATTTGTTCCTTTCCAATGGGACATTTCACTTTTTAAACTTGTGACGCAATCTATTCAAACAACGGCATTTCAGGCCCCTACTATCCTCTAGCTGAGAAGAGGCTTTCCTCATAACCCTTCAAAACATCCTGCCTTTCAGCTTCAAATTACGCCACGTGGTTATTGGGCCTTTGTCTGAGAGGAACAATTGCTTTCTATTTTCACTATCCAAGCTCCTTATCGTCATATATGTCTCGATTTCTGCTCTCTAGAAAGCATCCCGAGCACATTCAGACTCCCTCTGCACAGCGAATTTGAGACAGCTGAAGCAACACTCCTTTGCACTCTCTCCAGTGCAGTCACATCCTTCCTATGGCGCAGTGCCCAGAACTGCATGCAATGTCCTAACTATGACCTAACTAACCAGAGTCCTGTACAGCTCCGATAGGACCTCACTGCTCTTCTCATCTATCCTCGATTGCTAAAGGTCCGTGTCCTGTATGCCTTATCAGTTACTGTATTAACCTCTCCTGCCACCTTCAGGTCTCTGTAAACAAACATCTCAATTTCTATTCCCCCGAGCCTCCTGGTGTCCTCCCCTTCATTGAGTACTGCCTTGTCCTCTGACTTCTGCCACAACACATCGGCTCACATCTTATGAGGGTTAAATTCCATTTGCCACTTACCCACTCATCTGACCAATCTGTCTGTTTCTCTGTGTAACCTGAGATTGTTTTCCTCACTGCCAAAAACTCGGTCAATGCGTGTCATCCTCAAACGTAGTTAACTCCATCAAATACACGAAGTGGGATGTTAATATATAAACGTGTCATACAAAAGCACAATGCTGCTGACAAATGAAATGTAAAATGAAAGGTCTTAAAGTAAGTGAACACTTAGGAGGCAGTGATCATAGTAAGGTAGAGTTCAGTCTGGAGTTGGAAAGAGAGAAAGCAAAATCAGATTGAATTGTGTTACAGTTAAATAAGGGTAATTTCGGGGCAAGAGAGAGGAATTGACGAAAATCGAATGGAAACAGATTTTAGTGGGGAAGACAATAGAACTACAATGGCAGGAGGTTCTGGGTGCAGTTGAGGACAAAGTACAGAGGTACATCCAAAAGAAAAGAATGATTATCCGGTGGGGGGGGTGGTGGGTGGTGGATTAGGCAGTCATGGCTGACAAAGGAAGTCAGGAAATATATCAAAGAAAAAGAGACTATAAAATGGCCAAAAGCACCGGGAAATCAGAAGATTGGGAAGACTACAAAAACAAACAGAGAAATACGGAAGGAGAGGATCAAATATGAAGATAAGCTAGTCAGTAGCATTACATATGATAGAAAAAAATTCTTTCAATACATAAGAAACAAACGAGAGACAAAAATACAGATTGGACAGCTTCAAACTGATGCAGGAAGTGCTCGGCGGTAAGGAAATAACTGAAGAACTTAATAAGTACTTTGTGTAAGTCTTCAAAGTAGAAGACATGAGTAATATCCCAACAATTAAGGAGAGTCAGGGGCAGAGTTGTTTATGGTAGCCATTACAAAAGAGAAAGATCTAGAAAAGCTAAAATGCCTAAAAATGGATTAATCTCCTCGCCTCAATGGACTACATCCTAGAGTTCTGAGAGAGGTGGTTGAGTAAATAACAGAGGCAGTGAGGACTGCAGATGCTGGAGATAATTGCTTAAAAATGTGTTGCTAGAAAAGCGCAGCAGGTCAGGCAGCATCAAATGAGCAGGATAATCGACGTTTCAGGCATAAGTCCTTCTTCAGGAATGAGGAGGGTGTGCCAAACAGGTTAAGATAAAAGGTAGGGAGGCGGGACTTGGGGGAAGGCCTTTGGGAATGCGATAAAAATGCAATGCATTTATAAGCTCTAAATAACGGAGGCGCTGACTGTGTTCTTCCAAAAAATCACTGGAGTCAGGGAAAGTCCCAGATGATTGGAAAATTGCTGTTGTAACCCCCTTGTTGAAGGAAGGATCAAGACAAAAGATGGAAAATTATAGGCTAATTAGCCTAACCTTGGTTGTAGGTAAAATTCTAGAATCCATCATTAAGGATGCGATTTCTAAATTCTTCAAAGTGCAGGGTCGGATTAGAACAAGTCAGCATGGATTTATTGATGGGATGTCATGTCAAACAAAACTGTTAGAATTCTTTGAACAGGTAACAAGTAGGATAGACCAGGGAAACCTAGTGGATGTTTTTTACCTAGACATCCAAAAGGCCTCTGATAAAGTGCCTCACTGGCGGTATTCTGGCAAAGTTCAGTGATGATATAAATTGAGGCAGACAAACAGGTCGTACTGAGGAGGTGAGGGGGACTATAGAAAGATTTAGACAGTTTAGGACAGTGGTCCAAGAAATGACTGATGAAATTCAACGTGAGCAAATGCGAGGTGTTGCACTTTGGAAAAAAATAATGCAGGCATGGACCATTATTTAAACGATGAGTAAATTCATAAAGCCAAAATACAAGGGATCTGGGAGTGTTAGTCCAGGATTCTCTAAAGGTTGATTTGCAGGTTGAGTCTATGATTAAGAAAGCAAATGTGATGTTGTCATTTATCTCGAAGACAGTTGGAATATAAAAGCAGCGACGTGCTTCTGCGACTTTATAAAGCTCCGGTTAGGCCCCAGTCAGCATACTGTGTCCAATTCTGGACACCACACCTCAGGAAGGCCATGCTGACACTGGAGAATGTCCAGCAGATGATTCCTGGAATGGTAGGCCTAACATATGACGATCGGCTGAGGATCCTGGGATTGTATTCATAGAATTTTGACGAATTTAGATCAGAATAGTGCTGGATTTTCCTGCACCTCGGCTGCTGCCTGACCGGTTGTGCTTTTCCAACACCACTTTGATCTAAAGTCTGGTTTTCCGCATCTGCAGTCCACACTTTTGCCTTATCAACACACTTGTCTAGTCACTGTTGTTTGAGAATTTAGAAGGTTAAAGGGAGATCTAATAGAAACTTGCAAGATAATCCATGGCTTAGAAAGGGTCGATGCTGGAAAGCTGTTTCCATTAGGCAGGGAGACGAGGACCAATGGGCACAACCTCAAAATTAGAGGGGGTCAATTTGGAACAGAAATGAGGAGATATTATGTTAGCCAGAGAGAGGTGGGCCTGTGGAATTCATTGCTGCAGAGCACAATTGACGCCGGGTTGTTGGGTGTCTTCAGGGCAGAGATTGATAACTTCTTGATTTTGCACGGAATTAAGCGATACGGGGAGAGAGTGTGTAACTGGTTAAGAAGGGTAGTAAGCACAAGCTAGGGATCTATAGGCCAGTGAGCTTGACCTTGGTGGTGGGCAAGTTGTTGGAGGGAATCCTGAGGGACAGGATGCACATGCATTTGGAAAGGCAAGTACTGATCAGGGATAGTCAACACGGCTTTGTGTGTGGCAAATAATGTCTCACAAACTTGATTGTGTTTTCCTGAATAAGTAACAAAGATGATTGATGAGGGCAGAGCGGGAGATGTGATCTATGTGGACTTCAGTAAGGTATTTGACAAGGTTCCCCACGAGAGACTGATTAGCAAGGTTAGATCTCATGGAATATAGGGAAAACTAGCCATTTGGATACAGAACTGACTCAAAGGTAAAAGACAGAGGGTGGTCGTGGAGGGTTGCTTTTCAGACTGGAGGCCTGTGACCAGTGGAGTGCCAAAAGGATCGATGCTGGGTCCTCCACTTTCTTAATTTACAGAAATGATTTGGATACGAGCATAAGAGATACAATTAGTCAGTTAGCAGATGACACCAAAATTGGAGGCGTAGTGGACAGCGAAGAGGGTTACTTCAGATTACAACAGGATCTTGACCAGATGGGCTAATAGGCTGAGAAGTGGCAGATGGAGTTTAATTCAGATAAATACGAGGTGCTGCATTTTGGGAAAGCAAATCTTACCAGGACTTATACACTTAATGGTAAGGTCCTAGGGAGTGTTGCTGAACCAAGAGACCTTGGACTGCAGGTTCGTAGCTCCCTAAAAGTGGAGTCCTAGGTAGATAGGATAGTGAAGAAGGCATTTGGTATGCTTTCCTTTGTTGGTCAGAGTATTGAGTATAGGTGTTGGGAGGCTATGTTGCGGCTATACAGGACACTGTTGGAATATTGCGTGCAATTCTGGTATCCTTCCTGTCGGAAAGATGTTGTGAAACTTGAAAGCTTCAGAAAAGATTTGCAAGGATGTTGCCAGGCTTGGAGAATTTGAGCTATAGAGAGAGGTTGAATAGGCTGGGGCTGTTTTCTCTGGGGCGTAGAGCCTGAGGGGTGACCTTATAGAGGTTTACAAAATTATGAGGGGCAAGGATAGAATAAATAGGCAAACTGTTTTCCCTGGGGTCGGGGAGTCCAAAACTGGAGGACATAGATTTAGGGTGAGAGGGGAACGATATAAAAGAGACCTCAGGGCCAACTCTTTCTCATAGAGTGTGGTGCAGGTATGGAGTGAGCTGCCAGAGGATGTGGTGGAGGCTGGTGCAATTGCAACTTTTAAGAGGCATTTGGATGGGTATATGAATGGGAAGGTTTTGGAGAGATATGGGCCATGTGCTGGCAGGTGGGATTAGTTGGGTTGGGATACCTAGTCGGCATGGACAGGTTAGACCAAAGGGTCTGTTTCCATGCTGTACATCTCTATGACTCAAAGTGGAATTGAAATGCCCATTAGCCATGATTAAATGGTGGCGTGGACTGGTTGGGACAAATGGCCTTGCTTTCACTCCTATGTCTTACGGTCTTACAGAGAACAGAAAGTGCTGAAGAAATTCAGCAAACCTCACATCATCTAGGGAGAGAAATACAGAGTTAACCTTTTGTGTCAAATATAGCTTCAGAACAGTGCTGAAGCGGATTCTTGTAGAATTTGAAACATCAATTATCTTTCTCTCTTCACAATTATAACAGGCCTGCTCTGTTTCTTCAGCACTTTCTGATGAATAGCAAATTAATCAGTTTGGTTGGTATACCCACAAACATGTTGCCTACCCTCCACTGATGTTCATTTGCAGCATTGAATTTCACTGCAGACGTTCACCAATGCTGCTTAGATAGCATTTTCCAAATCACTACCATCCTAAAGACAAAGACAGTAGGAACTTGAGACCAGCTCTACCTGCACGTCTTCGTCAAAGCCACTCAACATCCTTATTTGGATACATTTCCCTTCAGTAATGTCACCATTGGCCCAAGTGACCATTGCGCTGCTCTCTCATCAGTGAGACACGACTGACATTATTTTAACCTGAAGATCACTGTGCTCCAGGGGAGGGGTGGGTGAGGTGAGAAGGTGGGATCTTCATGCTGGTCTCTTTCAGTGTGCAGATTGAACCTGTGCTGTTGGTGTCACTCTACATCACAAACTTGCCATTCAGCCACCACTGCTGCAGGGGGTCAGTTAGCACGGTTGGCTGGATGGCTGGTGTGGGGTGTAAAGAGATGATGTGATCCTTAAGTAAAACTCACCATCATTTGTCTTTGTCGGAGAGAATAGCCCTCTGGAACTAAGACAGTTCTTCAGTATCCCTCTGTCAAACTCCTGGACAACCCATCTGCCCTTCACACCACCGAATGATTGTTTCCTCCATGGTCAGGACTGCAGTGGTACAGGAAAGCAGACACGACCTCATTCTTTTTTTTCTCATTGTTTCGGGCTGGCTGTGGGCCAGCCAGTCCCAGACTCAGTTCATCCTTCTCACGAAAGTAAATGTTGGCCCAGCCATTGAAGTCAAGTTCTCTTAATTAATTATTAGAACTCTTCTGATAACCAAGGCTATAACTAAAAGAAAATTCAGACAAAGTTATAAATAAAAGTGTGGCATGTGTTAACATTTGGCTGATATTTTCAGGTGGATGGTGTGTGTGTGGGGTGGGGTGGGGGGAGGGGCTGTGTGTTTGTGTGTGTGTTTGCTCGGATGGGAAGCGTGACCACTGCTGTAACAGAATTAAGCAATTTTCCAAAGGCTCAGTTAAGCTACTTTTCAACCACACAAAGAGCAGGGTCAGCTGAATTTGCCTGGCGAGGATTCTGAATTGTGAACCATTTTCTGACAGTACTACCAGGAAATGGATGGTACATGTAGCAGGTCATAAATCCCTTCTGCTAAAAGCAAGAATGACTTATTTTAGTTCTGAATAATAGTCTGATATTTGATCAATGATTTTGTCTCAGGTGTAATTATACCACTCGAGGTCCAAGATTTGTCAGTGTTTGTGATCAAGAGGAAGAAAACGTCGTGCCCGTGCCAATAGTGCAACAAAATAGTTACTGTCATTATAGTAAGAGTATGTCCTAATATAATAACAGCTTCAGTTTTGGTTACAGAAGAATATTGATATCCCTGGTATAACTGTGCGATAACAGAAGTGTCAGGAGAGCACAGTACCCTCTAATGTGAATAGTTTCACATTCAAACTCACAGAGATTGATTACTGTTAATGTTAGTTTATGATATGGAAAGTACTGATCTGAAGGAGATGGGGAATAAAACCTGGGTCGGGAATGTGGAATATTCCTTGTTCTGGTACCAGTTAGGGATCCACCCAGTGCTCTTTGTTACTATAGTTACTATCACCTGATGAAGCAGCGTCACTCCGAAAGCTAGTGTGCTCCAATTAAACCTGTTGGACTATAACCTGATGTTGTGTAACTTTTAATTTTGTACATCCCAGTCCAACACCAGCATCTCCAAATCGTGAAAAAGGTAAGGTGTGATCACATTGATGGGATTGTATTACACGACACCTCCCCTTATTCAGTGGGAAATTGAGGAACAAATATGTAGGAAGGTCACTGTTAGCTGGAACAAACTTAGAATTTTAATAGAAAGAGATTTTAACTTTCCAACCACAGCCTGGGACTAGATCAGAGGAACTTGTTATGTGCATTCAAGAAAACATTGACAATCAACATGAGATGATCCTCCGAGAGAAGGGTCGAAAAGTGTAATGCTGGAAAAGCACAGCTGGTCAGGCAGCTTTCGAGGAACAGGAGGGTGCCGTTTTGAGCATTGGCTCCTCATTCCTGATGAAGTCCTCACGCCCGAAACGTCAATTCCCCGGTCATTGGCTGCTGCTTGACCTGCTGTGCGTTTCCAGCGCCACATTCTGGACTCTGATCTCCCGCACCCGCAGTCCTCACTTTCTCATCTGAGAGAAGGGGCAAAACGCAACCTCCTCTTGGGAAATAAGGCAGGGCAAGTGACTGAAATGTTAGTGGGGGAGGAATTACAGTCATTCTA
Organism: Chiloscyllium punctatum; assembly: GCF_047496795.1. Lineage (NCBI taxonomy): Eukaryota > Metazoa > Chordata > Chondrichthyes > Orectolobiformes > Hemiscylliidae > Chiloscyllium > Chiloscyllium punctatum. The sequence goes on along the minus strand of NC_092756.1, from coordinate 65,558,002 downwards.
TTTGTTTCAAAACAGCTCTTTTGAAAGATCGGCCTGATCCACATGTTTGGAGCTGACAGCTGGGCTCATTCAGTCTCTGTATATTTCAGTTTGTCAGTGTGATTTGTGGAGTCTGTTTCCCACTCTTTTATATTGAACGTGAGAAAGAGATTCTATACTCAGGTTTCTGACATTATGTGTCTACATTATGTATCACGTGCATAACTTTAATGTTTATCTCCCTATTTGAGTCTGTAATTGTATCTTCAATAACTAATGTACAGTTTTCTACGTGGTATGGCAATACTAACTAACCTGAACTCTGTGTGAATGTCTGTTTAATTAAATCACTTCTGTGCCTTCTGAACATGGAGCAAATCTACTCGATGTAAAACAGGAAGTGCTGCAAGTACTCAGCAGGTCAGACAGTATCTGTGGAGACAAAAACATAACAAACGTTTTTGGTCAATGATATTTCAGTCAGAAAAAATGACAGTATCTCTGTGTTTATTTAATGTTGACAGCATCTGGAATCTACAGCTCTTTAAATTATAAATCTCCACAATTGTTTTATTGAATTGGTTGCTGTGGGTTACAACTGAGAGATTAACACAGTCCTCGATTTTACAATCGTTGGGATTTGGAGGTTGGGATTTGTTTACAGAACGGTTTGCAGAGACGTGGAAATGATTTTCGTCTCCCTTACTCTATTTGGACGTTGGAATGAAAATATATCTCTGGAGTGTGGGATTAGAACGGGTTGACCACTGTCTCTACCTGAGCCTGTGGGATTCATGACCCTTTTGTGCCTTTCTATCTTTGTGAGTGAGAATGTCCCGACTGCGTGGGAGAAGGAACTGCCGGCATTGCGTATTGTACCTCAGGTGGAATGTGGAAAGAAGAGCAGAAGGGAAAGTCTGTGATGGGGTGGAGGGAAAAAGGGACTTAGATGCAAGAGCGATCATGCCAAAGTTTTATACTGACATGAAAGAAGGGTCAAACAAGCATTTGAATTATTCAAGACCAGTCTTTATTTAATCACGCATGGGAAGAGGTACCATAAACTTGTTGGAAGCAATCTCTGAAGAGTTGTTCCAATTACAGTCTCTTATAATAAAAAATCATGAGAAAGTCTATACATGACTTATTTTAGTAAAAAGTGCAGTTTTGACAAAAATGCCATAATGATTGGATTTTCAGTTACATAGTTAATATAGTATAATTATTATGAGGCGTAATTTATACCAGCCACACAGAAAACGTTCACCTCGCGCCATAGCCTCTTAATTTCAAGTGTCAAAGAACTATTCCAGATCTCACTACTTAAAATAAAAGGTAAAGAATAAAATAATTAAGTCCAAAAGAGATCATTAGACAGCAACAATTTACAACTCATTTCTCTTAAATCTATTACCCCCCTCCTTCCATGTCTGATGTTATGTGCCAAGAACATCACCTTTGCTTTCACAAGTTCAATTTTATTAAAGTTTATTACCAGATTTGCTTCTCATCGTCGTTCAAAGAGCTCTGACAACTGTACCATGTGATCTTTCCGGGACTTAGTAAAGATCACTATATCGTCCAAATAGACTGCGCAGTTTATTAACCCAGCCACAACTCAGTTGTGAGTCTTTGGAATGTGGTGGGTGCGTTCTTCATTCCAAACGACATCACTTTAAATTGATTATTGCCCATTTGGAGTTACAAACAAAGATATTTCTTTCACCGTCTCTGATAAAGATAACTGCCACTAACCACTCAGTAAGTCCAACTTGGTGATGTAACTTGTTTGTCCAAATTTCTCGATACAGTCCTCCTATCTCCGTCTTGGTATGAGCCCGAATTTGCAATGGCATTGATCATCCGATAATCCCCACAGAAGCATTATTTCCTGTCCGGTTTGGGAATGAACATGATTGGCTTGGTTCAATGATATCCCCATTGAGCATGGCTTTCCCCTCATTCTGGACCTGTCTGGCTTTGAAATGATTAAGCTGATAGGGGTGTTGTTTTATCTGAACAGCATTCCCTATGTCTACTTCATATATGATAGCATTAGTCGTCACTATCTGATTTCTACATAGAACATCAAACATTTCAGCGCAGTACAGGCCATTCGGCCCTTGATGTTACACCGCCCTGTCAAACCAATCTGAAGCCAATCTAAACTATACTATTCCATTCTTGTACACGTAGACACAATGACCATGTAAATGCCCATAGAGTTGGTGAGTCTACGAGTGTTACAGGCAGTGCGTTCCACACCCTACTATTCTGAGGAAAGAAACTACTTCTGACATCTGTCCTATATCTATCACCCCTCAATTTAAAGATGTGCCCCCTTGTGCTAGCCATCACCATCGAAGAAAAAAGCTCTCATTGCCCACCCACCTAACCCTCTGATTATCTTACATGTCTCAACTAAATCACCTCTCACCCTCCTTCTCTCTACCAAAAACAGCCTCAAGTCCCTCAGCTTTTCCTTGTAAGACCTTCCCTCCATACCAGCCAACATCTTGGTAAACCTCCTCTGAACCTTTTTCAAGGCTTTCACATCCTTCCTATCATGCAGTGACCAGAACTGCATGCAATACGCAAAGTGCAGCTGCACCAATGTTTTGTACAGCTGCAGCATGACCTCATGGTTTCGAAACTCGATCCCTCTACTAATAAAACTAATGTCCTCATCCTGCAGTAACAAACCTTTCAACTGCGCTCTTTGCTCTTGAGACAGATAGTTCGCTAACCTATCCCACTGCTCAAGGACATCTTCATTTTTGAACATGTTGAGGCACATCAAAATCCACACACTTAAGCAGTTTCCTCATTTCCCCTGCACCTGCCTTCTCCCAGTTCCAAACTTCCAACTCGGCACCACCCTCCCTTCCCACCTATCTCCTCCACCCTCCTCTCTCACCTATCACATTTACCCCCACCTCCATCTACCGAACGTAATCTCAGCTATCTTCCCTCCTAGACCCACCACCGTCCCATTCATCTCAACACACCCTCGGCTGACAAGCGTTATTCCTGATGAAGGGCTTTTGCCTGAAACGTCGACTCTCCTGCTCATAGGATGCTGCCTGACCTGCTGTGCTTTTCCACCTCCACACTCTCAACTCCCACCGTGGACCCTGCGAAATCATTCCCAAGAACAAACTGGATTCCTGGAGCTGACGCTCTGTCAATCGCTCCCACTGTTACTTCCCCAATCTGAGTTGGCACTCCAACCTGATATTACATTGGGGAAACATTACATTTGTGTCAATCTAACCCACAAATTACCACACTCTGGGGTAACAGACCAGAAAGAGTGCAAATTCGCACATCCCTAAGTATTAGAGACTGGTTGGATCCAGTACCTCTCAAAATTATAACTATTGTCCTTCTCCACATGCATTTTTTTCTGAGTAAACTTTACCCACAGAGGTGAATTCTTTGTACAGATCAGGTACTAACTCCATATGCAGACACTTCCCAGGCTGCACACTCTCCTGCAGTTCCTCGGCTTTTCTTGGGGTCTCCTTTACGACCTTCACTGATGCCACTGACAGAGCTTCTTTTACCACATCTTTTCCCACAATGCCTTTCTTTAACAAACAGCACTGTGACTTTACATGTCCAACTTTACCACAGTGGAAACACCTGAGGCCTTTCACCTCCTTTCCACCATCTTAGGTTTCTTTTTTATCCTATTGTAAATTCTTACCAGGGGTCTCCACTCTTGGTTTCGGAGTATAGAATCCTCCTTTTCTCCCAACCCCTATTCCTCACAGGATGAAATTCTGGCCTTATACACCAACATGTATTCACCTGCTACTTCTGCTGCCCTTCTCAATTCCTGAACTTTCAGTCCCTCCACGTGAATTCTTACCATCTTTGGAAGTGCTATTTTAAGCTCTTCCAGCAGAATAATCTCTCCTCGAACCTCAAATGACCTACTTATTTCCAAAGCACACGCCCATAGATCAAAGTGGTTATGTACAGTTCTTTCAAACTCAACGTAATTCTGACCTAGTTCCTTCTTTATGTTCCTGAACCGTTATCTATATGCTCCTGGTACCAATTCATAAGCACTTAAAATAGATTCTTTGACCTCTTCATAGTCTCTTGACCCCTCATCTGACAGTGTAACAAATACTTTACTAGCTCTGACTGCCAATTTAGTCTGAATTAATATTACCAATAAATCCTCGGACCACTCCATTTGCCGAAACAATTTTCTGAATGAAATGAAGAAAGCATTAATATCTTTCTCATCGAAATGTGGCAGGGGTTTGACATATTTATATATATATCACTACCTTCTCTGTCAATCTCCATCCTTGCCATTGCTCACTAAGTCGCAACTTCTCAAGTTCAAATTCTCTCTCTCTTTCTCTCTCCCTTTCTTCTCTCCCTCTTTGCTTGGCCAAGAACCTTCTCCTTCTCACTCTCTCTCTTCCCTCTCACTATCCCTTTGTTAATCTTCTAACTCCATTTTTCTCAATTGTAATTTAAGTTTTTCGATCTCTAATGCACTTGTCTGTTACTCAGTATTTGAGTAAGCCTTTTACAATTTCACCTTTACTTTTGTCTTTAGTTAACCTCAAGTCTAACTTATTTACTAAGTCTAAAAGTTTGGCCTTTTTCTTTCCTTGTAAACTTTCTTGGCAAATTTAAGAATCATCTTCAAATTCCAGAACCGCATTTGCAATTTTAAGAGCCATGTCTTTCATTTTTAGTTTAATCAACCATAATTCACTGAAACCAAGTAAATTGCCTCACTTACGTTTTATTTAAAGATCAAGGGCACTAACCTGCAAGTGTTTAAATCAGGGATTTTTTGTACCACAAATCTGTTCAAATCTGTCTAAACCAGATCAAATCATGGACCCGAGACCAGTTACGACACGGGATAAGCTTTCAAGTTTAATTTAAAACCAGCAACACAGAAAAGATTTATCCAATGCAGTAATCTATAAAGAATCGAGTGAACATGAGCTATTTCAAGTAAAAATTGACAAATTTATTTCTCGAAGTATAACAGAGAATAATTAACAAACTACTCTTCACTATTTATTTCTCTAACCTATCTTTTACCCTCCCTTCTATAATACTAGTCTGATAAAGCTCCCAATTAAAATTTACAAGAAAACATTTCTTATCTCAAAACCAGGCATCTGTAGGTTCTTTGTGTTTGGATCTTCCTGTGTCTTCTTTTCTCCTTGTTAGGAATTTTTAAATCACAGGTTACTGATCAAAAAGATACTTTTAACAGAGATTTCTTTTTCAAGCAATCTGGTACATCTTAGGCTTGACTGTTCTCCTCTCAAATGTTCAATTTTCCCCATGTATTAACCCACAGAGCATCAGATTGTGTCATTGGCTTTTAACATTGTCCATGTACTCAGGTCAATCTTGATTGGAATTTGGCATTATTTTTATCAATGTATAACTTAAACTGATTGGCGGAAGTCAAATTTGTTTCTGTCTCCAGGCCACAAACTACTCAAGTTGTTCAACTCAGTATAACATACATTGCTGCCTTATTGAGAGCATTTGGTGCTGAGTCCAGTAGTTCTTGTTGCTTTTTACTCTTTTAAAGGAACACCCACATCATCATAATAATTTACCAAAATCTCAATTTCTCAAATAATTTGGCATTCCCTACACCTACCAGCCTTTTCTTCCACCCGAACAGGAACATAATGTCTCTGGAGTCTCGTTAACTCATTTTTGAAGGTATTCCATTTTCCCGCTGCTGCATTGTGCTCAAGTGTACACATCATCATTTGTATATATATCTCAGGGTCATTCTGTTTGCTGACTTTACCTGTTTGTCTTTGTGTGTAGTAATACTGTGTTCATTTGTTCAAACATCTTATGTTAAGTTTTGGGACAAACTTGCACAAATTTGTGCAAAGACCTTGTGTTAACTTGTGCAGAAGCTTTGTGTGAATTGGTGTTGTAACTGTGTGTTGTGGCTTCTCCGTGTTTGAAACTGCAGCTTTGTGTCTGTGTGCATTCCAAGCTTGGGTCCAGTGGGCGTGGGGGAAGGACAGGTACAGGCTGGAAGAGCCCTGTGCTAAACCCTTGACCTGCTGCTTTCGCTCACACCCCTCTTTAATCACATAAAGAACATCTCATTGCTCTCCAAGTCTCTGTCACTATGAACAAGATCCAGGAGACAGTGCTTTTCATAAGATGTTCTCTCAACCTGTCCATTCATGCCAGCAGTCTGTGTATGCCTATGCACTCCTGCTCCTGCAAACCCCTTTGTGACTTGGATGTCATTATCGGAGGGATCGTTAGAAGCGCTTACAAATGTCACCACAATTGGAGTTCTACTGGACAGCAAATAAGGTTTTCTCAGAGTACAATGGACCTTAAACAGATGGGCTGATGGCCCGAGGAGTGGCAGATGGGGTTTAATTCAGATTGATGTGTCGTGTTCTGTTTTTGTAAGGCAAATCAGGGTAGGACTTATACATTTAATGTTAAGGGAATGATGCCAAAGAAAGAGATCTTGGAGTGCAGATTCATAGTTCCTTGAAAGTTGTGTCGCATGTAGACAGGATAGTGAAGAAGGCATTTGGCACGCTTACCTTTATTAGTCATTGCATTGAGTTTATGAGTTGGAATGTCATATTACGGCTGCACAGGACATTGGTTTGGCAACTTTTGGAACACTGCATTCAATTGTGGTCACCCTTCAATAGGACAGACGTTATGAAACCTGAAAGGGTTCAGAAAAGACTTATTAGCCTGTTGCCAGGGCTGGAGGTCTTGAGCTAAAGGGAGCGGCTGAATTGGTTGGAGATGATTTTGCCTGGAGATGATTGCTCCTCAGGTCCTTCCTAAACTTTTCCCGTCTCACCTTCAACCGATGATCTCTAGTTTTCAATTCTCCATCCCTGAGAAAAAGGCTATAAGCATTCATCCTATCTCTGCCCCTTATGATTTTATACACATTGTCCAACATTCCAAGGAATGTTATCCTGTTGTGGCCAGTCTCTCCCTATAACTCAGGCCGATTAATCCTGGTAACACCTTTGTAAATCTTTATTGCATTAACGATGCCTTTCAAATAACAGTGACCAAAACTGTATATATTACTGCAAGTGCAATCTCAAAAATAACTTATATAGCTGTAACATAATGTCCCAACTCTTATACTCGCTGCTTTGACCCATATAGGCCAGCATGTTAAATGCCTTCTTCACCACACTGTCTACCTGTGGTATCACTTTCCAAGGGCTATGTACTTGTACTCCGGGGTCCCTCTGTTTAACAGCACTGTTCAAGACCTCAGCATTTACGGTATAAGTCCTACCTTGGTTTGACTTTCCAAAGTGCAACACCTCAGATGTATCTGTATTGAATTGCATTCGCCAATCCTCAGCCCACTTCCCTGTAATTGTTGACAACCTTCCTCACTACCAACGATGGTCTCCTATTTTTGTATCATCTGCAACTTATTAACCATGCCTCGTGCATTAACATTAGATTATTTATGTAATAACTAATACCGATGGTCCCAACACCGACCCCTGTGGCTCACCACTAGCCACAGTCCACCAGTTTGAGAAACGACCATCATCAATTGAGCCAATTTTGAATCCGATTCGCTCGATCTCCCTGTATGCCATGTGACCCAACATTTATGACTAGCCTGACATGCGGGACCATGTCAAGACATTACTGAACTCCATATAGACAACATCCACTGCCCTACTCTCATCAATCCTGATCCATTTAAAATTCGAACCTTGCAATGGCCAGAAATTGAACCTGGATCAACTGCTTCGAAAGCAGCTAAGCTCAAAGCATTCTATTAACATTGCTCATTGAGGGGCCTCTGAGTGTTCATTGATGAAGCAGGTGAAGATGGTTAGACCTAGGATGTTTCCTGAGGAGCTCTTGCAGAGATGTCCTGAAGGTGAAGTTGCTGACATGAACAATAACAACAAACTTCCTTCTTGCTAGTTATTGCTGCAACCAACAGAGAGTTTTCCCTGGATTCTCATTGATTGTGGTTTTTTTCTTGGCCTAAGAATGTCGCACTCAGTCAAATGGTGCCTTGATGTTAAGGGAGTTCCTCTCCCGTCTTCCGTAGAGTTCCACTTCTTTGAACCAAGACTGTAATCAATGTCCCTTGCGGCACCCAAACTAGCCATCAATAAGCAAGTTATTGCTGACCAGCTATTGCTTGATATCCCTGTTACTGACACCTTCCTTCCCATTTCCATGTTAGAGAATGGACAGATGAGACGTTAATTAGCAACATTAGTGCTGCCCACATTTTTCTGTGTAAAACGTGCCTGGGTAATTTTTTCACATTCTCGGTCCATGCCAGTGAAGTTGTTCCATCTGAACACTTTGGTTCGGCAGGCGACAACCTTTTCATGTTTAGGTTGTCAGGACCCACAACCTTTTCAGTATCTAGCCCCTCCTGTAATTCCATAATATCGGGGGACTGTATTAAATTGGCTGGAGACTGGAATCTGTGAACATGGGGAACTCAGGAAGAGGCTGAAATGGATCGACATCTTGGTATTTTTGGTTGAAGATTGTTGCAAATGCTTCAGCCTTATCTTTTGCACTGATGTCCTGGATTCCTCCATAACTGAGGGTTTAAATGTTAGAGAGCAGACTTCTCACCCAGTGGTTTACTTATCCAACATGTTTTATGACTAAATGTGTCAGAGTGTAAATCTGTAGAACTTAGATGTGATGCAAAAACAGAAATTACTGGTGGAACACAGCAGGTCTGGCAGCATCAATGGGGAGAAAGCAGAGTCTCATCGGTTGTATGATCACTTAGCTCTGTCCGTCACTTGTTGCAGACAAAAGTCATCCTGTTTTGTAGCTTCACCAGGTTGGAACCTCAGATATTGGTTTTCAGTGCTGCTGCCTGTATGTCCTTTTGTACTCTTCATTGAACCAGTCTGAATGCTTCCTATTCATATACTCACTCAGATGCCTTTTCAATACTGTAATTGTACCAGCTTCCACTATAGAGCCAGAGTTCCCTCTGCAGCATGGAAACAGAACCTTTGAAGCATCCAGTCCAAGCTGAATGTAATCCCAAACTGAACTGGTCCCACCCGCCTGCTCCTGATCCATATCCCTCCAAAACCTTTCCTATTCATGTATCCATTCAAATGTCTTTGTTCCATACATACATCCTGCATTGAGGAAATGCCCCTCAGGTCACTTTGAAATCTTTCCCCTCTCACTTTAAACTTAAGCTCTCCGGTTTTGGAGTCTGTTACCCTGGGGAAGATCTTGGCTACTTACCCTATCCATGGTTTTACCCTATCCATGCGGCACTAGAAATTCATCCCTCAAACTTTGACGCCCAGGAGTAAAAAAAGTCGCAGGCAATCCAACAACTCCCTATAACCCAAACCCTCCAGTCAGATATTTTGGGCAGGTAGTCTATGATTGTCTGTGCAAGGTATAATTCTGATGATGCAGATGGCCCACTGAACTTCATGGACACTTCATCATAAGTTGGTTGATCTGTTTGAAGTCTGCCCAATTTCACACAAAGACAGTGCCACACCGCGTGATGTAGCGTCTATAAAATGTGTGGCAGGCAGATCAGTGACAATGCCTTTTGTAATGTTCCAGCTCAGTCAGCAGGTGGTGATGCTGAGCCTGTCTTAGCAATGGACATTGAAGCCTCCCAAAGAGTCCATTCTCTGTCCTTTCCACTTTCAATATTGTATTCAAAAAGGGAAATTCGAGGGATGTGTTAACTGATAATCAGCAGAATGTTTCCGTGTCTGTGTTTGACCTGATGCCATGAGGCTTCATGGGGACAGGCATCAATGCTGAGCACTTCCAGGGTACAATCACCTCCTTCCCCTTCACTGTAACCCACGATGCTGCTTCCTCTGTTGTCAGGCATTGAGGTTTTGAGGCACAAAAATAACCTGGAAAGAGATTGAAGGTGACCAAATTGAGGTTTATAAAATCATGAGTGGCATAGATAAGGTGAATGACGAGGGTCTTTTCCATAGGCTATGGGAGTTCTAAACTAGTGGGTGTTATTTTAGGGTCAGAGGAGAAAAGAATATGCAATGCAATGTTTATACACAGAGGGTGGTTCATGTGTGGAATAAACTTTGAGAGAAAGTGATGGATGCAGATACAGTTGCAACAGTTATTTGGATAACTTTGTGAATAGATAACGTCAGGAAGTGTAGTGCCAAACTCAGGCAGATAAAGCCAGTTTAGCTTTGGAGCATAGCCTGCATGGACTGGCTGGAGTGAAGGGACTGTTTCTGTGCTATATGACACTGACACTATGACATTACAGTAGGCAGTCAAAACAGAGGTTAGTCTTTGCTCATGCTCAATTCTCCCACCAATCCAGGACCTGGAATAATGTGTGGGGAAGGGCGATGTAGATGGACGGAGATAGAGAGGGGTTGTGAGATTTGATGTAGTAGTTGTGTAGGAAGGACATCCAGAGGAGATGAAGCTGCACAGGGCAGGGCAATTGGACACGAACCATGGAGGGAAAAATTGCTAAACTGGAGGGGGAATGCTGGTTCAGGATTGCAAGACAGAAATAGAGTAGGAAGGAAATAAACAAGAAAGAAATTGAGAGAAAAAGAAGAAAGAAAGCAAGAAAGTTGGGAAGAACACATACAAAGGAAGAAGGACAGATAGGAAAGTAAAAGACAAAAGGAGAGGCTGTCAGTAAGAGCGAGAGAGAGAGAAAAAGAGTGATATAGAAAGTGAGAGAGACAGAGTCAGAGACAGACAGAGAGAGAGAGAAGAGGATGTATCAAACAAGTACAAAAAGGAGTTAAGGAAATGTATGGCAAAAGTAAAGAGGTGTTTCTCCCTATTCTGGTTGTTCCCAGCTCTCTCAATGGTCTCTCACATTCCTGCCCTCCCATTGGGGTCAGACCTTGCTACAGAGGCTTGTTTCAGGAGTGGCTGGTTCAGGGAGGGAATGGGGGTATTAAAGGATCAAATTGAGATTGAGATTCAAGCACTTTCCACGCAAATACACACAGACAGACAGAACCACACAGATACTCACTCCCTGTTCAGTGCACAGTGACCGCAAGAACCTGTTTGAAATACACCCAGGTCTGTCACTTATAGACGCCCTATCCACCCAAGTCCCAGCTCATGCAGTCAGCATTCAGCTATCTCTACCTGGGGGACAACCCAGGGATGAAGCACAACCAGAGTATTCTATGTGGGATTAGAAAGGGAGGTAGGGAGGGAGGGAGGAGCGGTGAGAAACAGCAGGTAAATAGTTTCATTCAGACTCTCTCTCCTAGCTTTCATTTTATTGTCTTCTAATGAAAGCCATTCATGTTTTCAAATAGATCAAATTCCTTTTGTCTTTGGGTTTTCCTATTGATCATTGTAAAAATCTCATCTTGCGATTGTCAGGAGTCAGGCCAGGTCACCGGTTTGAAAGGCAGCTGTACTCACCACGGTAGCACCATCGCTGGTCCACTTTAACTCAATATCATCCCCAAACACATTTTTAAAAAGACCTTTATTATGATAAATTAACCAGAGTTGATATTGACTCACCAAAGCTAATAGTAGACCAGGTGACAGTAAATGATATAAAGAGGCAGATTTGAAGGAGCATCTTAAATCAGACGGGGAGCTGGGCCATTGGAAGGTGCAGAAAGAGAGTCCAGGATTCCCTGTGGTTGGGCTTGGATTCGCCACCAACCCATCAGTTGGTTAATGGAAAGTAAGGAATAAAAACCAGAAGACACAATATTTAGAAGGTATTATTTATTATTTATAATAGGATCTTCTTTTTATAAAACTTTACCCAGATGTGTGGATCAAAGAATTCAGTGATGAAGAAGGGACACAAACCTGACGCTGCTTTCCCCACTCTGGCCTGCACTGAACAATAATCCTTTCCTCCAGGACATTGATGTTTGCATCTGGTTCACTCACTAAGAATTGATTGCTTGGCATGATTGTATCTTTTGTGTATATCTAACTCCTCTTTTGGTTTTGATTTTGTTTTTCAGCTTTCTCCTAACTGTTGCTTGATACGGGCTTTTCCCCTGCAGTCTCTTTCATTTTGTTCCTCAGATATAGTCAATCCTTGCCCCTTAGAAAAGGAGTGTTATCAAGTTGCTGCGCCTCATTCTCCTTTCAGTGCATTCTTCAAGTGGACTCCTCGTTCCATTATCTGCTGCAGCTAATATTGGATTTAAGTTACTTGGATTTATTCATCAACTGAATTATTTTAATAACTGGATATTTCACTGCATACTTTAAATGGTCTCTGAAATTCTTCTGCGTCACAACGTAAATAACTGCATTTGTGCAGCAACTTAAGTTCCGCAGCATATATCCTATCTGTACAAAGAGACTTAAAGCAGCAGAATCCAAAGAATAACTGACATTAAAGAAGTCTAAAATGTACGCCGACCAGAGAATCATGAAACTGACAGATATGGCAAAGAGTAAAATCACAGATTTCTTTCTGCTCTCTACTTCTGGGTCAGCTTCGATTTTTCTCTGACCCCTCAGTGCCTTACGCACCTTAATGGCCTCGAAGATGTGTCCGATAGTCAGAATGTTGAGAAAGAGAATAAAAATGAATGGGAAAAATGGTGTTAAAAATTGTTCAAAATATTTAAAACTTGCCCAACGGCGATCAGAATAATAACTGTAGCTGGTATCACAGTACCATGGAATATTATTGCTGATCTTTCCAGGTCTAAATCGAAAGTAGTTGGGAACGTTCTTTAAAGAAAATAAAATGCAGATTGTTAATAGAACCCTGATTGCAGTTTTCTCTGTGCAATACTGAGATTTCATCTGATGAAAACAAATGGCAACAAATCGATCAAAAGTAAAAGCAGCAGTGAACCAGACAGAACAATCAATGGTCAAGCGAACCAGGGCATAGATAACACTACAGACAGGAGTGATATCCAGGAAACATGGTGGATAATAATAGTAAGGAAATCGGCGAAGTAGGATGTAAAAAACAATGAAGATTAGATCAGATGCAGCCATGGCCATCAGATAATAAGTGCTGCATGTCGAAAGACCACACTTGCCCCGTGCTAAGGTTATAATCACCATGAGGCTAACTGTAAGAGGGAAAAAGGACAAGTTGAAGATACTGATCAAACATTCTCCGTGCTTGAGCTGTGGTTGTAAGTTATGGCACAGACATAATTGTTGTTCCATCCATATGAAGTTTAAAAAATCTGAACCACAGCAACAAACTATCTCTAAAATGAATCATTTGCACTCTTCGAAGACATAGTAAAGATCATGAGCAAAGAATTTCTCACAGAAGCATAGTCATGTTCTCAATTGTTTTGGGAGGGGAACAGTAGTGGATGATTTTACCTGTTTTATATGTTACTGAGACTTCCCATACAACTACAGTATCCAAACAAAGACACCTGGGATCGACAAAACCGAGAACGGCAGACTCCTAACACGGACACTGATTGCAGTATTTCTGTATTCGATTTCAGAGTCTCCATAACTCAGATTACTTTGACCATTATATATCCACACAATATAAAAGACACATCGAATCACTCCATAGTGTACAAGAATGGACGAACAAATCATTGAGAGAGTCCCTATGTCATGCAGCATTGTAAATCCTGACATTCTGAACTATGAAGGTATTCAGGAGAGAATCCAATGGCTGGGTACAGAGAACCCAGTAAATCCGATCACCATGCTACCAGTTGGATTCCCACCGCAACCAGAAGAACTTCAACATTTCGCCCGGACTCCCGACCTGTCCAAAACTATACACCACAGCTCCCAAAGAAATAAAAGCTGAATTCATGCAGCATTGCTCAATGCAAATTTTTGGTATAGAAATCAGACTCTGTATTTTGGATTAAGCAAGGCTTTCTGCTTGATGTTCAGGCTCACATTCCCAAGCTCTTCTTCTTGACCCTTTTCGTGTGAATGGAGATCACCCTCCCAGATTCAGAGCACACACTAGGGCTAGGCATCCCCATATTTTACCCAGCAACTCTCCATGGAGAACACTTGAATTATACCACAGTTAGGCATCAGAGAGTAATAAATACATATCTAAATGGATAGCCAAAGACAACATAACAATCTCAAATGAAGGCATGTGGGACCACCTTCACATAAACCATTATTGTTCGGGAAAATCAAAGGATAACAGCAACAAATGGCAAGGTGGGAAATATCCTGTTGGATAAAGTTGTTTGATCCTCTGTGTGAGAGCTGCTGCCACAACACTCCAGATCTCAGTGTTTTCCTATTAGATTCTGCAACAAAGCACTGTGTAACTTTTTTTAAAAATGTCACAGTACATACACCTCTTTCACAATCAAATATTTCACCATTACTCATCATAATTGGAGCCCTGTGCTTAACATCTCTCCCAGAGATCTGTCCTCACAATTATCATATCCCAATACATCCACTGACCGATAAAAACAAACAAGATGGTTGGCACCATTTGTGATGAACCTCACTTATCACTCCATAAGAGTTTTTTCATCCCATCAATTGCCCACCTGCTGTATCTGGGTTCCCATTTGGAGCGAGCTGCCTGAGAAAGACCCACCAACACAATCCAACACATCAAGGAATGGGCAACACCAGGTATCACTAAGAGGTGGGTTGTTACAAAACCCACCTGACCAATAGCAGGCTTTGAACTCCCACAGAGAGAGGTGGTCTTGATAAACATTTTCTAGACCAGTCAGGGCCGGTGCTCAGCTAAAACCCATCAATGTGACCTCAGGCCATCGCATTCTGCACAGTATGGAGAAACAGACAACAGTGCACATTACTGAGGAACCTCCTAACTGACAAACTATTCACTTTAAACTCAGTAAGTCATATTTGTTTTGAGAAATATATTATTTAGCATAAATATGACATTTATGACATTTCAAAAGCTCGTCTCAAGATCATATGCCCATCGGTATTTGCCTTGCTAAATGGAAAGAAAAAATATCTGTCATACATTGGAAATAATTATGATTAAATGCAGAGCTTCATCCAAGTTAAGCTGTTACGGGACTTACCAGGAATACCAACAATGGTGAGGATTGTGTCGTACACTTTTTCAACCCTTTCCCTTAGAAGATGCATTTTGTCAAATAACCTCTCCCTTCCCGCTGCTGCAAATCTGTTGAAATTGGATAATACTCTCGGAAATGGATATCTTACAGTTCACGAAACTTTATTTATATTGTCTGCTGGTATCTCTACTGGGAAACTGTGACTAATCCTTCAATTCTTTTTAATCATTTTGGAAAAATAGGTTATGTCAACAGGTTTAGTTTAATGACTGAGGTGCTTGAATACCCCAAAGACTGGATGAGTCTAATCCCATTAGGCTAAAATATGGATTACAACTTGTTTGCAAATAAGAATACTGACATTATTTTACATCAACATCAAATTATCTTTTGATATTCTTTTCAGTGATAACCTTCATTTTCCTGAGGCTGTTCAGCCATTCAATACCTCATGTTGTAGAGCATACTGCATTTCTTGTTAATTCAGATTTACAAGTCATTTGGAAATCTTGTCTGTTAGTGAGCACTCCGATACAGAGGCTGAAGCTGATACTGACCAGAAAAACAACTGGACCTTATGCTACGTAGTATCTTTCCCAAAACAAATATGAATAAATTGAAGCTAATTCAGAACCTTAACTTCAGAATTCCAAAGCATGCGAATCACAGAACACCAGAGGCCCTTTCGCCCATCATACCAAACCTACAATAAATCTTAATCATACCCACTTTCCACCATGTGGCCCATAGTTTTGAATGTTATGACATTTCAAAAGCTCGTCCATATGTTGTGAGGTTCCCCATTCCTCCCGGACAGTGCATTGCCAGACCCTACCATCCTCTCTGGGAGAAGAATTTTCCTCATGTCCCCTCGAAACCTCCTTCTTTTTCAGCTTAAAATGAAGCCGCCTTGTTATTGACCCTTCGACTGAGCGGAAACAACTGCTGTGTTTGAGCTTCCTCGTGTCCTGCCATTCACAGACTACTGCCTTGTCTTGTTAACTCTGACGAATTACATCACCTCACATTTCTCAGGGTTATACTTCATTGCCGCTGATTTGACCAATCTGTCGACTTCTATCTCTAACCAAGGACCATTATCCTCATGTCCTACCACGAGGACAATATTTGTGACATCAGTAAATATACTTAGCATCTCCAACCTGCCTCACACACGCACACATTGACACACACCAACATGCACTCATTGATTTCATTTACCAAAATTATAATCTATAAAGGACCCAGCACTGATCCCTGTTGTTCACAAGCCTCCAATTACACAACCGGCCCGCAATCTCACAAACAGTCCTCAACCACTCAAACTGGCCCAATTACACAAACGGCCTCCAATTACATGAACAGCCTCCAATTACACAAACTGCCTTCTAGCAACCCCCTTTGCCTCACCTGACTGAGCCAATTTTGGAGAAGACTTGCCAAGTAACTCTGGATGTCATGTGCTTTTATTTTTTGTTGTCATTCTCCCATAAACATCAATTGTCCTACCCTCATCTACAGACCTGCTCACCTCCTCAAAAAATAGTACCAGATTTATGAGGCATGACCCCCTCTGATAAATCTGTGCTGACTGTACATGATAAAACCTTCCCTCTCCAGATGAAGATTAATTCTGTCCTTCGGAAATTTCTCCAAAAAATTCCCTATCAATGATGTGACACTCGTTGCTGTGTATTGTTCGTCTATCTCTACCATCCTTCTTGAGAAATGGAAAGACATCAGCTGCCCTCCAATCGTCTGGCACCTCCCCTGTAGCCCGAGAGGAATGAAAGGTTTGGGTCAGAGACCCTGTAATTCCTTTCCTTGTCTCCTTGGTTCCATCTCCTCCAGATCTCAGGATTTGACCACTTCAGAGCTCCCCATATTTACAACTCCTGCTCGCATCGTATATAAACCTGCCGAAGACAGACTGGGATTGAGGCTTTTTGTAGCTTTTTGCATTTTTCCTTCCCAATGCTTTTCCTATCCTTACTGAGGTGAGGTGGGGGACGGGGTGGGGGAGGGAAATGTGTTTCCGAAACCCTTGTTTCCGAATTCCAATTTTTCACATAAACACATTCCAAAGTCCTTTAAGACTATTTTATACAGAGAGAGTTCTTTATTTTTTTTTAAAAAAAACATAATGCAAAAGAATATCTTACGTATTTTATGCAGGCACATGTACACATGTCTGCACATCCACACAAACAAAAATATATACACAAATGCACCACACATACCTCACGTATAAATTCTTCTCCCTTCCCAGATATTGCATTCCTTTCATGGGTAAACAATTCACTCGGCTCATCCATAGTTGCTTCAAACTTCCCACTGAGCAAATACACAAAACCATCTCGATCAGAAGCAATCTGGATGGTCTCATCATTGTTCACAATATAGTTGTCAGACCCAACCTCAAGTGTCTGCATCTCCATTTTGGAGAGACCAAAGCGAGAAAAAATAATATTACATTCAATGATAAACTGCAGCATTTACACCCGAATTTCATATTTGGAACAGAAATATCAAATTGGCTTCTAAATCAGCCAGGAATCCAGCGATTGAATTGACTCATATTCAGATACTTCTGAACAATTATCATTTGTCATCTCTCTTTATCTTTATCTTTCATTCCCTCTTGTTCTCCCCTATCCCCCTCACTGGCAGCCTCTCCCTTTGTCTCTCTCCTTCTGTGCGTATTTGCTTTTATCTCTTTCTGCTATTCTCTCCTCTTCGCTCTCTTTTGTTGTTCTCTTTCTTATTGGAAGCCTCTCAATTTCTCGCTCACTCTTTCCTTTTATCATTGTCTTCTCTCTCTCTTTGCTCTCTCTGCCCTTTTACTCCCACAGCGCGCACTTTTCACACCCCTCCCCCGCAACCCCAGCCTGGAAATTCCCTGCCTCCCCCCATTCAAACTTTTGCCACCAATCAAGATTATGGTTCCCCCCAAAAATTGTACCCTAACCTTTCCCCACACTTATTTGTGCCCGTCCTTCCTTCCATACCAGACAGCATCCAGGTCTATCGAATCTGTGATCCACATGATTTATGACCCTCAAGTATCAGAACATAGAAAATTACAGCACAGCACAGTCCCTTCGGCCCTCGATGTCGTGCCAACCTGTTAAACAGGACTGAAGCCCATAGAACCTGCACTATTCCATTTTCATCCATATGATTTATTCAATGACCATTTAAGTGCCCTTAAATTAGGCGAGTCTACTAGTCTTGCAGGCAGGGCCTTCCATGCCCTTTCTACTCTCTGAGTAAAGAGACTACCTCTGACATCTGGCCTATATTTTTCAACCCTCAATTTAAAGCTTTGTCTCCTTGTGTTAACGATCACCATTCGAGGAAAAAGGCTCTCACAGTCCACTCTATCTAATCCCCTGATCGGCTCATATGTGTCTATTAAGTCACCTCTTAACCTTCTTCTCACGAATGCAAACAGCCTCAAATCCCTCAGCCTGTTCCCATGAAACCTTCCTTCCATATCAGACAGCATGCAGGTATATCTCCTCCGTACCAATTCCAAAGCTGCTATGTCCTTCATATAATACAACGACCTGAACTGTATAGAATCCTCCAAGTGCGGCCGCACCAGAGTATTGTACAGCTGCAACATGATGTCATTGGTCTGAAACTCAATCCCCTTACCAATAAAATCTAAAACACTGTACACCTTCTTAACAACCCTATCTAACTGGGTGGCAACTTTCAGGGATCTATGTCCATGGCTACCAAGATCTCACTGTTCATCTACATTACCAAGAATCTTACCACGAGCCCAGTAAACAGCATTCCTGTTACTCCTTCCAAAATGAATCGCCTCCATTTGCCACCTCTCAGCCAAGCTCTGCAGCTTATCTACGTTCCTCTGTCACTAGCAACATCCTTCTGCACTGTCCACAACTCCACCGACCTTAATGTCATCTGCAAATTTACTAACCCATTTTTCTACTCATCCAGTTCATTTATAAAGGTGACCAACAGCAGTGGCTCCAAAACGGATCCTTGCGGTACACCACTAGTAACTGAAATGCAGGAAGAAAGTTTCCCATCAACCACCACCCTCTGTCTTCTTTCAGCTCGCCAATTTCTGATTCAAACCACCAAATCACCCAAAATGCCAAGCCTCTGTCTTTTCTAATAGCCTGCTGTGGGGAACCTTATTAAATGCCTTAATGAAATCCATAGACACTACATCAACTGCTTCACCCTCATCCATCTGTTTGGTTACCTTCTCAAAGAAGTCAATAAGATTTGTGAGGCATGACTTACCCTTCACAAAACCATGTTGACTATCCTTAATCAAATTGTTCCTCTCCACATGCTTATAAAAACTCTTTCTTATAATCCTTTCCAACACTGTATCTACGACAGAAGTAAAGCTCACTGGTGTGTAATTACCAGAGCTGTATCTACCCCCTTCTTGAACAAGGGGACAACATTTGCTATCCTCCAAACCTGTAAACAATGATGACATAAAGATCAAAGCCAAAGGCTCTGCAATCTCCTCTATGGCTTTCCAGAGAATCCTAGAATTAGTTCCATCTGGACCAAGAGACGTACCTATTTTCACACTTTCCACAATTGCTAACACCTCCTCCTGTGAACTTCCATCACACCTAGTCTAGGAGCCTGACTCTCAGCAGTCCCCTTGACAACACTATCTTTTTCCAGTGTGAATACTGGCAAAAATATATTCATTTAGAGCCTCGCCTATTTCCTCAGATTCCACGCACAACTTCCCACTACTGTCCTTGATTGGCCCTAATCTTACTGATATCCCTATAGAAAGCTTTCAGATTTTCCTTGATCCTACCTGCTGTTGACTTATCATGTCCCGTCCTGGCTCTTCATAACGTGTTATTTCAGTCTTTTCTGACTAACATAACTCTCAAGTGCCCAAACTGAGTCTTCATGTCTCATCTTAGCATAAGCCTCCTTCCTCCTCTTGACAAGAGCTTCGACTTCTATCGTCAACCACGGCTCCCTGGCGCATCCACCTCCTCCCTGCTTGACAGGTCCATACTTATCAAGGACCTACAGTAACTATTCCTTGAATAAGCTCTACATTTCAGTTGTGCCCATCCCCTGCAGATTCCTTTTCCATCCTAAGCATCCTAAATCTTGCCTAATCACATTATAATTGCCTTTCTCCCAGCCATTATTCTTGCGCTACAGCATATACCTATCCCTTTCCATCGCTAAAGTAAAAGTAACTGAATTGTAGTCACTGTCACTAAAGTGCTCATCCACCTGCAAATCTAACACCTGGCCGGATTCATTACCCAGTACCAAATCCAATATGGCCTCACCCCTTCTTTGTCTGTCTGCATGCTGTGTCAAGAAATCACACATGCACACATTGGACAAAATCTGACCCATTTAGAGTACCCGAACTATCGCAATTCCAGTCAATATTTGGGAAGTCAAAGTCCTCCATATCAATTACCCTGTTGCTCTCGCTCTTATCCAGAATTATCTTTGTTATTCTTTCCACTATATCTCTGGAACTTTCGGAGGCTTTTCGGAAACTCCCAACAGACACTCTCCATTCCTGTTTCTATCACCAGCTCATACTACCCCAGTAGATGAGTCATCAAATGTCCTTTCTGCTGCTGCTGTACTTGACTAACAATGCTGCTCCATCTTTTGCCACCTACCCTGTTCTTACTGAAACATTTAAATCCCAGAACCTGCAACAATTATTCCTGTCCCTGCTCCATCCATGTCTCCGAAATCGAAGTCCCAGGTGACAAGCCATGCTGCAAGCTCACCCGACTTATTCCAGATGCTCTTGCCGTTGAAGTAGACACACTTCAAACCACTTTCCTTACTGTCTGTGCTTTCTTGTTACCTTGAAACCTTATTTCTGACCTCACAACTCTCAACCTCCTCGTAACCTATGAACAGAGTGAAAGGGACTGATGTTGCTGGTTCCAGGACTACAATGAGCCATCTGAACCAGCAATTGGAAGTAACAGGAATGAAACCAAATAAGCTCCAGAAGACACAGTACAGCAGCGCTTCACAGGAGGCTTTAAAGCACTGAAGATGTCACCAAGACAGGGGACGAAATGTCTGCAAACCAACTTCCCAGCTCGGCAAACACAACCACAACTAAAGTGACTGGCACTGAGCTACAAACCTTCATGGTAACCCTGAATTGGTGGAGATTGTCAAGCAATGGGTGTCCAGAGATAGGATGCTGAGCAAGCAACTCAGAAAAGGGATTGGGACTCACGTAGAAATGTCCCAGGAAACTCACAGGAGGGAAGTTCGCTCTGTATGAAATACGGAATGGCCTGAAACCAACTACAGAAATACCCCAACCCGTGTGTCCAGAAGCTAACCCGGACCATAAAACAGACTAGTTTTAGAGCCAATTGAAAAGCTTTATACGATACCATCCACTATAAATTGGAACCTGTGATGGGACATTGAGCAGGAACACAACTGCCAGATTGGTGCTCTTTCTTAACTCAGAAGACTACACCTCCATTTGACCCATCAGTTATTGGGACGAGAGATAGGGACAGAGGATAACCAAAACTCAGACAGAAAAATGGCATTGAAGTGAAATGCTGGATGATTTAGCGACAGCACAGTTCGCAGGCTAATCAACACCTCAGCCCTGGATTTGGCCGACCTGGACAATGAACTCCAAATCCTGACTCGAAAAGTAAAACAGACTTTTGCCACCATTCATAAGAATAATTGTCAGGATGCCGAGCAGGTACGAGGAAGAAAATAAAGCTGGTAGTCTTATGGCAGCTGTGCGAGAAGGACATGCCACAACAATCAACCAAATAATAAAAGGGAAATTAGAAGATACCGGCAGACAACACAACCAGACCCTGTGCAGCATGTACAGACAATGGATGATAATACAGTTGAGGGAAATCTTGATCAGGTGAGACAGATGCAGGTTGCATCCTGGATCAACCACGAACATAAGCACTATTCACACGGACCTATGGATATGACATGACGATACTCTACCATTTGCAGTACAGAGGGACAGAGGCTCATAGACACCAACATGGAACATTTATTTCAGGGAAAGATACACCCCAAATTATCAGAGTACCAACATTCCTGACAAAGGGCTTATGCCTGAAATGTCAACTTTCCTGCTCTTCAGATGCTGCCTGACCTGCTGTTCTTTTTCAGCACCACACTTTTCAATTCTGACTCTGCAGCATCTGCAGTCTTAACTTTCTCCCGGACTGCCAACTGAGACAACTGACCAAGGTTTGATTCAATGATGACTTGAAAGGGACTCCTGCGAAGCATTAGGACTCCAAATAATTACGCAACACAGAATTGGACGAAGGGTGTTCGAAGTAGAAAACATAGGCACTATTCACGAGGACCTATGGATAGTATATTACGATACCCTATCGTGCATAGTAGAGAAGGATGGAAGGCTCATAGTGACCACTTTGGATGAAAATCAACAAACCAATACTGTGGTGCTATGCCTGGACCCAGTTTACTTTAGTGAACATGCACTGAGTGGCTGCAGGACAAACACCATCCGGAATTGCACTGGAGAAACTTGTAATCTGGACACCGACATAACCCAGATAGCCTACAGGGGAAGGGCAGTATGGCCTCTCAACCTCACTTGCCCTTATCAGTATGGCACAGCTCAATATAATACCACCAACAGCACACTCAGCATTAGGGCCCACATGTCTTCTAGCACAGGCCAAGTCCAGCTCATTAATAAACGTAAAAGGGAGAGGGGCATATTCAATGTCAGTGAGGAACTCTGGCAGTCTCTGGGGGATTATCTGGAGAAGTATGACACCGTCCCTGAGCCCCTGCTCGAGGAGTTACAACAGCGTCGAGCTGGATTGGTCACAGCCAATAGAATCTTCCCCACGCTGGCACAGTGGTTAGCACTGCTGCCTCACAGCGCCAGAGATCCTGGTTCAATTCCCACCTCAGGCAGCTGACCAGGTGGAGTTTGCACATTCTCCCCGTGTCTGCGTGTGTTTCCGCAGGGGGTTCTGGTTTCCTCCCACAGCCAAAAAATGGGCAGTTTAGCTGAATTGACCATGCTAAATTGGCCATATAGTTTTAGAAAGGGGTAAATGTAGTGGAATGACTCTGGGTGGGTTGCGTTTCGGAGGGTCGGTGTGGACTTGTTGGGACGAAGGGGCTGTTTCCAGACTGTAAGTAATCTAAGAAAAAGTAATCTAATCTAATCTAATCTAAGGTGGGACAGCAGACCCACGGTGCCAAACAGTGAAGAAAGGAGATTAAAATAACGACTTGTGGGAGGATTTCTGGCAATGGTGCTCCAACATACAGATCCCTGGGTCGGCCTTGTCTCAGAATGATCTGTGTTGTTAATTCTGGTTACCCTGGTATACCATACCACTAAATTTACCCGGAGGGATAAACTGTCAAACAACTAACTGTGCACACCCCAATCCACTCACGGTCTCCCTGAGCTTATTGAAACCATGTAAATATTTGGTAAGGGCTAAGGAATCTTAGTTATCATCATGTGTGAGTAATGTTGGTTCAATTTTCTTTATTATTATTCATGACCTTTTATTGTATGACTTTATAACGTTTGGCAATTATAATTTTCACTGTGAACATTTTTATATTTGTCAATTTCTCCAATGTCATTATTTATTTTAATTTACTATACTACCTGGAAGAGTTTACTTATTTAAATAGGTATGGTGCTTTAATTGAGCTTGGATTATCATTTGCTCCTCGCAGAGTGGTTGGTCTTTTATGATGTGATCCACCACGTTTCCCGTTCAGGATTACTTGGCCGCACAGGCCGCTTAAAATAATTGATTTATGTCGGAATTTGATAAAAGTGGACAAGGATTAAAGGATGCTGGAAAATGAAAGCCAGCCTTGACGAAAGTGACTGTGTTAATTAACATCCTGCAGAATGCAGACAGGCTGCATCTAATCACATACAATTTCCAAACAATTTAGTCACCGCAGACCCTGCAATACCCACTGGAATTTGAGTTTGAATGAGCCAATGGGATGTCGTTCCAAGGACAATTGCAAATATTGATGCATCTACCAGACATGGAGGCACCTCACAACCTTATTTGGAGGAGGCCATATGTACCCAGCACCACCAGTAATGGGCACCTAAGGGCCATCCTGTCATCAGTGTTCCAAAATCTTGTTGGGTACATTCAATTAAGGTGACCAAAAGTGATCGATCCATTGGAAAATACTCAAGAACTCCAAAAAGGTGCAAAGACTTTCGAGGATAAGAATCACTGCAAAACCATCTGGGTGTGTTAACTCGAGAATGACCACCAAATGGGAAGACTCCTCCAAGATGGAAGAAGACGACATCACCACATGGAATATGGCCAAGTTCTAGTGTGTACAACCATCCAAAGATAAATTAAAGTATAGGACAGAGTTGTAGTGTTTATTGTTACTTTATAGTGTATTGTTCAAATATTGTGTAATGTAAATGTATACTATTATTTGTCATTATTCAGAATCGACTCGTAGTTCTTTACACGAAATAAGAGTTCAAACACACTGGGTGGTAGGTGCAACAGCGTTTTATGGAAAGTTACAAAATTGAAAGAGTTACTGTTTAGTCATTGAATAATCTTTCCTTCAGTTAAGTTTTCCAATAGAGTTAGGTTATTCCAATATATATTTCTTTTGCTTGTACTTCAGTGATAGACTTATAGAGCCATAGAAATTTACAGCACAGAAACAGTCCCTTCGGTTCAACTCGTCCATGCTGACCAGATATCTTAAACCTAATCTAGACCCATTTGCCAGCACTTTGCCCATATCCCACTAAACCCTTTCTATTCATATACCCATCCAGATGCCTTTTAAATGCTGTAATTGGATCAGGCTCCACCACTTTCTCTGACAGCTCATTCCATTCATACACCACCTTCTGCATGATAAATTTGCCCCCTAGGTCTCTTTTATATCTTTCCCCTCTCACCCTAAACCTATACTCTACAGTCCAGGGAAACGACCTTGTCTATTTACTCTATCCATGCCCCTCATGATTTATAAGCTTTCATATGTTGACCCCTCAGCCTCAGACTCTCCAGGGAAAGCAGCCGCAGCCTCTTCAGCCTCTCCTATAGTTCAAATTCTCCAACTCTGGCAACATCCTCGTAAATTTTTTTCTGAATCCTTTCAAGTGTCACGATATCCTTACAATAGGAAGGAGATCAGAATTGTATGCAATATTCCAAAAGTGGCCTAACCATGCCCTGTACAGCCACAACAATTCCCAACTTGCACATTATCCTTTTAAGAATAATGACCTGCCAACTTCTATACTCAATACTCTGACCAACAAAAGAATGCACACCAAACACCTTCTACACTATCTTTTCTGCCTCCGACTCGACTTTGAAGGAGCTGTGAAACTGCACTCCAAGGTCTCATTGTCTTGTTTCAAACTCCTGTCTGCTCTCCGTAAACTTTCAACACGTTATGAATTTAAAAAATCTCTTCCCTTCTCAAATTTATTTAATGGCCCGGCATCCACTGCACTCCAGGGTAGTGAGTTTCAGATTCATAACTCAGAAGTGATTTCTCACATGTTTTAAATCTACTATTCCTTAACCTAAAACGG
Organism: Chiloscyllium punctatum; assembly: GCF_047496795.1. Taxonomy (NCBI): domain Eukaryota; kingdom Metazoa; phylum Chordata; class Chondrichthyes; order Orectolobiformes; family Hemiscylliidae; genus Chiloscyllium; species Chiloscyllium punctatum. The sequence continues at coordinate 65,532,358 of NC_092756.1, read as the reverse complement.
TACCGTCTCATTCTACATTGCCTCACATCATGGAACAATCTTTGCATGTCCATTTTGTCGCACCCTTTTGATTCAATGGCATCTTCTCTCATCCTTCTAAGACAGCATTGGCCTAAATTGCTCAATCTCAGACATACACCTCATCTTTGGAATCAATCCATGAAAATCTCCTCTAAATGGCCTCCGATACAACTGCACCCCTCAACTAAACGGATCATAATTGTACACAATACTCCAGGGGCGGTCTCATTAATGCCTTGGTACAGTGCAGCAACAATTCCCAACTTGCACATTATCCTTTTAAGAATAATGCCCATATTCCATTTGTTTTTCTTATTACCTGCTGTACATATATACTATCATGCTAAGATTCATTCAGTGCTACCCGGACCCCTATACACTGGAGCACTGCAAACATTATCTTCATTCAGGTAATTTGCCTTTCTATTCCTTCGACCAAAATCAACAACCTCTCACATTTCTTTTCCACACACCGGTTTTAACATAGAGTGTAAATTGTTGAGGCCTCAAGAACCAAACCCGGTGGCACTCCACTAGTTCCATCTTGCTAACCAGTAAAATACACAATTACCACAACTCTCTGCTTTCTATTGATGAGTCAATCCTCGAGCCGAGATGATAACTTACCCCAATCCCACTCAATCTTATCTCGTATATTAACATTTTAAGCAACACCTTGTCAAATGTCTTCTGGAAGTCCAGACATGCCACATCCACAGAATTCCCATAATCCACAAGTCTTGCTACATGTTCAAATTACCGTTCTAAATTAGTGAAACATGATTTCCCCTTCATATCTCCACACTGACTCTGATGGATTGTATTTGGACTTCCCAACAAGACTTGTTACACTAACTGGTTTATAGTTTCTTAATTTCCAGTTCAGAAGCATAAAAGCAAATAACAACACGAAGATGGGCAGTCAAAACAAAATCTCTAAACAAAATAAAACCAATTTTGCTGAGAAATAAAAACAGAAAACACTAAAAACATTCAGCAGGTCAGACATAGGAATGAAGTATGTTTTGGTTTAAGCCTGGCAGTGTGAACAATCAAATTGCAATGCCTTACACTTGCCATTAGAAACTCAGAAAACAAGGAGTCTGCGCCATATTGTCAATATATTTTGAGTGGGTATGGTTTGGATAATAACATCCGGAATTGCAGTGAGCCTGAAAATGAGGCTGGAAGATTTGCTTCGTCCCAAAACAAATAGCTGTTATCTAAAATTGAAAATTGCACTGCCCAATGTAGCAGGGATTCGGGTTTAATGTTGGTGGGAACTGTGGGATACAGACTTGGACAGGTGGGCAGAGTCCATGCCGGAAATCAAAGTTCTTCTGGTTGCAGTGGGTCTCCAACATGGGACATGGTGTTTGGATACATTGCTGAATCTATTCATAGTTCAGACTATCAGGGTGTTCAATCCTGTGCACTCGATGCGTGGTCATTTGTTCATCCATATGGTGGAGGGCATCCATTCCTAGACAATGTGGAGTGATTCAGTGCCCAGTACTGTCATCCACATAATATGCATATGCAATTCTGGAGGCAACCTGAGATGCGGAGGCTCCAAAACCAAAGGCTGAAATTTTGCAATCAACATCTATGTTAGTTCTTTCCTATTCTTTGTTGAACTGATTCGAGTTGCCACTGTTTGGATGTTGCGGTTAGATTAGATTACTTACAGTGTGGAAACAGGCCCTTTAGCCCAACAAGACCACACTGACACGCCGAAGCACAACCCACCCAGACCCATTCCCCTTCATTTATGCCTTCAGGTAACACTATGGGCAATTTAGCTTGGCCAATTCACCTGAACTGCATATTTTTGGACTGAGGGAGGAAACCGGAGCACCCGGAGGAAACCCATGCAGACACGGGGAGAATGTGCAAACTCCACAGTCAATCGCCTGAGGCGGAAATTGAACCCGGGTCTCTGGCGTTTTGTAGCAGAGTGCTAACCACTCTGCCACCATGCCTGAAGGGAAACTCCAGCCTATCAGAGTAACCCACAAAGAAGGTGAAATCAATTTCTGCCAACCTTGCCAAGAAAACATTGATTACATGACCGTGTTTCTGTGAGCAATCTGCTGCTCATGTTCATCCCTCTGTCTTTTAAAAGTGCAGATGATTCATTTAAGGAGAGGTTGCCCACTATGGTTCAGATCCATTAACCTTCAAATGACATGGAACACCAATTATCTTTGTGTCATGACTTATCGTCTAGGCTCAGGCATGGAGAATGTTTGATCAGTAACGCTAAGTCTCTTTTTTCCCCTTTCTCTCTTGCAATTAGTCTCGTGGAGATTCTAATCATAGATTGGGGTAAATGTCATCTTTCTACATGCAGCACTCGCTATCTGGTGGCCACGACAGCATCTGATCTATTGTTCATTGTTTATTTTGTTATATTTGATCAATTTCGATCTTACTATTATCCACAGTGTTTCGTGCACACTGTCCCGTCTTTTCCCACAGTTGTGGGAGTCCAGAACTAGAGGACAAATTTTCAGGGTGAGAGGGGAAAGATAGAGAAAGGATGTAAGGGGCAACGTTTTCATGCAGAGGGTTATCATTTATGAAGTGAGCTGCCAGAGGAAATGGTGGCGGCAGGTAAAATTACAGCGTTTAAAAGGCATCTGAATGGTTATATGAATAGGAAGTGTTTAGAGGGATATGGGACTAGTACTGGTAAATGGGATTAGATTAGGTTAGGTTATCTGATTGGTATGGACGACCTGGACCGAAGGATCTGTTTCTGTGCTGACTCTATACTACTGTGCTACTTGATGTTAATTGTTCTTTCTGGTTCACTGCCGGTTTCTCTTTTGATTGATTTGTTCCCATTTGCTTTCATCAGATGAAATCTCAGCATTTCACAGAGAAAACTGCCATGCGGATTCTCGCAATAATCTGCATTTTCTTTTATTTAAAGAACATTTCCAATTACTTTCGATATAAACCTGGAACGATCAGAAATAATGCTCCATGGTTCTGTTATACCAGCTCCAGTTATTACTATGACATTCCGTGGGACAGTTTTAAATATTTTGAAAACGATTTAACATATTTCCTTCCATTCACTTTAATTCTCATCAACATTCTGACAGTCAGACACATCTGTGAAGCCAGTGATTAAAGGAGAGCTCAGTCTCTGTGGTAAAATGCTACTGCCTCTTCAGTGAACCGTTTCTTGTGGTTTATGAAGGGATTTAATTTTTTTTTCTCGATGTTTTGTGGAACAGATAAAACTAGTCGAAGAGTCTGTTTGTGGATATAGGGCTAATACGCACAAGTAAGTTAAATCCAGAGACTCCAACATTGAAAATAAGGAACTATTCTGCACACACGTAATACTGAACCTTTCACTCTTACTTCTATACATGGCCATTCCTGCTTGATCCATTGTTTTATTTTAAATCTGAGATGATTAGTGTTTAGATAAATGTGGATGTGCAGAGTGATGACGATGACTGGAATTGGACCATATGGAGAGGGCTGTCAATAAATCCCATCATTAGTGAGTAACAGAACAGACTCCAAGGACTAAATTGTCTCAGCAAGAGCAAAGATCAAGGAACAAAACCTCCCCTTCAAAAGAGGTCAGTTTCGTGTATCAATGTGTAAAATAGATCATGTTAGACCAGAGCTCCAGCTTCTACATTATTTCACTCTTCGATTCATTTTTTGCAGCTATTTAAAAGATATTCCTTTATTATTTTCCCTTGTTGCAGCTTGACTATGCAGTCAGTCATAAACATTTGCATCGTAACACATTCTGCCTCGTGCACTACGCCCTCACGGACATTCACTTTTGAACACAATGCCACCCTCGCACACCTTTGGTTGAAATCCTGTTGCATTTCCTACTTCCTTCAGTTGGGATGTAAAGTTATTAGTTTGAACTGTTTGTCTGTTTGTCTGCTTATATTCTCTCTGACCCACTGAGCAGATCCACAGTTTTCTGCATTTTTATTAAATGGACTTAAAAAAATAATTTTTCCAAAAAACACAGAGACCACATCTGGATCGGTTGTCGTCTCCATATTTAGGGAGAATAAAGTTGCAGTGCAGCTTGTTCAGCACCACAGCCACAAACATTCCCTGACTCCATCACCTACACTCAGTAGCATCAGTGTGTCCCACTGACCAGATGCACTGCAGAAACTCACCAAGGTTCCTTGCAGAGCAGCTTATAAACCATGGCATGGGAATTTAGAATACAAGCAGAGCAGATAAATGGAAAACCACCAATTAACAATTACACATCAAACCACTCGCCACCCAGTCTTGGAAAAGCATCTCAGTTCTATATACAGCCACAGAATCATAAAGAGGTACAGCCCAGAAACAGACCTTTCAGTACAACTTGCCCATGCCAACCAAATGTCCCAACCCAATCTTGTCCCACTTGCCAGTACTTGGCCCATATCCCTCTAAATGCTTCATATTCATATACCCATCCAGATGCATTTTAAATGCTGTAATTTTACCAGCCTCCACCACTTCCTCTGGCAGCCCATTCCATACACGCACCACCCTCTGTGTGAAAACGTTGACCCTTATGTCCCTATTATATCTTTTTCCTCTCAGCCTAGACCTATGCCCTCTTATTCTGGACTCCCACACTCTAGGGAAAATACCCTGCCCCTCGCCCTCGTGGTTTTATAAATCTCTACAAATCTCCATTACATAAGAATTTTAAAATTTTGTTTGTTGTGGAGCAAATTGGGTCTCAAACCCGTGTCGAAGGGTGTGGTGCTGGAAAAGCACAGCAGGTCAGGCAGTATCTGACCAGCAGGAAAATCTATGTTTCGGGCATAAGCCCTTCATCAGGAATCAGAGTTGTCCGCAACTTTAATGAAGGCAATGACAAGAGGAATCACAATAAGAGCTGTCTCAAGCATGCTGGGATAGTAGGAAGAGGGAAGGCGGTGGAGCAGCAGGGGCAGGCATTTTTGCAAATATTTCATAGGGCTCAGTAAAATTTGATTTCAGTCAAAAAGGAGCATTCAATGACAAGGATAAACTCCCTGTGGTAAATGAAATAATATCCAATCCCAATAAAAAGCACATAATGCAGTAAAAACTCATGATTGGTAAGAGGATTGGGAATGTCTTTTTAAAACAAGGAACCTGTACTAGAAGAATGAAAAGCTGATAAAGAAGAAGAAATTAATTATGAAAAGAATTTGGCACAAACATATAGCAAGAGTTTTGAACAGTTTTTTTATAAATGGTACAATAACTTAGGAATTGTGGGCTGCTTGAAGGTCGGAAATGAGGACTTAATAATGAGAGACAGAGAAATGATAAATAACAAAATGATAATTTGCATCAGTCTTCACCCTGAAGGAAGCGATAAACATACCGAAGAGAGTTGCTAAAAAGTCAGTTAGTAGGCTGGCTTTTGCTGCTCAGTCCTCTGAGTATATGGGTTGGCAAGTCATGTTGATGTTGTACAGGACATTGGTGAGGAGACTTCTCGAGTACTGTGTCCAGTTCTCATCGTGTTGCTATCGGAAGGATATTATCGAGTCAGAGAGTGTTCACAAGGGACTTACCAGGATGTTGCAGGGTATGAAAGCTCTGAGTTAGAAATATTGAATAAGCAGAGACTTTTTTCACAGGAACGTAGGCGATTGAGAGGTGACTTTATGGAGCCACGAGGGGGATAGATGAGTTACTGGTAGGTGTCGTTTTCCAATGATGAGGGATTACAAGGCTAGGGGACATACTTAGAAGATGAAAGTGTCAGAAAAGAAAACTTAAGAGTATTTCTTTTTCCACAGAGAATACTGTGTCTGTGGAATGAATTTCCTGAGGAAGTTGTGGATGCAGGACAGTTAATTCGGTCGCCAGTGATAGAAATGGAAAGGTCTAGGAAGGGGAGGGAGGAGTCTGAGACGGTCCAGGTGAATTTGAGGTCGGGGTGGAAGGTGTTGGTAAAATGGATGAACTGTTCAACCTTCTCGTGGGAGCACAAGGCAGCGCTGATACAGTCATCGATGTAGTGGAGGAAAAAGTGGGGGGTGGTGCCAGTGTAGCTGCGGAAGATGGACTGTTCCACATATCCTACGAAGAGGTAGGCATAGCTGGGCCCATGCGGGTGCCCATGGCTACTCCTTTGGTTTGGAGGAAGTGGGAGGATTGGAAAGAGAGGTTGTTCAGGGTGAGGACCAGTTCAGTCAGTCGAAGGAGGGTGTCAGTCGAAGGGGACTGATTGGAAAGGCGGGAAAGGATGAAGCGGAGAGCTTTGAGTCTTTCGTGATGGGGGATGGAGGTGTACAGGGACTGGATGTCTATGGCGAAGATAAGGCGTTGGGGACTGGGAAATCATGGAGGAGGTGGAGGGCGTGGGTGGTGTCCCGAACTTAGGTGGAGAGTTCTTGGACTAAGGGGGACAAGACCGTGTTGAGGTATGCAGCGAAGAGGGTTGCCTCAGATTACAACAGGATCTTGACCAGATGGGCCAATGGGCAGAGAAGTGGCAGATGGAGTTTAATTCATATAAATGCGAGGTGATGCACTTTGGGAAAGCAAATCTTAGCAGGACTTATACACTTAATGGTAAGGTCCCAGGAAGTGTTGCTGAACAAAGAGACCTTGGATAGCAGTTTCATAGCTCCTTGAAAATAGAGTCGCAGGTAGATAGAACAGTGAAGAAGGCGATTGGTATGCTTTCGTGTATTTGTCAGAGTACTGAGTACAGGAGTTGGGAGGTCATGTTGTGACTGTACATGACATTGGTTAGGCCACTATTGGAAGATTGCGTGCAATTCTGGTCTCTTTCCTAAACTTGTGAAACTTGAAAGGTTTCAGGAAAGGTTTACAAGGATGTTGCCAGGGTTGGATGATTTGAGCTATGAGGGAGGCTAAACAGAATGGGGCAGTTTTCCTTGGAGCATCAGAGGCTGAGGGGTGAACTTATAGAGGCTTACAAAATTATGAGGGGCATGGACAGGGTAAATAGACAAAGTCTTTTCCCTGGGGTTCGTGAGTCAGTCTGCTCTCCCCTGGGTTCAATGACAGAGACACAGTGGGGTCAGTCTACTCTCACCTGGGCCAGTCAGAGCGACACAGTGGGATCAGTCTGCTCTCCCCTCGGTCAAATACAGAGACACAGTGGGGTCAGTCTGCTCACCCCTGGGTCAGTGAGAGAGACACAGTCTGCTCTTCCATGGGGCATTGCCAGAGACACAGTGGGGTCAGTCTGCTCTCCCCTGGGGTCAATCAGAGAGACACAGTGGGGTCAGTGTGCTCTTCCCTGGGGCAGTGAGAGAGACACAGTGGGGTCAGTTTATTCTCACCTGGGCCAGTCAAAGAGACACAGTGGGGTCCATCTGCTCTCCCCTGGGTCAGTGACAGAGACACTGTACAAATTGTACAAAATTGTATAATTGTACAAAACGTTTGTTTTGCCACATTTGAAGTACAGTGTGCAGTTCTCATCTCCACACTAAAGGAAGGATGTGGAGGCTTTTGAGAGGGTACAAAAGGGGTTTATCAGTACGGGCCTGTGTTAGGGTTTTGAAGGGAGTGTCAGGTATAAGACGAAATTAAACAAAGTTGGATTGTTTTGTGAGAGTATCAGAAGCTGACAGGTGACCAGGTACAGGAAAATAAAATTATAACAGGGACAGATAACATGGATAGTCAGAATCTCTTTTCCAAGTTTCAAATAGTAGCGCACCTAGGTTTAGTATGGACAGAGGAACTTTAAACGTGATGTGTGAGGAATGTTTCTCTCCCCTGGGTCAGTGACAGAAAAACAGTGGGGTCAGTCTACTCTCACCTGGGGTCAATCAGAGAGACACAGTTGGGTCAGTCTGCTCTTCCCTGGGGCAGTGAGAGAGACACAGTGGGGTCAGTCTGCTCTCCCCTCGGCCCGTGACAGAGACACAGCGGTGTCAGTATACTCTCACCTCGGCCAGTGACACAGACACAGTGGGGTCAGCCTGCTCTCCCCTGGGGCAGTGAGAGAGACACAGTGGGGTCAGTCTACTCTCACCTGGGCCAGTCAGAGAGACACAGTGGGGTCAGTCTGCTCTCCCCTGCGGCAGTGAGAGAGACACAGTGGGGTCAGTCTGCTCTCCCCTGCGGCAGTGAGAGAGACACAGTGGGGTCAGTCTACTCTCACCTGGGCCAGTCAGAGAGACACAGCGGGGTCGGCCTGCTCTCCCCTGGGTCAGTGAGAGACACAGTGGGGCCAGTCTACTCTCACCTCGGCCCATGACAGACACACAGCGGGGTCAGTCTGCTCTCCCCTGGGGTCAATCAGAGAGACACAGTTGGGTCAGTCTGCTCTCCCCTGGGTCAGTAACAGAAACACAGTGGGGTCAGTCTACTCTCACCTGGGGTCAATCAGACAGACACAGTTGGGTCAGTCTGTTCTTCCCTGGGGCAGTGAGAGAGACACAGTGGGGTCAGTCTACTCTCACCTGGGGCAGTGAGAGAGACACAGTGGGGTCAGTCTACTCTCACCTGGGCCAGTCAGAGAGACACAGTTGGGTCATGCAGTTTTTGAGCAAAGTACAATGTAACTCTGCAAGTACAAATTCACCCCACAAAATATATGTGTGCATGTGGGTCTTTGTCTGTCTGTGTGTGTGTGTCTGTCTGGGGTGGGGGTTGTGAGTGTGAGAAAGTGTGTGTGTGTAGTGAGTGTAGAGTGTCTTAAGTCTTTGAGGGGTGCATGTGTGTGTGTGGGTGTCTGTGTGCACGTCTGTGTGTATGTGAGAGTGTATGTGTAGGAATTTGTAGGAGAGTGTAGGAATATCTATGTGTGTGTGTGTGTGTGTGTAGTGCAATGGTGATCATCTGTAATGTGACATGAACCCAAATCCTGGTTGAGGCCCTCCCTATGTGTACCAAGCTTAGCTATTATTCTCTACTTGGCCACTTTTCTCTGCTGCCTGTCCTGACGTCTGCCTTGGAGGATGGTCACTTGAAGGTCCGAGGCTGAATGTCCTGGACCAATGAAGTGTTCCCCAACTGGGATGTCATCCTCCTGTCTATTGAATGTTGTGTGGTGCCCATTCAGCCGTTGTCGTAGCCTTTGCTCGGTTTCCCCAAAGTGCCATGCCTCCAGACATCCTTGCCTGCAATGTATAAGATAGACAACGTTGGTTGAATCACATGAGTATCTGCCATGTACAAGGTGGGAGGTGTTCCCACGCGTAATAGTGGTATCTATGTCCACAATCTGACACGTCTTGCAGCGTCCACCATGACAGGGTTGTATGGAGTTGTCCTGAGAGCCGGGCAGTTTGCTACAAACAATGATCTGTTTAGGTTTGGCGGTTGTTTAAAGGCAAGTAGTGGAGGTGTGGGGAAGGTCTTGGTGAGGTGCTCATCCTCATTGATAATGTCAGTGTGCTCTACCCTGGGTCAGTGCCGAAACACAGTATGGTCACCCCTGGGTCAGTAACAGAGACACAGTGAGGACAGTCTGCTCTCCCCTCGATCAGTGACAGAGACATAGTGGGGTCAGTCTACTCTCACCTGGGCCAGTCAGTGAGACACAGTGGGGTCAGTCTGCTCTCCCATGGGTCAGTGAGAGAGACACAGTGGGGTCAGTCTGCTCTCCTGTGGGTCAGTGAGAGAGACACAATGGGGTCAGTCTGCTCTCCCCAGGGTCAGTGACAGAGACACAGCGGGGTCAGTCTGCTCTCCCGTGGGTCAGTGACAAAGACACAGTGGGGTCAGTCTGCTCTCCCCTGGATCAGTGAGAGAGACACAGTGGGGTCAGTCTGCTCTCCCCAGGGTCAGTGAGAGAGACACAGTGGGGTCAGTCTGCTCTCCCTTGGATCCGTGAGAGAGACACAGCGGATCAGTCTGCTCTCCCCTGGGTCAGTGACAGAGACACCGTGGGGTCAGGCTGCTCTCCCCAGAGGTTAATGACAGAGACACAGTTGGGTCAGTCTGCTCTCCCCTGGGTCAATGGCAGAAACACAGTGTGGTCAGTCTGCTCTCTCCGTGTTCATTTAGAGAGACACGCTGGGGTCAGGCTGCTCTCCCTATGGGTCAGTGACAGAGATAGAGTAGGGTCGGTAGCTCTCCACAGGGTCAGTGAGAGAGACACTGTGGGGTCACTGCTCTCCCCTGGATCAGTAACAGAAACACAGTGGTGTCAGTCTGCTCTCCCCAGGGTCAGTGACAGCGACACAGGGGGGTCAGTCTGCTCTCCCCTGAGTCAGTGAGAGGGACACAGTGTAGTCAGTCTGCTCTCCCGTGGATCAGTAACAGAAACACAGTGGGGTCAGTCTGCTCTCGTCTGGGTCCGTGACAGAGACACGCTGGGGTCAGTCTCTACTCCCCTGAGTCTCTGAGAGAGACACAATGGGGTCAATCTACTCTCCCCTGGGCCAGTCAGAGAGACACAGTGGGGTCAGTCTGGTCTCCCCTGGGGTCAATGACAGAGACACAGTGGGATCAGTCTACTCTCACCTGGGCCAGTCAGAGAGACATAGTGGGGTCGGCCTGCTCTCCCCTGGGTTAGTGAGAGAGACACAGTGGGGTCAGTCTACTCTCACCTGGGGTCAATCAGAGAGAGACAGTGGGGTCAGTCTGCTCTCCCCTGGAGTCAATCAGAGAGACACAGTGGGGTCAGTCTACTCTCCCCTGGGGTCAATCAGAGATACACAGTGGGGTCAGTCTGCTCTCCCTTGGGGTCAATCAGAGAGACACAGTGGGGTCAGTCTGCTCTCCCCTGCGTCAGTGAGAGAGACACAGTGGTGTCAGTCTGCTGTCCCCGGGTCAGTGAGAGACACACAGTGGGGTCAGTCTACTCTCACCTGGGCCAGTGAGAGCGACACAGTGGGGTCAGTCTGCTCTCCCCTGGGTCAAATACAGAGACACAGTGGGGTCAGTCTGCTCTCCCCTGGGTCAGTGAGAGAGACACAGTGGGGTCAGTCTACTCTCACCTGGGCCAGTCAGCGATACACAGTGGGGTCAGTCTGCTCTCCCCTGGGTCATTGAGAGAGACACAGTGGGTCAGTCTCCACTCCCCTGGGTCAGTGCAAATGACGCAGTGTAGTCAGTCTACTCTCTTCTGGGTCAGTGGCAGAAACACAGTGTGGTCAGTCTGCTCTCTCCTTGTTCAGTTACAGAGACACGTTGGAGTCAGGCTTCTCTCCCCTGGGTCAGTGAGAGAGACACAGTGGGGTCAGTCTACTCTCACCTGGGCCAGTCAGCGATACACAGTGGGGTCAGTCTGCTCTCCCCTGGGTCATTGAGAGAGACACAGTGGGTCAGTCTCCACTCCCCTGGGTCAGTGCAAATGACGCAGTGGAGTCAGTCTACTCTCTTCTGGGTCAGTGGCAGAAACACAGTGTGGTCAGTCTGCTCTCTCCTTGTTCAGTTACAGAGACACGTTGGAGTCTGGCTTCTCTCCCCTGGGTCAGTTACAGAGACACGTTGGAGTCAGGCTTCTCTCCCCTGGGTCAGTTACAGAGACATGCTGGGGTCAGGCTGCTCTCCCTATGGGTCAGTGACAGAGATAGAGTAGGGTCGGTAGCTCTCCACAGGGTCAGTGACAGAGACACTGTGTGGTCACTGCTATCCCATGGATAAGTAACAGAAACACAGTGGTGTCAGTCTGCTCTCCCATGGGTCAGTGACAGAGAGACACTGTGGGGTCAGTCTGCTCGCCCCTGGGTCAGTGAGACGGACACAGTGGAGTCAGACTGCTCTCCCCTGGGTCAGGGACAGAGACACAGTGGGGTCAGTCTGCTCTCCCGTGGATCAGTAACAGAAACACAGTGGGGTCAGTCTGCTCTCGCCTGGGTCAGTGACAGAGACACAGTGGGGTCAGTCTGCTCTCCCCTGGGTTCAATGACAGAGACACAGTGGGGTCAGTCTGCTCTTCCCTGGGTCAGTGAGAGAGACACAATGGGGTCAATCTACTCTCACCTGGGCCAGTAAGAGCGACACAGTGGAGTCAGTCTGCTCTCCCCTGGGTCAAATACAGAGACACAGTGGGGTCAGTCTGCTCTCCATTGGGTTCAATGACAGAGACACAGTGGGGTCAGTCTGCTCTCCCCTGGGGTCAATGACAGAGACACAGTGGGGTCAGTCTACTCTCACCTGGGTCAGTGAGAGAGACACAGTGGGGTCAGTCTGCTCTCCCCTGGGTCAGTAACAGAAAAACAGTGGGGTCAGTCTGCTCTCCCCTGGGTCAGTAACAGAAAAACAGTGGGGTCAGTCTACTCTCACCTGGGGTCAATCAGAGAGACACAGTTGGGTCAGTCTGCTCTCCCCTGTGGTCAATCAGAGAGACACAGTTGGGTCAGTCTGCTCTCCCCTGTGGTCAATCAGAGAGACAGAGTGGGGTCGGCCTGCTCTTTCCTGGGTCAGTTAGAGAGAGAAAGTGCGTTAGTCTACTCTCACCTCGGCCCATGACAGACACACAGCGGGGTCAGTCTACTCTCACCTCGGCCAGTGACAGAGACACAGTGGGGTCAGTCTGCTCTCCCCTGGGGCAGTGAGAGAGACACAGTGGGGTCAGTCTACTCTTACCTGGGCCAGTGATAAATCACACAACACCAGGTTATAGTCCAACAGGTTTAATTGGAAGCACACTAGCTTTCGGAGCGGCGCTCCTTCATCAGGTGATTGTGTTGGGTTCGATCGTAACACAGAATTTATAGCAAAAATTTACAATGTGATGTAACTGAAATTATACATTGAAGAATTGATTGTCTGTTAAGCCTTTCATCTGTTAGAATACAGTGATAGTTTCACTTCTTTCATGTGTCAATCACAAATCCTTTTTTTAAAGTTGCATTCTCGGGTTAGCTGTTAACAATGGTGATAGCTAGATAATATGTTGAAGGTGTTAGCCCCCTTGCTTCACATCATCATTGTCGTTCATTTCACCAACTGTACTAGGGTGCCAGTCTCAAGATCTTTCAGACAGGCTGTCCATCCTCAGCATGTGGGCATAGTCCTAGTGCTCCTCATAAGCTTTAAACAATGTTTCATCTCAATCTGGAGACTTGTCGTTTACTTGGATGAAGTTGACCATGGAATTGCAAATCTGCACCGTCTCCTGCAACTCTTCCTGCAGATGTAGGTCACAGGCACAAACATTTCAATAGCGAATGATCTCTTTCCAGTTCCAGGGAAACGTTTGTTAAGCGTGGATTTATTTCCTGGAATTGCCTGAATGGGGTATTGTCCATGATGAATGAGAACGTGTACTTGTGGAGTTGGGTCAGATACTATGTTTTTTTTTGTTTCATGATGGAACCAACCCCCACCCCACTGCCATTGGACTGGTTTCTGTGACGTTCTGTGTGGGCCCTGACCTTCCAGTGGTGAACCTGAAAACTGGCACCTGCACTGGCCCTCCGACCACTTCATTCATTTTAGTCAGTCAAATACTGACACCTTGTATTCAATGTTTCCTGCTCTGCTTGCCTCTCAGGTAAATCTAAGATTCTTATTCATCATGGAATGTTTTTACCTTCTGTCTGTTAAATGTTAAACTTTAAAGCTCGATTGTTTCTTTTTTATTGCCTTGAAAACAAGATTGCTTTCCATCATTTTGTGTTCTCTTTTACTATCCCAAACTCAGGCTCAAGTTCATTGATTTGCCTCATGAGTAGATTAAATCAAACTTTTGCTGATTCAGCTTTGATTCTCTGAGCCCAGATCATGAGGAAACAAATTGCTGAATGTTTCTTTTTGTCATCTTGCTTTCACTGTCCCAGACCCAGTCCAGTTTGTGTTTAATCTATGATCAGTCTCCACATTGAGATTTCTTCCTCTCTCTCTCTCTAAGTCATTGAGTCAAACAGCACGGAAACAGGCCTTTTGACCAAACGTGTCTGCACTGACCCGATTTCCTAAAGTGAACTAAGCCCCATTTGCCTGTGTCTGGCCCATATCCCTCTGACCCTTTCCTATCCAATTACCTGCCCAACTGTCCTGTAAATGTTGTAATTGTATGAGCAACTGCCACTTCCTCCAGCAGCTCATTGTACACATGCACTACCCTTTGTGTGAAACAGTTGCCCTCAGGTCCCTGTCCGCATCACCTTAAACCAATGTCATCTAGTTTTGGACTCCTCTACCCTGGGGACTTTATCTATGCTCCTTATGTTTTTATAAAACTCTTTAAGGTGACACTTCAGCCTCCTTCTCTGCAGGGAAATAATGTCCCAACCGATCTAGCCTGTCCCTATATCTGAAATCCTCCACTCCCAGCAACATCCTGATAAATATTTTCTGCACCCTTTCCAATTTAATCACATCCTTTCCATTGCACAGCGACCAACATTGTACACAGTAGTCCAAATGTGGCTTCCCAATATAACATCCTGACACATTTTCTCAATGCTCTGACCAATGAAGGCAATCACCCTGTCTACCTGTGATGCCACTTTCATGGGGCTATCTCTCTGCACCCCTGGATTTCTCTCTTTGAAAACACTCTCAATGGCATGAGTTGTAAGTCCTGCCCAGGTTTGTTTTACCAAAATGCAACACCTCACCTTTGTCCCAATCAAACTCTATGTGCCGTTTCTCTGCCCATTGGCACAGTTAGTCGAAATCCCTTTCTAATTTTAGAAAATCTTCTTCACTGTCTACTAGACAGTGTCATCTGTATACTAACCATACCTCCTCTCTGTCCTCATCCAAATCATTCATGTAAATGATGAACAATAATGGACCCAGCGCTGACCATGGTGACACACCGCTGGTCACAGGCTCCAATCTGAACAACAACCCTCTATCATCACCCTCTGTCTCTTACTGTCAAGCCCGGTTTGTATCCAATTGGCTAGCTCTCCCTGGATCCCATGTGATCTAACCTGATTAACCATTGACCACCGTGGAACCTTGTTGAAGGCTTGCTGAGGTCCATGTTGGCAATGTCTACCCTTCTGCCTTCATCCTTCTTCTTGGTCATCTCTTCAATAAACTGAATCAAGTTTGTGACACATGATTTTCTAGAACCTATCTGTCTGGTTTTCTGGGTAATAGCACAAATTCATTCTGCTGTCTCTCTCTGTCTTTCTCTTTGTTTATCACACTGCTTGCTCCGAGATCCACCTCAACAGTGTTCAGGCTTAACTCTGGATATTAACTTTCAGTCTCAGTTTTAGCTTTGCCCTGAAGTTCTTGCTGCTTCAGGCTCCAAACTAAGCACCGTAGATGTAAACTTCCAAAACTAAAAAGACCACTGTCGCCTAAAAGGGCAGGTTCCACAGATAGTTAGGAACCAATCAATTGATCAAGTGAACCTGAATTGAAATTATGTTGTATCACCATTAATGTCATTGTTCAAACACTGCAGGAAATTCCTCCTTTGTAATTCTAGGATTTGTATTCAGCCATTAGTTCACATTCCTTCAGAAATAGCCAACCAGCTTAGTACATCCCAAAGAGATATACCAAAGGTGATGGTTATTAAGCCAGCTGCAGTGCAGTCCTTGTTGTAACGTAGGGGAATGGCAGCCCAAAGTACAGAGACCAAGCTTCCAATAACTGGCATCATCAAAACCAGGTCACCTTCTTGATTCTTCGAGTGCTGTCTTGTGTGCAAGAATTATTGGCTACAAGACAATGTACTATTTCTGGTGCCTTTCTTTCAATAGTGAGAGTGGTTACGTTACTCTGAGAGAACAGACAAGGCCCTTGGTTAAATTGCTGAGACAATACAACAGCTCCTCTGTAACGACCCATCAACAGCGCAACGTTTCCTCGTTGATGAGCATTTCAACTTTTCACACTATCTCAGAGCAGAGGATCCATAACATTTTCTTTGATTCTCACCAAAATACCCACAATGTAGTGCTCCCTCAGCTCTGTATCCACAACCCACCAATGAAGTAGACACTAAGAACTCACCAATTATAGTACAGATCTCTCTCTCAGGACTGACCTCCTCATAGTACATCATTCCCTCAACAATAACTCCCACATGCAGAGAGCTCTGTCTCTGTTGACCCTCTAATTGTATCACACACTATCAGTGCTGTCCTTAATTGCAGCTTGTATCATACAATGTACTGAGTCACAAGGGTGGACATCATGCACAGATTAACAAAGTGATATATCGTGCTGATTAACAGATATTGTTGTATTAAAATATTTCTAGTTTTGATGAGGATTGAGAATCAAATATTATTGAATTGATGTTTTAAGATCATCAAAGTGGCTCAGATGTGGTGCAGATAGTGAACAGTCTGGAGTAAGTGTTCAGAAATGAATTGTGCTGATGAAAGTGAAATGTGAGCATTTTCTTCAGTGTTCTTTGTAACAGGTTTAAGCAGACGAGCATTCTGTATACCTACCAATATATCCATCAATGCTCAGGTAACTATACCACGGGGACAAGTACAATTTGAACAGAAATACATGCTACAACTCAGCAATTGTTTTGAAAATCACTTTTAATCCAGGGGAGGGAAACCATACATTTTTACCAAATTCTTGACCATTGCTTCCACACGATGGGTCCAGGACAGATTGTTGGTTATCATCACTGTAAGGAATTTGATGCCTTTGAACCTCTCTACCTCAGCTCCATTAAGGTAGATGGGGGCATGCCCTCCACCTTGCTTCCTGAAGACAACGATCAGTTCTTCTGTTTTGCTGATATTGAGAGAGAGATTATTATAATGGTACCAAGCAAACTATCTCCTTCCTGTATTCTGACTCAGCATTATTTGAATTGTCACCTACAATGGCAGTGTCATCAGCAAACGTGTTGAGGGCGTTCATACGAAATTTGGCCACATCAGTTGTGAGTCTACAGGGAGTATGTGGGGTCTGAGTACGTATCCTCGCAGGCCGCCAGTGTTGAGGGTTATCGCGAAGCAGTGCTGTTGTCTACATTTACTGATTGTGGCCTATCGGTGAGAAAGCAGAGGGAGGAAGTGAGACCCAGGTTTCAGAGTCACAATGTCATCGAGATGCAGAGCATGGAAACAGACCCTTTGGTCCAATTTATCCGTGCTGACCAGATATCCTGGATTAATCTAGCCTGCTTTGTCAGCACTTGGCTCATATCCCTCTAAATCCTTCCTATTCATATACCCATCCAGATGCCTTTTAAATTATTGCAATTGTACCAGCTTCCACCACTTCCACTGCCAGCTTATTCCATACATGCACCACCCTCTGCATGAAAATGTTGCCTCTTAGGTCCCTTAAAATCTTTCCCCTCTCAACCTAAACCTCTGCCCTCCAGTTCTGAACTCCCCCAATTTCAGGGAAAATACCTTATCCATGCCCCTCAGGAATTTACAACCTCTATAAGGTCACCCCTCAGCCTGCGACACTGCAGGGAATATAGTCCCAGCCCAATCTGCCTCTCCCTTGAGCTCAAATCCTCCAACCCCGGAACATCCTTGTAAATCTTTTCCTCACCTTTTCACGTTTCACAACATTGACATCAGAATTGAACACAATATTCCAAAACTGGCCTAACTAATATCCTGTATAGTCACAACATGACCTCCCAACTCCTACACTCAATGCACTGACCAAAAAAGGGCAGCATACCAAGCGCCTTCTTCATTATCCTATCTACCTGTGACCCCACTTTCAAGGAATTAAACCTGCACTCCAAGGTCTCCTTGTTCAGCAACACTCCCCAGGACCATACCATTATGTGTTCAAGTCATGTCAAGATTTGCCTTCCCAAAATGCAGCACCACACATTTATTGAAATTAAACTCCACCTGCCATTCTTCGACCCATTAGTCAATCTCATCAAGATCCCATTTTAATTTGAGGTAATCTTTGCTGTGCACTACACCTCCAAATTGAGTGTCATCTGCAAACTTACCTTCTATGTTCACATCCAAATCTATATAAATAATGAAAAGCAGTGGACCCAGCACCAATCCTTGTGGCACACCACTGGTCACAGGCCTCCAGTCGGAAAAGCAAGCCTCCACCACCACCCTCTGTTTTCTACCTTTGAGCCAGTTCTGTATCCAAATGGCTAGTTCTCCCTGTATTCCATGAGATATAGGAGAAAGTGAGGACTGCAGATGCTTGAGATCAGAGTCAAAAAATGTGGTGCTGGAAAAGCGCAGAAGGTCAGGCAGCATCCAAGTGGGAGAATCGATGTTTCTGGCTTAAGCCCTTCATCAGGAATCCTTTCCAAATATATGCAAATTCTGCCCCTCAGATTCTCTCCCACAACCTGTCCACTGCCGATGTCAAGCTCACCGGTCTATCGTTCCTTCTAGTTTCCTTACCACCTTTCTTAAAAAATGGCACCACGTAACCCAACCTTCAGTCTTCCTGCACCTCAGCTGTGACTATTGATCTTCTAAATATCTGAGCCAAGTGCCCAGCAATCACTTCCCAAGCTTCCCACAGAGTTCTAGGGTACAACTGATCTGGTCCTGGGAATATATCCACTTGTATGTGTTTAAGATGTCTAGCAATGTCTGTAAGATGGACATTTTGCAAGATGTCACCACCTATTTTCCCACATTCTATATCTTCCACGTCCTTCTCCACAGTAAACACTGATGCAAAATACTTATTTAGAATCTCCCCATCTTCTGTGGCTCAACACATCGGCAGCTTCACTGATCTTTGAGGGAGAGAGTAAGGGTAACTATTTTAGAACATAGAACATAGAAAAATACAGCGCAGTACAGGCCCTTTGGCCCTCGATACTGCGCCGACCGAAGCCTACCTAACCTACACTAGCCCAATAACCTCCATATGCTTGTCCAATGCCCGCTTAAATGACCATAAAGAGGGAGAGTCCACCACTGCTACTGGCAGGGCATTCCATGAACTCACAACCCGCTGAGTGAAAAATCTACCACTAACATCTGTCCTATACCTACTACCCCTTAATTTAAAGCTGTGTCCCCTAGTAACAGCTGACTTCATTAGCGGAAAAAGGTTCTCACTGTCAACCCTATCTAAACCCCTAATCGTCTTGTACCCCTCTATCAAATCTCCCCTAAACCTTCTTTTCTCCAATGAGAAAAGCCCCAAGTGCCTCAGCCTTTCCTCATACGATCTTCATACGATTTTCTCCCTAGTTACCCTTTTGGTCATAATGTATTTATAAGATTCTTGTGGATTTTGTTAACTCTATTTGCCAAAACTATCTCATGTCCCCTTTTTGCCCTCATGCTTGCCCTCTTAAGAATACTCTTACTGGCCTTGTATGCATCTAAGGATTCACTTGATTGTTGACAATATTTGAGGTTCAGGTTGAGGTTCTGGATGCAAGTTTGCTTGCGAGCTGGAAGCTCCAATTTAGACGTCACCAGAGGCCCACTGAAGATGTTACCTAGTAAGGTGATGAAATGAATGAAAACGAACCTTCCAGCTTAGCGAAAAACTGACATCCCGATTCACTCGATCTCTGTAATCTATACCTGATACATGTTTCCTTCTTCTTCTCTCGTCATTTAGCATTCCCTATATCTACCAGCCTTGCCTTTATCCTAACAGGAATATGCTGTCTCTGAACTCTTGTTGTCTCAGTTTTTATAATCCTGTCATCTCTTTACTTGCAAACATCTGTCCCCAATTAATTTTTGAAAGTTCTTGCCTAAAACTGTCAAAATTAGCCTTTCTCCAATTTAGAACTTTAACTTTTTCATCCAGTCTATCCTTTTCCATCTTTATCTTAAAACTAATGGTCGCTGGCCGAAAGTGCTCCCCCACTGACACCTCAGGCACTTACCCTGTCTTATTTCCCAAATAGAGGACAGGTTTGGCACCTTCCCTGGTTGGTGCATCCACATAATGAATCAGAAAACTTTCTGATGAGTACAAAGTCAGTAAGAGTATACTTAAGAGGGCAAGCATGAGGGCAAAAAGGGGACATGAGATAGTTTTGGCAAATAGAGTCAACAAAATCCACAAGAATCTTATAAATACATGATGACCAAAAGGGTAACTAGGGAGAAAATCGTATGAAGATCGTATGAGGAAAGGCTGAGGCACTTGGGGCTTTTCTCATTGGAGAAAAGAAGATTTATGGGCGATTTGATAGAGGTGTACAAGATGATTGGGGTTTAGATAGGGTTGACAGTGAGAACCTTTTTCGGCGAATGAAGTCAGCTGTTACTAGGGGACACAGCTTTAAATTAAGGGGTGTTAGGTATAGGACAGATGTTAGCGGTACACTTTTTACTCAGCGGGTTGTGAGTTCATGGAATGCCCTGCCAGTAGCAGTGGTGGACTCTCCCTCTTTATGGTCATTTAAGCGGGCATTGGACAAGCATTTGGAGGTTATTGGGCTAGTGTAGGTTAGCTAGGCTTCGGTCGGCGCAGCATCGAGGGCCGAAGGGCCTGTACTGCGCTGTATTTTTCTATGTTCTATGCTCTAAAATAGTTGCCCTTACTCTCTCCCTCAAAGATCAGTGAAGCTGCCGATGTGTTGAGCCACAGAAGATGGGGAGATTCTAAATAAGTATTTTGCATCAGTGTTTACTGTGGAGAAGGACGTGGAAGATATAGAATGTGGGAAAATAGGTGGTGACATCTTGCAAAATGTCCATCTTACAGACGAGGTGGTGCTAGACATCTTAAACACATACAAGTGGATATATCCCCAGGACCAGATCAGTTGTACCCTAGAACTCTGTGGGAAGCTTGGGAAGTGATTGCTGGGCACTTGGCTCAGATATTTAGAAGATCAATAGTCACAGTTGAGGTGCAGGAAGACTGAAGGTTGGGTTACGTGGTGCCATTTTTTAAGAAAGGTGGTAAGGAAACTAGAAGGAACGATAGACCGGTGAGCTTGACATCGGCAGTGGACAGGTTGTGGGAGAGAATCTGAGGGCAGAATTTGCATATATTTGGAAAGGATTCCTGATGAAGGGCTTAAGCCAGAAACATCGATTCTCCCACTCGGATGCTGCCTGACCTTCTGCGCTTTTCCAGCACCACATTTTTTGACTCTGATCTAAAGCATCTGCAGTCCTCACTTTCTCCTATATCTCATGGAATACAGGGAGAACTAGCCATTTGGATACAGAACTGGCTCAAAGGTAGAAAACAGAGGGTGGTGGTGGAGGCTTGCTTTTCCAACTGGAGGCCTGTTACCAGTGGTGTGCCACAAGGATTGGTGCTGGGTCCACTGCTTTTCATTATTTATATAGATTTGGATGAGAACATAGAAGGTAAGTTTGCAGATGACACTCAATTTGGAGGTGTAGTGCACAGCAAAGATTACCTCAAATTAAAATGGGATCTTGATGAGATTGGCTAATGGGTCGAAGAATGGCAGGTGGAGTTTAATTTCAATAAATGTGTGGTGCTGCATTTTGGGAAGGCAAATCTTGACATGACTTGAACACATAATGGTATGGTCCTGGGGAGTGTTGCTGAACAAGGAGACCTTGGAGTGCAGGTTTAGTTCCTTGAAAGTGGGGTCACAGGTAGATAGGATAATGAAGAAGGCACTTGGTATGCTGCCCTTTTTTGGTCAGTGCATTGAGTGTAGGAGTTGGGAGGTCATGTTGTGACTATACAGGATATTAGTTAGGCCAGTTTTGGAATATTGTGTTCAATTCTGATGTCAATGTTGTGAAACGTGACAAGGTGAGGAAAAGATTTACAAGGATGTTCCGGGGTTGGAGGATTTGAGCTCAAGGGAGAGGCAGATTAGGCTGGGACTATATTCCCTGGAGTGTCGCAGGCTGAGGGGTGACCTTATAGAGGTTATAAAATCATGAGGGATAAGGTATTTTCCCTGAAATTGGGGGAGTTCAGAACTGGAGGGCAGAGGTTTAGGTTGAGAGGGGAAAGATTTTAAGGGACCTAAGAGGCAACATTTTCATGCAGAGGGTGGTGCATGTATGGAATAAGCTGGCAGTGGAAGTGGTGGAAGCTGGTACAATTGCAACATTTAAAAGGCATCTGGATGGGTATATGAATAGGAAGGATTTAGAGGGATATGAGCCAAGTGCTGACAAAGCAGGCTAGATTAATCCAGGATATCTGGTCAGCACGGATAAATTGGACCAAAGGGTCTGTTTCCATGCTCTGCATCTCGATGACATTGTGACTCTGAGACCTGGGTCTCACCTCCTCCCTCTGCTTTCTCACCGATAGGCCACAATCAGTAAATATAGACAACAGCACTGTTTCACGATAACCCTCAACACTGGCGGCCTGCGAGGATACGTACTCAGACCCCACATACTCCCTGTAGACTCACAACTGATGTGGCCAAATTTCGTATGAACGCCCTCAACACGTTTGCTGATGACACTGCCATTGTAGGTGACAATTCAAATAATGCTGAGTCAGAATACAGGAAGGAGATAGTTTGCTTGGTACCATGATAATAATCTCTCTCTCAATATCAGCAAAACCGAAGAACTGATCGTTGTCTTCGGGAAGCAAGGTGGAGGGCATGCCCCTATCTACATCAATGGAGCTGAGGCAGAGAGGTTCAAAAGCATCAAATTCCTTACAGTGATGATAACCAACAATCTGTCCTGGACCCATCGTGTGGAAGCAATGGTCAAGAATTTGGTAAAAATGTATGGTTTCCCTCCCCTGGATTAAAAGTGATTTTCAAAACAATTGCTGAGTTGTAGCATGTATTTCTGTTCAAATTGTACTTGTCCCCGTGGTATAGTTACCTGATCATTGATGGATATATTGGTAGGTATACAGAATGCTCGTCTGCTTAAACCTGTTACAAAGAACACTGAAGAAAATGCTCACATTTCACTTTCATCACCACAATTCATTTCTGAACACTTACTCCAGACTGTTCACTATCTGCACCACATCTGAGCCACTTTGATGATCTTAAAACATCAATTCAATAATATTTGATTCTCAATCCTCATCAAAACTTGAGACATTTTAATACAACAATATCTGTTAATCAGCACGATATATAACTTTGTGAATCTGTGCATGATGTCCACCTTTGTGACTCAGTACATTGTATAATACAAGCTGCAATTAAGGATAGTACTGATAGTGTGTGATACAATTAGAGGGTCAACAGAGACAGAGCTCTCTGCATGTGGGAGTTATTGTTGAGGGAATGATGTATTATGAGGAGGTCAGTCCTGAGAGAGAGAGAGCTGTACTATAATTGGTGAGTTCTTAGTGTCTACTTTATTGGTGGGTTGTGGATACAGAGCTGAGGGAGCACTACCTTGTGGGTATTTTGGTGAGAATCAAAGAAAATGTTATGGATCCTCTGCTCTGAGAGTGCGAAAAGTTGAAATGCTCATCAACGAGGAAACGTTGCGCTGTTGATGGGTCGTTACAGAGGAGCTGTTGTATTGTCTCAGCAATTTAACCAAGGGCCTTGTCTGTTCTCTCAGAGTAACGTAACCACTCTCACTATTGAAAGAAAAGCACCAGAAATAGTCCAGTGTCTTGTAGCCAATAATTCTTGCACACAAGACAGCACTCGAAGAATCAAGAAGGTGACCTGGTTTTGATGATGCCAGTTATTGGAAGCTTGGTCTCTGTACTTTGGGCTGCCATTCCACTACATTACAAGGACTGCACTGCAGCTGGCTTAATAACCATCACCTTTGGTATATCTCTTTGGGATGTACTAAGCTGGTTGGCTATTTCTGAAGGAATGTGAACTAATGGCTGAATACAAATCCTAGAATTACAAAGGAGGAATTTCCTGCAGTGTTTGAACAATGACATTAATGGTGATACAACATAATTTCAATTCAGGTTCACTTGATCAGTTGATTGGTTCCTAACTATCTGTGGAACCTGCCCTCTTAGGCAACAGTGGTCTTTTAAGTTTTGGAAGTTTACATCTACGGTGCTTAGTTTGGAGCCTGAAGCAGCAAGAACTTCAGGGCAAAGCTAAAACTGAGACTGAAAGTTAATATCCAGAGTTAAGACTGAACACAGTTGAGGTGGATCTAGAAGCAAGCAGTGTGAGAACCAAAGAGAAAGACAGAGAGAGACAGCAGAATGAATTTGTGCTATTACCCAGAAAACCAGACAGATAGGTTCTAGAAAATCATGTGTCACAAACTTGATTCAGTTTATTGAAGAGATGACCAAGAAGAAGGATGAAGGCAGAAGGGTAGACATTGCCAACATGGACCTCAGCAAGCCTTCAACAAGGTTCCACGGTGGTCAATGGTTAATCAGGTTAGATCACATGGGATCCAGGGAGAGCTAGCCAATTGGATACAAACCGGGCTTGACAGTAAGAGACAGAGGGTGATGATAGAGGGTTGTTGTTCAGATTGGAGCCTGTGACCAGCGGTGTGTCACAAGGGTCGGTGCTGGGTCCATTATTGTTCATCATTTATATGAATGATTTGGATGAGGACAGAGAGGAGGTATGGTTAGTATACAGATGACACTGTCTAATAGATAGTGAAGAAGATTTTCTAAAATTAGAAAGGGATTTCGACTAACTGAGCCAATGGGCAGAGAAAAGCCAAGCTACCATACCAAGACATGGTGGGTGGCAGTAGATTGGCTTGATACAGTTTTGACTCCTTTACTGCCATTTGCTTTAATTCTGTTGCTCAATGCTCTGACAGTCAGACACATTTTAGTGACCAGTCGAATCCGGAAGAGGCTGAAGGGTGAGACCAAAGGAGAGAATCACAGAGACCCGGAGATGGAGAGCAGAAGAAAGTCTGTGATTTTGCTCTTCACCATCTCTGGGAGCTTCATCCTCCTGAGGTTAATCGATGTTGTAGATTTCTTATATTATGCTCTTCAAGGAATCAATACTGCCAATTACTCACCTTTTTTCGATAACTTCAGAAGAATTGGTTATATGTTGCAGATCCTAAGTTGTTGCACAAACACATTTATTTAAGCAGCAACATTGTCTCGGTTCAGAGCGAAGATCCGTCATGGAGTAAAATCTCTGGTTTCACAAATCCTTTGTGATATAAATAAATAAATAAAACTCCTCTGTGAAGCCTCTTGCTTCCAGACTATGACAGTTTTTGTTTTATTCACTTGTGTGATGCGGGCATCACTGGCTGGGTCAGCATTAATACCCGTCCCCCTCTGCCCCTTGAGAAGGTGGTGGTGAGCTGCTTTCTTGAACCACTGCAGTCCATGTGCTGTAGGTGGGTCATCAATGGTTTTATACAATGAAATTCCAGGATTCTGACCCAGGTACACTGAAGGTGCAGTGATATATTTCCAACTCAGGATGGTATGTGGCTTGGAGAGGAACTTGCAGCTGGTGATGTTCCCAGGTACCTGCTGTCCTTGTCCTTCTCGATGGAAGCAGTTGTGGGTTTAGAAGGCGCTGAGGGTCTTTGGTGAATTTTGGCAATGAAACTTGTAGTTGGTACACATTGCTGCTGCTGAGTGTCAGTGGTGGAGAGAGTAGATGTTTGTGGATGTGCCAATCAAGAAAGGGCTGCTTTGTCCAGGATGGTGTTGAGTGTTGTTGGAGCTATCCCCATCCAGGTAAGTGGGGAATATTCCATCACACTCCCGACAGAGAGCGCTTATCTCAGTGCAGATTCCCCATTGTCGTAGAATCCAGGTGAATTGTACAGGGAATTGAAATCTCCTACTAGATAATCGCAATCAGCTTGGAAGTCTCTGTAAGTCTCCATCAAAATCCAATCCTTCAGAGGGTTCCAATGAAATTAAATAAAATAGCTTATCAGAAAGTGTCGCAATGTTAAATACATGGTCTCGCTCCTCGCTAACAATACAACAGACCCCATACAATTGTCACAAACAGCCAACTATGTTCTGATTCGATCTGAGAAATTGTGGCAGGTGACTACATGACAATATCAGAACCAACCCACCAAACAAATGATAACAAATGACTGGCTCCCTGTTTTCCAGCCTCAAGCTTCTCAATTCCAATGGGGTGCTACCCCAATGCGGTATATAATCAGGTATTTCCTGTCATGGATTGAAGAGTCAAAATAGTGTAATCAAGCTCCCTTGTGTTCAAGTGATACAATGTCACCCAGTGTAATGTTTCACCACATTTAGTAGGTGGGGACATTAAATTTGCTAGTCCAAATTGCAAAGGCCTGAATACTCCAACTTAAACGCAGTAATTACAATACTTACAGGTTTTACATTAGTTATGTCATCTTAATGCCCATATAATTTACTAACAAAAACCCTGCTTGAAAAATATAAGCAGTCTTAAGTTGAAATGTGGTTAGATTGGACAAGTGTACTCTTCCTCCTTTTCAGGCAGATCGAGAGGAATTCTTTTACATAAATCTATTCCTTTTGTCCATGCAAAGACTAACTCTGACTCTACTGGCAGATTTATCATTATTACTGGGCAAAGTTCTGATATTGAAGTAATCTTGGCTAATGTTTGTGCTCCCAACTGGGATGATGAGTCTTTTTAAGATGGTTATTTTACAGATTTGTGGGATTAATTGAAATGAGGACATTCGGCACCACTGATTACTAGTTCTATCTCCTTGTTCATAAAAGTTCCACCTAGAGTGAAGTAAAAGCTCAGTGGTGTGTTGTAACATTACAACAATATCCTTGACCTGTAGGGATATGTGTTCTTTATATAATTCTGGAGACTTAGAGATTTTATAAAGAGAGTTGAATTGAGACAGACATTGTGCTGACCCTGCCATTTTCTCTTTCCTAAGTTTATTCTTATTTTCTGCACAAGGAATGATTTCCCCCCTGATGAATGCCTTCAGGATTTCCCACAGCAAGGAAGCTGTAACATCTGAGGTTTTCTTAAATGTTTGAAATTTCTTACCGGATTTATCTTCATACCAATTAATCTTGGGAAGAGTTTTGAACTGTTGGTCGAATCCTCACTTCGACCATTCTTCCTCTGATCCAAATGCCCAGTTCAAATCTGCTAAAATAAATAAGACTTTTATGGAAGGGTTTAATGTTGTTGATCCCTGGTAGGTCTTTCATCCCTCTCGAAAGGAATATTCTTTTTTGTTGTATGTCCACCACATTTTTACATGTATTAATTTTTTTTTGGTGGATGACAGGCTGCTCATATCCATCGTTGTTTGCAAATATGATTCAACTGTTTTATCAGACCATGCATCTGTCTGTATGAATGTTCACTTTCAGAAGTTTCTTAATACATGCCCATCTTGGCATTTCAATACACATTTACTCTTAGAGGAAGATTTTGTTAATTTTGTTTCTCAGTGGATAGATTTGTACAAAAAATAATAAACCTCAGACATTACAGCTTCCTTGCTGTGGGAAACCCTGAAGGCATTCATCAGGGGGGGAAATCATTTCGTATGCAGAACATAGGAATAAACTTCGGAAAGAGAAAATGGCAGGGTCAGCACAATGTCTGTCTCAATTCGACTCTATTTATAAAATCTCTAAGTCTCCAGAAGTACGTAAAGAACACATATCCCTACAGGCTGAGAATGATGCTGTAATGTCACAGTACGCCTCTGAGCTTTGACTTCACTCTAGGTGGAACATTTATCAACAAGGAGATAGAGCTAGTAAACTGTTGGCACATCAGTTGTGCCAAATGTCCTCATCTCAATTAATTCCACAATTCAGGTGTCACATCAAAACTGTAAGAAATCAACAAGACTTTTAAGGAATTTTACATTTCACTTCATTCATCTGAATGTCCTTCCGTTACAGCAGATTTTGAGATATTTTTTGATAAGATTCATGTTTCTACAATTTATGAAATTATGGCAAAGGAATTGGAACAACCAATCACAGCAATAGAACTTGAGGCTGCGGCTAGATCATGACAAAGCAGTAAAAGTCCTGGATCCGATGATTTTCCTGCTGAATTTTATAAAACATTTTGGAAAAAGCTGGCTCCGCTTTTGGTAGATGTGTTTGTTGAAGCGATAAATTCTGGCTTTTGTCCTCAAACTTTAACTCAGCCATCGATGTCTTTGCTTTGAAGGAACTGGTGGTATAGCCCACTTTATATTTATGTGTTTAGGTTTCTTTGGTTGGTGATGTCATTCCTCTGCTGGTCTCACTTCCTGTGGTGATGTAATTTCCTGTTCTTTTTCTCAGGGGTTGGTAAATGGGATCCAAGTCAATGTGTTTGGTGATAGAATTCTGGTGGAATGCCATGCTTCTCGGAATTCTCGTGTATGTCTCTGTTTGGCTTGTCCTCGGATGGATGTGTTGTCCCAGTCGAAGTGGTGTCCTTCTTCATCTCAATGCAAAGACACTAGTGAGAGTGAGCCACGTCTTTTTGTGGCTCATTGATGTTCATGTATCCTGATGGCTAGTTTTCTGCCTGTTTGTCCAATGTAGTGTTTATTACAACAAACACATTGTCTTGGATTCCATTTACCACCCCCTGAGAACAAGAACAGGAAATGACATCACCAACCCAAAGGAACCTAAACACATAAATAAAAAACGGGCCATACCACCAGTGATTCATCGGGCGGGTCACTTATATGAGCTAGTATGGAGATGAAACATCTGAGAACAAAAGGTCTGGCTCACTGAGCAAACCTACATCCAGAAAATCAACCCGAGCTACAAATCTTGTCAAAACACGCTAATAAAAAAAAGGGTTGGAAAGGATTCTGAGAGATAGGATTTATAATCATCTAGAAAGGAATAATTTAATGAGGGATAGTCAGTATAGTTTTGTGATTGGTAGGTCGTATCTCACAAAACTTATTGAGTGCTTGAGAAGGTGACAAAACAGGTGGATGAGGATAATGCGGTTGATGTGGTGTATATGGATTTCAGTAAGGCATTTGCTAATGTTCCACATTGTAGGCTATTGCAAAAAGTACAGAATCTGACATTGAGGGTGATTTAGTGGTTTGACTCCCCACCTACGTTCAGGACACCACCCACGCCCCCTACCTCCTCCATGATTTTTGCTTTCCCCGCCCCCAATGCCTTATCTTCGCCATGGACATCCAGTCCCCACAGACCTCCATCCCCCATCACGAAGGCCTCAAAGTCCTCCACTTCTTCCTTTCCTGCCGAACCAACCAGTACCCTTCCACTGACACCCTCCTTCAACTGACTGAACTGGTCCTCACTCTGAACAACTTCTCTTTCCAATCCTCCCACTTCCTCCAAAACAAAGGAGTAGCCATGGGCCCCAGCTATGCCTGCCTCTTCGTCGGATATGTGGAACAGTCCATCTTCTGTAGCTACATTGGCACCACCCCCCACCTTTCCCTCTGCTACAACGATCGGCGCTACCTCGTGCTCCCATGAGGAGGATGAACAGTTCATCCACTTTACTAACACCTTCCACCCCGACCTCAAATTTACCTGGACCGACTCAGACTCCTCCCTCTCCTTCCTAGACCTCTCCATTTCTATCTCGGATGACCGACTCAATACGGACGTTTACTATAAACCGACTGACTCCCACAGCTACCTAGATTACACCTCCTCCCACCCTGCCCACTGTAAAAATGCCATCCCATATTCCCAATTCCTTCGCCTCCACCGCATCTGCTCCCAGGAGGACCAATTCCAATCCCGAACAACCCAGATGGCCTCCTTCTTCAAAGACCGCAATTTCCCCTCAGACGTGGTGGATGATGCATTCCACCGCATCTCCTCCACTTCCCGCTCCTCCGCCCTTGAACCCCGCCCCTCCAATCGCCACCAGGACAGAACCCCACTGGTCCTCACCCCACCAACCTCCAGATACATCGGATCATCCTTCGTCATTTCCGCCACCTCCAAACAGACCCCACCACCAAGGATATATTTCCCTCCCCTCCCCTATCAGTGTTCCGGAAAGACTACTCCCTCTGCGACTCCCTCGGCAGATCCACACCCCCCACCAACCCAACCTCCACTCCTGGCACCTTCCCCTGCAACCGCAAGGAATGCAAAACTTGCACCCACACCTACCCCTCACTTTCCTCCAACGCCCCAAGGGATCCTTCCATATCCATCACAAATTCACCTGCACCTTCACACACATCATTTACTGCATCCGCTGAACCCGATGTGACCTCCTTTATATTAGGGAGACAGGCCACCTACTTGCAGAACGTTTCAGAGAACACCTCTGGGACACCCACACCAACCAACTCAACCACCTGAACACTTTAACTCCCCCTCCCACTCCGCCAAGGACATGCAGGTCCTTGGCCTCCTCCATCGCCAGACCATGGCAACAAACCTGGAGGAAGAGCGAGTCATCTTCCGCCTAGGAACCCTCCAACCACAAGGGATGAATGCAGATTTCTCCAACTTCCTCATTTCCCCTCACCACACCTTTTCTCAGTCCCAACCCTCGGACTCAGCACCGCCCTCTTGACCTGCAATCTTCTTCCCGACCTCTCCGCCTCCACCCCCTCTCCGGCCTGTCACCCTCACCTTAACCTCCTTCCACCTATCGCATTCCCAACGCCTCTCCCCCAAGTCACTTCTGCCTACCATTTATCTTAGCCTGCTTGGTGTACCCTCCTCATTCCTGAAGAAGGGCTTATGCCCAAAACGTCGATTCTCCTGCTCCTTGGATGCTGCCTGACCTGCTGCGCTTTTCCAGCAACACATTTTTCAGCTCCGATCTCCAGCATCTGCAGTCCTCACTTTCTCCTGGGTCAGAAATTGGCTTGCTGAAAGAAGACAGAGGGTGCTGATTGATGGGAAATGTTCATCCAGGAGTTTAGTTAACAGTGGTGTATTGCAAAGATCTGTTTTGGGGCCACGGCTGTTTGTCATTTTGATAAATGACCTGGATGAGGGCACAGAGGATGGACGAGTAAATTAACGAATGACACTAACTCCAGTGGTGTTGTTGACAGTGCTGAAGGATATTGCAGGTTACAGAGAGAGATAGATAAGCTGCAGAGCTGGGCTAAGAGGTGGCAAATAGAGTTTAATGTGGAAAAGCCTGAGGTGAATCTCTTTGGAAGGAACAACAGGAATAAATAGTATTGGGCTAATGGTAAGATTCTTGGTAGGAAAGATCAGCAGATAGATCTCGGTGGCCATATATATAGATCCTTGAAAGTTGCCACCCAGGTTGATAGGGTTGTTAAGAAGGCATATGGTGTGTTAGCTTTTATTGGTAGGGGGACTGAGTTTCAGAGCCATGAGGTCATATTGTAGCTGTTCAAAACTCTGGTGTGGCCGCTCTTGAAGTATTGCATACAGTTCAAGTCACCGTCTTATGGGAAGAATTTGGAATCTTTAGAAAGGGTACAGAAGAGATTTAATAAAATGTCATCTGGTTTGGGAGGGAAAGTCTTATGAGGAAAGGCTGAGAGACTTGATACTGTTTTCATTTGAGAGAAGAAGGTTGTGAGGTGACAATAGAGACAAATAAGGTAATCAGAGGGTTAGGTAGGGTGGAGAGTGAGAGCCTTTTTCCTCAGATGGTGATGGTTAGCACGAGGAGACAGAGCTCTTTTCCCACTTTTCCTATCTCTCTCTCTCTCGGTCACTTATTCTCACTCTCACCCTGCCTTTCTCTCAATCTCTTTGTCTCTTTCAGACCTGAAAGTGTCCACACAATTTCGCATCCCTCAATATTTTGCCCCACAATTTGACTCCCATCCCAAATTTATGCCCTTCCCCAAATATTTTTCCCTCCCAAATATTTGCTTCACCAAGTACTGTGCTGAGCCACAACCCCGGGACAGAGGTAACTGAGTCTGTGTGAACTGACTGGCCGGTGATTGACTGCTTTATTGCACAGCAAGATCCCAATTCCAGAATTACAGAAGCCACATATTGCAGAGGGAGTCCTTTCAGCCCATCCTGTCTGCCCCCTCCTACCCCCCCAATTAATTGATCCTGGTCCAGTCTGGCTCCTCAGGATTTGCCCCTGAATGGCCTCACTGCCTGCCCTTCCTGTGGAGACCACTCCTCTGCCCTGTCTCACCTCTGCCCACCTCCATCTCTATCTCCTACAATAGCCCCCTCCGTCTCCCCCTTCATGCTCCTGTCAAACATTCCCCTCTCTCTCCTGATGGCAGGACGGTCTGCTGAAAGGCGACCTTGGCCCAGAGATTGATCATGTCCTGGTAAAAGACAAGCAGCATCCTGAGGGAGACCCGAAACCCTCGCGGCCAATAAACAGGAGCTGTTGTGTTGCAATTGAGGTCACCTTCCTGAAGGAATCAAATATCCTACTCAGGCACACCATTCGGAGGAGGCTCGGTGTAAAGGGATTGCTGCAAGTCGTCTCCATCTCTCTCTCATGAGAAAGTGGGACACTGGTGTCTTTACCTTACTGTTCAGGCTCAATACCTTTATTTTGAGCAAAACAATAATTGACATTTGCTCAAGCATCTCCTCAGAAACAATATAAAATATAAATTGGCATTTTTTTCACTGGAATGTAGGAGGTTGAGGGGTGACCTTATTCAGGTTTACAAGATCATGAAGAGTTTTGATAAGGTGAATGGCAGATATGCTTTCCTGAGGGTGGGGGAAGTTCAAAACAAGGGGTTAATGTTTTAAAGAGATTAGATTCCCAACACTGTGGAAACAGGCCATTCGACCCAACAAGTCCACACTGACCCTCCGAGAGCAACCCACTCCACTCTGACTAATGCACCTGACCCTGTGGGCAATTTAGCATGGCCAATTCACCTGACCTGCACATCCTTGGACTGTGGGAGGAAACCCATGCAGACACAGGGAGCATGTGCAAACTCCACACAGACAGTCACCCAAGGCTGGATTTGAACCTGGGACCCTGGTGCTGTGAGGCAGCAGTGCTAACCATGCTGCGTCACAGGAGAGAAGAGAAAGAAAGTGGTAGATGCAGGTACAGTGTTATAAAGTTGAAGGCAGGTACTGTAACTTTAAGAGAGAATGAAAGCTGGCAAGTACCTGTCTAGTCGGAGATTTGGACAGCTTTGACCAGATAAGATCCCAATTTGTGTCGTAGATCTTTAAATAAAACATAAGTGCGACAATTGGCTTAACTTTGATTACTTACGGTTGTAAAATTAGGAGAGACAGAAATGACTCTTAAAATTGCTAAAGGAGTTCTGGGGTTTGAATATGATGCACACATTTGCCAATAAAGTTTAGAAGGAAAGCAAAAGACCTTACCTTTAGAATTATCAAAGAAGTTGGAAATGGGTTTAACCAAGGACAAAAGTAAAGATGAAATTGGAAGGGAGTTGCTCAAGCACTGAGGTTTCTCAGAGAAACAGACAAGTGCAGTAGAGGTAGAAAAACTTTAATTACAATTGAAGAAAATGGAGTTAGAAGGTATCAAAAACAAAGAGAAAGAGAGAGAAAAGAAATAAAGAGAGGAAAAAGAAAGAGAAGGTTCTTAGCTGAGCAAAGAGAGAGAGGAAGAGAAATAGTGAAGAAAGTTGTGAGGTGACTTAAACTTCAGAAGTTGTGACTTAATCAGGAAAGTCAAAGTAACAGGATGGAGATGAAGAGAGAAGGGAGTGATATATACAAATATGTTCAAACACTGCCACATTTTGATGAGAAAGATGTCGATGCCTTCTTTATTTCATTTGAAAAAATATCTAAGCAGATGGAGTGGGCAGAGGACTTGTGGGTAATGCTAGTTCAGACTAAACTGGTAGGGAGAGTTAGGGAGGTATTTGCAGCACTCTTACATGAGAGGTCAAAAGATTATGAAGAGGTTAAACAGGCTAATTTAACTGCTTATGAATTGGTACCAGAAGTTTATGTTCACAAACATAAAGAAGGAACCAGGTCAAACTTATGCTTAGTTTGAACGAATTAAACAGATGGGGGCGAGGCTTAAAAATAGATAAGGCCTTTGAGGCTCTAAGAGAGATTATTCTGCTGGAGGAGTTTAAAAACTCTCTTCCAGAGATGGTAAGAATTCATGTGGATGAACAGGAAGTTCAAGATGTGAGAAGAGCAGCAGAGACGGCAGATGGATATACAGTGGTACATCAGGAAAAGTTTAGTTTCCGGCAAAAATTTATTTTTGTGAGGGACAGAAATTGGGAGAAGGGAAGATCCGACACTATGAAACAAAGTGTAGAGAACACTGGTTCTTGTTTGCCGCAGGTTAAGAAGGAAGCCCAGGAAGTTGGAAAGGAGGTGAAGGGCTTCTTCAGGTGTTTCCTCTGTGATAAAGTGGGACATGTAAAGTCACAGTGCTGGTCATTAAAGAAAGGCATCGTGGGAAAAGATTGGTAATAGAGGCTAAGGCATTAGTGAAAGCAGTAAAGGAAACCCCAAGAAAAGCCGATGAGCTGCAGGAGAGTGCACAGCCTAGGTAGCGGCTGGGTATAGAGTTGGTACCTGATCTCTATAAAGAATTCACTTCTGTGGGTAAAGTTTACTCAGAAAGAGTGGGTCGGGGGAAGAGCAAGTAGCTATAATTTTGAGAGATACAGGAGCTAATCAGTCTCTAATAGCAGGAGATGCACGTATTTGTACTCTATCTGACCTGTTACCCAAGAGTATGGTAATTTGTGGGATAGATGGAGAGAAATTTAGCGTTCCCCTATGTAAGATCAGTTGGAGTGCCAGCTCAAGACTGGGGAGGTTACAGTGGGAGTGATTGACAGGGTATCAGTTCCAGGAATCCAGTTTGTGCTTGAGAATGATTCTCCTGCTCCTTGGATGCTGCCTGACCTGCTGCGCTTTTCCAGCAACACATTTTTCAGCTCTGATCTCCAGCATCTGCAGTTATCACTTTCTACTAGCTGTGTAGGCCCCACCCAAGACCTAAAGTGGGAATCAATCCTTGCTAACCATATTGGATAGGTACATCAAATTTCTGGAGGCAATTTCATTATGGAGTATTAAGGCAAAAAGGGTGGCAGAGGAGATAGCATCAATCTTTACGCAGTATGGGCTACCCAGAGAGATTCAATCAAACCAAGTGTCTAATTGTACTGCCAGGCTGTTTAAGGAAGTCATGGAGTGCTTAGGAATACAGCCCTTTAAATCAAGTGCATATCAATCTGAATCCCATGGAGCTGTGGCAAGGTAGCATCAGATCCTGAAGACCATGTTGAGAGGGTCCTGTCAGGATTACCTGAATGATTGAGATAAAGGTATCCCATTCATATCATTTGCCATGAGAGATGTCCCAAATTAATCTACTCAGTTTACTCTCTTTGAGTTAATATTCGGACATGAAGTGAGAGGCGCTTTGAAATTAATGAAAGAGAAAGTGACAGGACCAAATTCGGAGATCTCAGACTTGGATTATGTATTGGAAATGAGTGAGAGATTAAATTGAGGAGGAGAGTTAGCTCAGCAGCACTGAAAAAGGGCACAGCATAGAATGCAGCAGGTAGCAAATTAAACTCTGAAATTCGGACATTGTCAGTACAGTAGGAGATCCCTTCAAAGCCAGGTTTAGTGGTCCCTATCCAATTGAGAAAAAGTTGAGTCTGGTAAACTATCTGGTAAAGCTGCTGGATAGAAAACAAAAAACGTGTCGCATGTGTCATTTTGAAAATGTTGAAATCTTATTATAATGGAGAGAAAGCACTGGTGTTAGTGATTACCCTGCAGAGTGAGATACCAAATACAGATCTTGTGGAGTCTGATATGCCACAAAATACATTAAACAATGAGGAAGTCCTTAAAGAGTGGGATAGGTCTCAGGAGCAAAGAATACACTTGAGAGACTTGTTACCGTAGTATGAGGACATATGCAAGAATAAGATGGACAGGACAAATGCATGAGATGGACATAGATAAAAGAAGAGGCTTAATCCTTTCCAAGCCAGACATCTCCAGAAGGTTGCGATGTTCAACGAAGGTATCACCAAACCGAGTCAGAGTGAGTGGGGTTCACCGATCGCGTTAGATTACTTGTAACAGACTCTTTGGCCCAACAAGTCCACACTGACCCGTCACCCACCCAGACCCATTCCCCTCCACCTAACAGTACAGGCAATTTAGCATGGCCAATTCATCTAACCTGCACATTTTTTTGACTGTGGGAGGAAACCCACGCTGACACGGGGAGAATGTGCAAACTCCATACAGTTAGTCACCTGAAGTGGGAATTGAACCCAGTCTCTGGCATTGGGAGACAGCAGTGCTAACCACTGTGCCACCATGCCACCGTGCCGCCCACTAGTTCCCAATCCTGATGGGACTCAATGATTTTATGTGGATGATCAGAAGGTCAATGCCGTAACAAAGTCAGACTCATACCCAATACCAAGGTTGGAGGGAGAAAGTGAGAACTGCAGATGCTGGAGATCAGAGTTTAAGAGTGTGGTGCTGGAAAAGCACAGCAGATATTGGAAGAGCAAGAGAATCGATGTTTTGAGCCTCTGCATTTGCTCAACGCGTTGATCCCCCTGCTCCTTGGATGCTGCCTGACCTGCTGTGCTTTTCCAGCACCACAGTCTTCGACCATGATTGGAGGACTGGATGGAGAGAGTGGCATAAGCCAGTTACATCATCAAAGGTGAACTTGATGCATGGTTATTGGCAGGTACCTTTATCAGTGAAACCAAAAGACATTTCTCTATTTGTATCCCCAAATCGGTTATATGAATTTAAAGTGATGCCCTTTGGAATGAAGAATGCACCAGCCACATTCCAAGATTCATGAACACAGTTGTGTATATAGTTAAACTGGAAACAGTGTAAAGAAGCTTTCCAAGGATTATGCCAAGATGAGTATGTCTGAGTTAGAGGGAAAGGTTGGCCAGCATTGAACTTTGTTCTTTGGAACATAGGAGAATGACAGATGACCTTATTGAAGTATATCAAATCATGAGGGATTGAGATAGAATGAATACCTATTGTCCTTTTTTCCATCAATGGAGAATTGATAACGGGAGGGTTTAAGGTGAGACAGGAAAACCTAAGATGGACCAGAGGGGCAACTTCATCATGCAGAGAGTGGTGTGTATGTGGAATGGGCTGCCAGAGAAAGTGGTCGAGGCAGGTACAATAACAACATTTAAAAAACAACATTTGGATAGATACATGGATGGGAAGGGTTTAGAGGGATATAGACCAAATGCAGGCAATTGGAATTAGCTGAGTGGTCACCGTGGTCAGCATGGGACAGTTTGGGCTGAAGGGCCTGTTTCCATGCTGTATTACTGTATGACTCTGTCACCTCATTCAGAGCAAGAAACCCCCAAAGAGAGAGCAGGGCCCCTTAAAGATTGACAAGGTTATCTTTGTGGTGAACTTCAGAAGATAAGGAAGACATTAACTTCATATTTGTTGTCAGTTTTTGCTATAGAAAAAGAAACTAAAGGTAGAGAACTCAGGGAAGTAAATACTGACATTTCTGAAACCATTCACATTACAGAAGAGGCACTGCTGGAGGTCATAGAAAATATAAAGATAGAGAAATCTCTGGGACCTGATCGAGGGCATTCCAGGACTTTGTGGGAAGTTAAGGAGGAAATTGCGGGGCTCTTTGCAGAAATATTTGTATCATCTATAAATATTGACGAGGTGTCTGATGACTGGAGAGTGGCTAATGTTGTTCCTTTATTTAAGAAGGGATGTAAAGAGTCTGGACTTCACTGGTAGGTATGTTGTTTGAATTGATTCTGAAAGAGAAGGTTTACATGCAATTGGAGAGGCAAGGAATGATTCGGGAGCGCGGGCATTGTTTTGTGTGAGGGAAATAATATCTCCCAAACTTGATTGGGTTTTTTTGAGGAAGTAACCAAGAAAACTGATGAAGGCAGACATTGTTTACTTAGAGTTTCAATTTGATTCCCTACAGTGTGGAAACAGGCCCGTTGGCCTAACCAGTCCACATCGATCCTCCAAACAGTAACTCACCCAGACCCACTACATTCTGACTAAGGCACCTAGAGCAATAGGCAATTTAGCATGGCCAATTCACCTGACCTGCACATCTTTGTACTGTGGGAAGAAACCCACAAAGACACAGGGGGGATGTGAAAGCTCCACACAGACAATTGCCCGAGGCTGGAAGTGAACCGGGGACCCTGGTGCTGTGAGGTGTAGGTTTTGGTGGAGGTGACAGAGATAGGTAGGGGTGTGGGTGTTATTGGAGATTACAGAGATAGGTAGGGGTGTGGGTGTTGGTGGAGGTTACAGAGATAGGTAGGGGTGTGGGTGTTATTGGAGATTACAGAGATAGGTAGGGGTGTGGGTGTTGGTGGAGGTTACAGAGATAGGTAGGGGTGTCGGGGTTGGTGGAGGTTACAGAGATAGGTAGGGGTGTAGGGGTTGGTGGAGGTTACAGAGATAGGTAGGGGAGTGGGTGTTGGTGGAGTTTACAGAGATAGGTAGGGGTATAGGTGTTGGTGGAGGTTACAGAGATAGGTAGGGGTGTCGGGGTTGGTGGAGGTTACAGAGATAGGTAGGGGTGTAGGTGTTGGTGGAGGTTACAGAGATAGGTAGGGGTGTGGGTGTTGGTGGAGGTTACAGAGATAGGTAGGGGTGTAGGGGTTGGTGGAGGTTACAGAGATAGGTAGGGGTGTAGGTGTTGGTGGAGGTTACAGAGATAGGTAGGGGTGTGGGTGTTGGTGGAGGTTACAGAGATAGGTAGGTATGTAGGTGTTGGTGGAGGTTACAGAGATAGGTAGGGGTGTGGGTGTTGGTGGAGGTTACAGAGATAGGTAGGGGTGTGGGTGTTGGTGGAGGTTACAGAGATAGGTAGGGGTGTGGGTGTTGGTGGAGGTTACAGAGATAGGTAGGGGTGTGGGTGTTGGTGGAGGTTACAGAGATAGGTAGGGGTGTAGGGGTTGGTGGAGGTTACAGAGATAGGTAGGGGTGTAGGGGTTGGTGGAGGTTACAGAGATAGGTAGGGGTGTGGGTGTTGGTGGAGGTTACAGAGATAGGTAGGGGTGTAGGGGTTGGTGGAGGTTACAGAGATAGGTAGGGGTATAGGTGTTGGTGGAGGTTACAGAGATAGGTAGGGGTGTGGGTGTTGGTGGAGGTTACAGAGATAGGTAGGGGTGTAGGGGTTGGTGGAGGTTACAGAGATAGGTAGGGGTGTGGGTTTTGGTGGAGTTTACAGAGATAGGTAGGGGTGTGGGTGTTGGTGGAGGTTACAGAGATAGGTAGGGGTGTAGGGGTTGGTGGAGGTTACAGAGATAGGTAGGGGTATAGGGGTTGGTGGAGGTTACAGAGATAGGTAGGGGTGTGGGTGTTGGTGGAGGTTACAGAGATAGGTAGGTATGTAGGTGTTGGTGGAGGTTACAGAGATAGGTAGGGGTGTGGGTGTTGGTGGAGGTTACAGAGATAGGTAGGGGTGTGGGTGTTGGTGGAGGTTACAGAGATAGGTAGGGGTGTGGGTGTTGGTGGAAGTTACAGAGATAGGTAGGGGTGTAGGGGTTGGTGGAGGTTACAGAGATAGGTAGGGGTGTGGGTGTTGGTGGAAGTTACAGAGATAGGTAGGGGTGTAGGGGTTGGTGGAGGTTACAGAGATAGGTAGGGGTGTAGGGGTTGGTGGAGGTTACAGAGATAGGTAGGGGTGTAGGGGTTGGTGGAGGTTACAGAGATAGGTAGGGGTGTGGGTTTTGGTGGAGTTTACAGAGATAGGTAGGGGTATAGGGGTTGGTGGAGGTTACAGAGATAGGTAGGGGTGTAGGTGTTGGTGGAGGTTACAGAGATAGGTAGGGGTGTGGGTGTTGGTGGAGGTTACAGAGATAGGTAGGGGTACAGGGGTTGGTGGAGGTTACAGAGATAGGTAGGGGTGTGGGTGTTGGTGGAGGTTACAGAGATAGGTAGGGGTGTAGGGGTTGGTGGAGGTTACAGAGATAGGTAGGGGTGTAGGGGTTGGTGGAGGTTACAGAGATAGGTAGGGGTGTAGGTGTTGGTGGAGGTTACAGAGATAGGTAGGGGTATAGGGGTTGGTGGAGGTTACAGAGATAGGTAGGGGTGTGGGTGTTGGTGGAGGTTACAGAGATAGGTAGGGGTGTAGGGGTTGGTGGAGGTTACAGAGATAGGTAGGGGTGTGGGTGTTGGTGGAGGTTACAGAGATAGGTAGGGGTGTGGGTGTTGGTGGAGGTTACAGAGATAGGTAGGGGTGTAGGGGTTGGTGGAGGTTACAGAGATAGGTAGGGGTATAGGGGTTGGTGGAGGTTACAGAGATAGGTAGGGGTGTGGGTGTTGGTGGAGGTTACAGAGATAGGTAGGGGTGTAGGTGTTGGTGGAGGTTACAGAGATAGGTAGGGGTGTAGGGGTTGGTGGAGGTTACAGAGATAGGTAGGGGTGTAGGGGTTGGTGGAGGTTACAGAGATAGGTAGGGGTGTGGGTGTTGGTGGAGGTTACAGAGATAGGTAGGGGTGTAGGGGTTGGTGGAGGTTACAGAGATAGGTAGGGGTGTGGGTGTTGGTGGAGGTTACAGAGATAGGTAGGGGTGTGGGTGTTGGTGGAGGTTACAGAGATAGGTAGGGGTGTGGGTGTTGGTGGAGGTTACAGAGATAGGTAGGGGTGTGGGTGTTGGTGGAGGTTACAGAGATAGGTAGGGGTGTAGGGGTTGGTGGAGGTTACAGAGATAGGTAGGGGTGTAGGGGTTGGTGGAGGTTACAGAGATAGGTAGGGGTGTAGGGGTTGGTGGAGGTTACAGAGATAGGTAGGGGTGTAGGGGTTGGTGGAGGTTACAGAGATAGGTAGGGGTGTAGGGGTTGGTGGAGGTTACAGAGATAGGTAGGGGTGTAGGGTTTGGTGGAGGTTACAGAGATAGGTAGGGGTGTGGGTGTTGGTGGAGGTTACAGAGATAGGTAGGGGTGTAGGTGTTATTGGAGATTACAGAGATAGGTAGGGGTGTAGGGGTTGGTGGAGATTACAGAGATAGGTAGGGGTGTGGGTGTTGGTGGAGGTCAAAGTGAAAGAGAGGTTTGTAGATGCTGGAGGTACAGAAATTGGCTGCCTTATTATTGGAGGAGGATATGGAGATATGTTCAAGTGTAGTGGCGAGGAGGTTATCGAGATAAGGGGAGATGAAGGGGCTGGAGCTGGTTACAATTCTTGGTTGCAATGTAGAAGCCAGAGAGGTTTATGAGATAAGGAGGTGCCATTGGGATGGAGATAGTTACAAAGTTGGGGACTGGTGTCGGTACTGCGGGAGGTCACGAAATCGGGACGGGTGTGTGTGCGAGAGTAGCTTACAGAGTTGGGGTGTAGGAGCTGGAGGATTTTACATAGATAGGTGCATTGGGGTGGAGGGGTTACAGAGATAGGGAGGAATGGTGCCTGATGTGAATTCTCAGTTCCCTCACTGAGCAGCTTCTCCCAGCCCTTGGTGTATTACCAAGAGAAAGCACAAAGGATCATGGCAATCCCATCACTGCCGATCACCCATATCCCAAATCCAACTGTCAATGTCTGGAACTGTGTTGTGCATTCTGAAATATGAGCATATTCTAACCTGAGAGAAGTGAAGGTAACTCCATCCTTGATCGTGGTGAGGCCTCTTGAACTGAACAAGACAATGTGTGATCTCGCAGACCAAGTGTGACCTCACCGTGTCCATCACAGACAGAGATCAGACATCACAATCAGTTTGTAACCTGGCTTCACCTGAGGCATGAGGCTGCACAAGGAAACATGGGGAAGGCAAGGTCACTGCACTGACTATGTCACGGGTTGATCTGTCTGGGAGTGAATGTGATCAGGAGGCTGATCAAAACAGCTTCACCTTACAAACACTCTCATCAAGGTAATCAGAGAAAATCTTCCTCAGAAACTGACTGAGGGTTTTGGTGGAATAGGGAATTAATGTTCTCAGATATATTCAGAAGAAGTTTAGAGTTTATTCAAACTGGCAAGATATTCAGAACTGATTCTTAAACTGGGACAGAAATCTTAAACTTAAAAGTCACTCTTTTCCTCTGATCTAGGTAATCCTGATATCCCTCCCACTGAAGACCTTCGCAGCAGGAAAAATGTACAGTAGAAAATGGATGTGTCATTAATTTGAGGAATGCAACAGAAAGTCAAAGACAATCCATGTGAGAGGGAGGAAAACAGGAGCAGAAATTGAGGTGGAGAGGGATTGATGGAAGTGGAACTGGATGTGAGAGATTAGAATGGGAGAACGGTATCCCATGGTGAGCATTAGAGGGGAAGGCATTGTGGATAGTACAGAGATGATGCCCATTTTCCTGAATTCCACCAATGTTCCCAAGGGTGCCAATCTCAAGAGCTTTTCGAGACGCTAACCATTTTCAGCAAGTGGCCATGGATCTGAATACGCCTCACCAGCTTTAAGAAGAATGTTTCATCCTTGAGATTTGTTGGATACTTGGATGGAATTGATTGTGGAATTGAAAATCTACACCGTCTCCTACAACCCAGGTCATAGTGATGACAGGGGAGATTACAGGAAAGTTGAAATGGAGAAAGATGTCCTTCCAGTTTCAGGAAAACGTCTCTCCCTTTGTTCAGGGCGGATTTATTTCCTGGGATTGCCGAAATGGGTTATTGTTCATGATGAATGAGAATGTGTTTGTGGAATTGAGTCAGAAACTATGTTTTTTGTTTCATGATGTTCACTCTCTGCTGGAACCAACACCCACCCCGCTGCCATTGGACTGGTTTCTGTGACATTCTGTGTGGGCCCTGACCTTCCAGTGGTGAACCTGAAGACTGGCACCTGCACTGGCCCTCCGACCACTTCATTCATTTTAGTCAAAGGCAGACATTGTATATTCGATGTTTCCTGCTCTGTTTGTCTTTCAGGAGTAACATGGAATATTTTCTCATTCTCTCTGTTAAATAAGAAACAATGAAGCTCATCTGCATTTGTTTGCGCTGAACATGAGGTTATTTTTCATCTTGCCGTGTTCTCTTTCAGTATGCCATGACCAGTTTCAATTAATTGATTCACTTCAGGAAGTGGAGCTTTTACTGATTTAGCTTTGATCCTGAGGACACAAATTGCTGGAAGTTCTGCTCCTTATCCTCTTGCTTTCATTGTCGCAAACCCAGATTCCAGTTCATATTTAATCTATGATCTGTCTCCACATTCTGATTTCTCCATCTCTCCCTCAGCCCTTGAGCCTCTCACCAATCCTTCACTGTCTGGTGTTCTGGGTAATAGGCCCAACTTCACTCTCTGTCTCAGTCTGCCTTTCTCTCTGATTATTCACTGTGTAATCCTGAATCTTCCCCAACAGGGCTCAGGCTTCCCTCTGGATATTAACTTCAGAGTTAATTTTATCCTTATTCTGATGTCTATCATAAAAACGGCCACTGTCACCTAAAAGGGCAAGTTCCATAGGTAATTAGGAATGAAACTCTATTGCATTTCACTCAATGTCATTTCATCAAAAAATCCTGGAAATTCCTCCTTTCTAATCCTGGGATTTACGTACATCTGTTAGTCCACATTCCTTCAGAAAAAGAGAAACACACTTTTCTCAGCTTCGTATATCCCAAAGAGATTTGCAGAAGTTGACGTTGATTAAGCCAATGAAGGGTGGTCCCTGTTACAAGGGAGGGAAATGACAGCAACATTACACACATGGAACTTCCGCAGACAGTAATATTATCAGAACCAGGTCACCTTATATTTCTTTGACCGCGGGAAGAATTGTGGGAAAGAATTGTTGGTCACAAGATACGGGGGATATTTCTGCTGCCGTTCCTTCAACAGCGAGAGGAGTCAGGTTTGAATTGCTGAGCCAATGGAACAGCTTCTCTGCTGTGACCCTCCAATAGTGCAACATTTCTTCATTAATGACCATTCAACTTCTTGCACTATCTTAGAATGGAGGATCCATAAATTATCACTGAAATTCCTGCAATGCAGTGCTCCCCCAGTTCTCTACCCCAACCCTGCCAGTCCAGCAGACACTGAGAACTACCTGAATATAGTGCAGCACTCTCTGATGACTTGCATCTGAACAATACATGACTCCTTCAACCATGAGGAGAAAGTGAGGACTGCAGATGCTGGAGATCAGAGCTGAAAATGTATTGCTGGAAAAGCGCAGCAGGTCAGACAGCATCCAAGGAACAGGCGAATTGACATTTTGGGCATAAGCCCTTCTTCAGGAATGAGGAAAGCAGGCTAAGATAAAAGGTAGGGAGGAGGGACTTGGGGGACGGGCGTTGGAAATGTGATAGGTGAAAGGAGGTCAAGGTGAGGGTGATAGGCCGGAGTGGGGGTGGGGGCGGAGAGGTCAGGAAGAAGATTGCAGGTTAGGAAGGCGGTGCTGAGTTCGAGGGATTTGATGAAACAAGGTGGGGGGAGGGGAAATGAGGAAACTGGAGAAATCTGAGTTCATCCCTTGTGGTTAGAGGGTTCCTAGGTGGAAGATGCGGCGCTCTTCCTCCAACCGTCATGTTGTTATGGTCTGGCGATGGAGGAATCCAAGGACCTGCATGTCCTTGGTGGAGTGGGAGGGGGAGTTGAAGTGTTGAGCTACGGGGTGGTTAGGTTGGTTGGTCCGGGTGTCCCAGAGGGAGTCACGGAGGGA
This sequence comes from Chiloscyllium punctatum, assembly GCF_047496795.1. Classification (NCBI taxonomy): domain Eukaryota; kingdom Metazoa; phylum Chordata; class Chondrichthyes; order Orectolobiformes; family Hemiscylliidae; genus Chiloscyllium; species Chiloscyllium punctatum. The sequence continues at coordinate 65,488,097 of NC_092756.1, read as the reverse complement.
GTGGTCTTTTCGGATCTTGCGGTTGCAGGGGAAGGTTCCAAAAAGGCCACTCCCTCCGTGACTCCCTCGTCAGGTCCACACCCCCACCAACCCAACCTCCACTCCAGGAACCTTCCCTTGCAACCGCAAGAAATGCAAAACTTGTGCCCACACCTCCCCCCTTACTTCCCTTCAAGGCCCCAAGGGATCCTTCCATATCCACCACAAATTCACCTGCACCTCCACACACATCATCTATTGCATCCACCGCACCCAATCTGGCCTCCTCTATATTGGGGAGACAGGCTGCCTACTTGTGGAACGTTTCCGAGAACACCTCTGGGACACCCGGACCAACCAACCCAACCACCCCGTAGCTCAACACTTCAACTCCCCCTCCCACTCCACCAAGGACATGCAGGTCCTTGGACTCCTCCATTGCCAGACCATAACAACACGACGGTTGGAGGAAGAGCGCCTCATCTTTCGCCGAGGAACCCTCCAACCACAAGGGATGAACTCAGATTTCTCCAGTTTCCTCATTTCCCCTCCCCCCACCTTGTCTCCGTCAAATCCCTCACACTCAGCACCGCCTTCCTAACCTGCAATCTTCTTCCTGACCTCTCCGCCCCCACCCCACTCTGGCCTATCGCCCTCACCTTGACCTCCTTTCACCTATCACATTTCCAACACCTGTCCCCCAAGTCCCTCCTCCCTACCTTTTATCTTAGCCTGCTGGACACACTTTCCTCATTCCTGAAGAAGGGCTTATGCCCGAAACGTTGATTCTCCTGTTCCTTGGGTGCTGCCTGACCTGCTGCGCTTTTCCAGCAACACATTTTCAGCTCCTTCAACCATGACTCCAACAACCAGAGACCACTGTCACTCTTGCCCCTCTGACAGTGTCACACACCCTCAGTACCACTCCCTGAATTTCAGCTTTGATTGTACAATGTGTGAGTAACAAAGGTGAAGGTCCTGCAGACCCAGTTCTAGATAGATACCCAGTTATCTATCATGCTGCTTATCAGATCGCACTGCATGAAAATGACTCAGGTTTTGTCAAGAGTTGCTAAAAAAACAAGGTATTAATTTTAGGTTTTCAAGATTATCAAAGTGATATGAAAGATAGTAAACAATGAACCTGGAGTGAGTGCTCAGAAATAAATTAGAGTGGTGTTGACTGAGATAACTCCACAAAAGCCAGTATCCCGTCAATAATTCATCATTTATTTCCACGTTCTTGGTACATGACACTGACCCAGCTAACACAGAGCGACTCCGACTGTGAGCAGAATACCAGATGAACAACTCCAATTAGGGAACTCAAATTGTATGAGGTTCAGCTGGCTGACCTCATTCCAGTCACTGCAATGACAGTGACATGTGAGTGTGTTTTTCCATGTTGTTTGTAACAGATTTGAGCAGGGAAGCATACTGTACACCTGTCACTGTATCCAGTGATGATCAGGTAACTGTCCCACAAAGACCTGAAAAATATGAATATTAGTACATGCCACAACTCAGCAATTGTCTTGAAAATTACATTTCATTTTATTTAGGGCAGGGAAACAAGAAATAACCAAATTTCATGAGATTCCCAATACTCCCCAATAAATCAATCCTACGTAGGGTACAATAAGGTCTGGTTACAGAGTAAAACATCCACTGCACAATCACTATCAGATATTCTCAGACAAGTACAGCATGGGGTTGAACAATCTAACATTCCTGAGGCAGATGTAAACTTGCTCTAAACTTTCCAAATGGCAAGCAGTAAATGTCTATTAAGGGAAATGAAGCCTCAAAGCTGTATCATCAAAGCCGTTACAGCACAGGGACAGCAAGATTGACAGAGCTCAAAGCGGTGATCTCACAGACAATGAGTTTAGTAATTGGTGGATTGGGTGAAAGAGGGAACAAAATACTCTTTTCCATTTTTCATTTACTTTAATTTAGTAGACAAAAGTCCAGTGTTTAGTTCCTAAGACAGTCAGCAGAAGGAGATGTTTTGGGACTAACTGGTCAGCTGTTTAACATGTAACTTTAAAATAAAATTAGACAGCTCCACTGCAATGACATGGTCAGCTTGTGGAATGTGGGATTCTGGGATGCTTGGCATCTGAAAATATCTGTAGGAGACGTCACAGGCTGCAAAAACTGGAGTTCGATTTTCTGGATTGGGAGTAATGGTGGGGGGGGGGGCATCCATGGGGCTGAGGACGTGGGGAAGAACACATTTATGGACGTGGCTACACCACAGTTTATGGGCTGTGTGACAGCCAGGTAGTCCAGGAGTTACCTGAGAGGATCTAGGTCACAAATCAGTTTCCTCCTTTGGAAACGAGTGATGGAGAGGATTCATCAGAGGAATGCAGACAGAGTCGCGTCAGTGACAGCATGTCCAGCTCAGCTGGACAGGAAGATAGGAAGAAGAGGGTGGGTTCTTTAGTTCGATGAACAGGGTGGTGTTTCTACAGCCACAAACATATCTCCAGTGTGCTATGATAACCTCCCTACTGCCAGGGTCAAGGACATTACAGAACAACTGCAGGAAATTCTGCTGGATCAAAAGACAGAGGCAATGCTTCATGTTGGTGACAAAGACCTTGATAGGAAGGCAGGAATGTGATCCATAAAACAGATTTGAGGCAGCTGGGAGTAAGATTGAAAAGCTGTAACACAGTCATCTCAGAATCACTGCCAGTCCCACATGTTGGTGAGGATAACCATTGAGCGGTTAAAATGTATCTGGAAAATGGGTTCAGGATGGCAGACAGCATATTTCAGAGGCATTGGGACCAGTTCTGCAGCAGGTTGACTTCAACAAGTTGGACAGTTTACATCTTGGCATGACTGGAATGGACATTCTCACCCTTACAAACAGGTTTGCGAGTGCTGTTGGGGAGTTGGCAAACAAGATTGGAAATGGCCTGGGAATGTACGAGGAATCTTACCTTCAGGGGAAAGCTGCATTGATATTCTTCCTCCCCGATCAGTTTCTGGGCCATTCTTTGCTGTGTCCTAAATTGCTCCCAATCGTTAGACTTACCGTGGTTTCTGTCATTCTTACTGACCATTTCAAATCACTGAATGGATTGCAATCTGTAAGTTTGTTTATTATCACACTAGCTGGTAACATTGACATCAGAGCAAAATGTCTGACACTTCCATCGAGATTTTACAAAACAAGATTTACACCAGTCCAAGAAAGCAAAGAAATAAATAGATGACATTGGAACATTTTGGATAGATGAGTGCGAATTTAAAATTGACAATTTGGAAGACAACATGCCTGTGGAGGTCACTGCAGTCAGTGAATGATCAGGAAATGGGATTTTTTGGCAAAGAAAACCAGGAGGACAGAAGGAAATTGGACAAAGTAAATGTATGGAGTATATAATCTGGTGTCGGGCCAATATGGTGCTGGAATACAAGGTAACAATGGAATGGATGACGGTTTCACCAATTATGAGCAGAGGCAGGGATTGGTTTGGGATCTAATTTGAAGATGGAAACAATAATTCTTGGTGATGATGCGGATATCTTTTTGAATTGATCTCAGGTTCCAATATGAAGCCACAAGCAAATAGGGTTCATCCAGAGTCAGTTCCCACTGAGCTCAATGAAGTCAGTGAGAGCCACAAAACATTTTCATGGAAGCAATGAAGATATCGGCTCATCTACTACATCCGACCCTGTTCCTGATCTTCGGATGTTGTCTGTCACTGAGCTCACTGATTGGGCCTTGGATTTCCCCATCATTTCAGCAATTGATTCATGGGAAGAACCAAATTTTAAAAAAGAAATGATATCACCATCAGGCCAAGGGGAACTGAATGGAAACTGACACAAAGTAAATTATTGCTGAAAGTACATTTGTATCTAAAAGATCCAGATTTTTAATTGTAAATTATTTACTCTTTAAAACAGATACTTAAAAAAAATTGTCCAGATGTGTGGATCAGAGAATTCCATGGGGAAGAATGAAGAAGAGGTTGTCTTCACATTTCCCATGCTGGCCTGCGGTGAACAATGATCCTTCCCTCCAGCTCCTTTATTTTAGGATCTGGCTCATTCGCTGTGAAGTGACGGATTGGGATGAATATTTTTTCTGGGCACGTCTGATTCTTCTTTTGCTTTTGCTTTTGTTGTTCAGCTTCTCCTAACTGTTGCTGATCGCTAACAGCAATTTACACTGGCTTTGATCCTCCAGTCTCTTTCTGTTTGCTCCTCAGATGGAGTCATCCCTTGCCCATCACAAAAGGAGTGTCATCATGTTGCTGCTCCTCCTTCACCTTTCAGTCCATTCCTCATGTGGACTCCTCATTCCATTATCTGCTACATCTAATGTTGGCTCTCAGTTACTTGGATTTGTTCATCAACTGAATTATTTTTATAACTGGATATTTCACGGCATGCTTTACCTGGTCTCTAAAACTATTCTGTGCCACCACGTAAATAAGTGCATTTGTGCAGCAATTTAGGTTCCGCAGCATATATGCGATTAGTTCAAAGAGTCTAAATGCAGAATTATCCAAATGATTAACAGCTTGAAAGATGTACAATATGGACACAAACCAGAGAAGTATGAAGCTGGCAGATATGACAAAGAGTAAAATCACAGATTTCTTTCTGTTCTCTGTCTCTGGATCATTCTGTATTTCTCTCTGACCCCTCAATCCCTCACGCACCTTAACGGCCTCAAAGATAAGTCTGACAGTCAGAACATTGAGAAAGAGAACAAAGGTGAATGGGAGAAATGGTGTTAAAAAATGTTCAAAATATTTAAAACTTGCCCACCGATGGTCAAAGAAGTAGCTCGACCTGATTTTACAGTACCATGGAACATTGTTGATGACCATTCCTGGTCTAATTCGAAAGTAATTGGGAATGTTCTTTAAAGAAAAGAAAATACAGATTGTTGCTAGAACTGTCACTGCAGTTTTCTCTGTACAATAATTAGTTTTCATCTGATGTAAGTGGGCGGCATGGTGGCACAGTGGTTAGCACCGCTGCCTCACAGCGCCAGAGACCCGGGTTCAATTCCCGCCTCAGGCGACTGACTGTGTGGAGTTTGCACATTCTCCCCGTGTCTGCGTGGGTTTCCTCCGGGTGCTCCGGTTTCCTCCCACAGTCCAAAGATGTGCAGGTCAGGTGAATTGGCCATGCTAAATTGCCCGTAGTGTTAGGTAAGGGGTAGATGTAGATGTAGGGATGGGGGTAGGGGTGGGTTGCGCTTCGGCGGGGCGATGTGGACTTGTTGGGCCGAAGGGCCTGTTTCCACACTGTAAAGTAATCTAATCGAATCTAAACAAATGGCAACAAATCGATCATATGAAAAAGCAGCAGTGAACCAGACAGAACAATCAACGGTCAGCTGGCACAGGACCGTGACAACACTACAAACAGGAGTGATGTCCAGGAAACATCTTGGATAAAAATGGTAACTAAATCTCCAAATTATGACATCAAAAACAATGAACAGTAGATCAGACACTACCATGGCCACAAGATAGCGAGTACTGCATTTAGAAAGACGACACTTGCCCCAAGCCAACGAGACAATTGCCACTAGACTCACTGTAAGAGAGAGAAAGCAAAAGGAGAATCAAAGTTATGAATCAGACATTCTGTGTGCGTGAGCCCCATCTGTCAGTGATGGATTTAAGCACAAAGTTAATTGGTTTTCCACGTCACATGAAGTTTAAAGAATCTGAACAACAACAGCAAACTCTCTCTTTCTGAATTATTTGCCCTTTTAAAAGGTATGGGAAGGAACATGCACACAATTTTTTTGGGGGGTCAGCAGCAGTTAATTTCACCTGCATTGTAGGTGCTTTGACAGGCTGGTGTTTCCCATAAGACCACAATGTCCACACAAAGACACCCAGGAGCAGGAAAACAAAGAATGGGAGACACCTAACATGGACATGAGTTACAAAATTCCTGTATTCACTTTTGGGGTGTCCACAACCCAAATTGCCTCCCAAAGTGTCCAACCACAAAGTATAAACTACATTATAAGGCATTGAATCATTCCATAGTGTCTACAAATGGATGTCCTCCATACTCTAAAAGAGGAAATGATAGGGTATTAAGTCCCTCTCACGAGTAAAAGACTGAAAATCCTGGCAGTCTGAACGAGGAAGGTATTCAGCAGTGAATACCATTTCCCAAGTTGGATACTCACTGTAATCATAAGGACATCAACATTTTGCAGAGAGTTCGTCCACATATCCAAGACTGTACACCACAGCCTCTACCCAGGTAAAATCTGAATCCATGCAGCACTGGCCATTGCAACTTTCCAATTTAGAAATCACACACTTTCGGGCTCAAATTAAACAAAGCTTCCTGCCCGATGTCCAGGCTCAATGCAACCCAAGCTCCTCTCCTCGGCCATCTCCTTGTGAACGGAGATCCCCTTTCCTATTGCAAGTTCCTATTGAAAGAGACTTGAAGGGTTACTATTCTGCATTTGTAGGAGATATTTATTGCTGGTCATGTGTGCCATTGGTGAAGGGAATGACTACAGAATGTGGTGCTGAGCACGCCAATGTATCGGCTGTTTATCCTGCACAATGTAGAGCTGTGTGAATGGTATGCTCAGAATCATAGAATCCCTGTAGTGTGGAAATAGGCCCTTCAGCCCAACAAGACCCTCTGAAGATTAACACACCGAACCCATTCCCCTATCCTACTACTCTACATTTACCTCTGACTAATGTATATAGCCTGCACATCCTCGAACACTATGCGGCAATTTAGCATGGCCATTTCGCCTAACCTGCATATCTATGGGCTGTGGGACGAAACCAGAGCACTCGGAGGAAACCCATGCAGACACAGGGAGAATGTGCAAACTCCACACAGACAGTCCTGAGGCTGGAATCGAACCTGGGTCTCTGGTGCTATGAGGCAGCAGTGCTAACCACTGGTGGCTGTCTCTATGATGCATTCGAGTTGCTGTCAGCCAGATACATGAAAAACATTCTACTCCACCCCTGAGCTATGCTTTCTGGGTGGGGGACATGGATTGGAGAGCAGGCAGGAAGCTCATTAGCTGCAGTAATCAGACATACTCCTGTGGCTGCAGCACTTGTCTGGCTGGAGCAGGTCATTTCCTTGTTAATGGTGAGCCCAGGTTGGTTCCAGTCATGCATTCAGTGATGGTAATGTCATCATAAGCCATGGGGCATTTGTAGTGGTTTGAATCTGTCACTTCCGGTTGTCAGTTCCAGCTGTCTGTTGCAGTGGTCGGTACATTGGGTCCTGGTCATGTTGTTTCGTGGCTAATTGGTGTTCATGGAGACGGATCATTAGCTGTCATCCTGTTTGTCCTATGTAGTGTTTTGTGCCGTCCTTCCATGGGATTTTGTACACTACACTGGTTTTGCTCATGCTAGGTATCGGGTCCTTTGTTCTGGTGAGTTGTTGTCAGACATAGGACAAACAGGAAGATAGCTAATGATCTGCATCCACGAACAAACTAGCCACGAAACGACATGACCAGCTATCCTTAGTAGCCACACACGCAGATGACAGGCAACATGAATTCGACTGGGACAACACTACTATTATAGGACAAGCCAAACAGAGAACAGCCAGGGAATTGCTACAGACATGGCACTCATCCACAGATTCAATCAATAAGCACACCGACCTGGACCCAATATACCAACCACTGCAATGGACAGCTGGAACTGACAACCGGAAGCAACCGATTCAAACCACTACAAATGCCCCAGAGGAAAGATCACAGAAGCGCATCACAGGAGGCTCCCAAGCACTGAGGATGTCACCTAGACAGGGGACAAAACGTCTGCAACACAAATTCCCAGCTCGGCGAACAGAATCACAACAACGAGCACCCGAGCTACAAATCTTCTCACAAACTTTAAATTTTATATATTGCCTTAAAACTGATTGATGCAAAACCTCTTCCTTCCAAGGAGGAGCAGCAATCTTTGGAAAATTCACTGTGGAAAGATTATGAATTACAGATTCAAAGATTGTTCATCTAAATCAAATCAGATGAGTCTAGCCATGTCCCACAAATGTTCCTAATCCTGCTGGAAGATTAATCAGTACCAAAAATATGATTTGAGTCAATATAATATGTATATCGGGCATTTAACTAAACTAACATTGTTGCTCTGCAATTTTCCTTTCTGAGAAATATCACATCTATTTATCTCCATTGGGACATTTCACTTTGTAAACTTAGCACTAAACAAATGCAACCGACCCTGAAGATTTTCCCATTTGCTATCCATTTTATAATTACTAACTCCATTGACTGGAATCCCTCCCTAATGACATTGTGGGTCAACCCACTGCAGATGGACTACAGCAGATGAAGAGGCAGCTCCCCACCACCTTCTCAAGGGCAACTTAGGGATGGGCAATAACTGCTGGCCAGCCAGCACCACCCACACCCCACAAATGAATTATAAAGGCAGCTCCATCAGAGGAACAGAACAGAGGAATGTAATATAAACGAAGCACTGCATGGTTCATGTCGCCATGGTCCTAGTTCCCACTGCGGCCAGGTATTCCATTTCATTCAGTTCCCCACAAACAGTAAATTCTATATTTAAAGATACTCCTCCTTGCACAAGACTACTCGGGTAAGATGTTCTACTCCAGTTAGTAACCAAACTCAGTGTAGATTTACTTTGAGAGATTCTCCCAGTGACACTTTGTAGGGATGGCCAATACCTGCTTATACCAAAATGACCCATGCCCATTACACAAAATGGATACCAGTCCCATTAATGAAAGGATGATTGTCCCACTAAGACCCAATTCATGGACCAGCCAAGTTAACTCCCTAAGCAGCTGCTCTGACAACAGCTAAAGTTAGTTCATAGTAAACATTTGCTTCTCTAAAATTACTTGCAATATTAAGCAATAGTTTCTCACTAAAGGTTCTTCAAATAATCATAGAGGTAGTTTTCAATATAAAGCATAGATACACATATAACTAAAGGAAATATAAGCATGAGAAATAAAATTTAAACATAGATGTGAAAGTTAAGTAGCCTCAAGAAATGTCCTCCCTTATGCCCTGAACAAAATAGATTGTTCACAGCCCATTAATCACAAAGTGCTCACAGGAGAAGTGGCTGTATAACTTTACACTTAATGACCAACTTTATAACAGAAAGCAATATTACAACTCTTATAGCAAGTATTCAAATCTAACAGTCTTTTGTATCCTTAAAAATATAATTAGAATAGTGGGAAATATAAGAGGAATACTAGAATTTAAGCTATCCTTAGACATAATCCAACCTGAGACAGATCCAAAGAAATATAGCCAGTAAGTTTGGAATGTAAATGAATAGGAAGCTGAGGAAGATCCCAAGGCCCAGAGATTATAGTGTCTGGTAAACACCAAAAGATCTTGGGAATCTGGGGTAGTCTAGAGGGATGCCCTTTATTAATTAGGCTTCTCTTGGGATTGAGTATGCAGAGCAAGAAGGAAGGACATAGTGATCATGTTGTATTGGATTATTGTAACTCAAACTGGATGAAAATGCTGTGTTTCCCTGCAAAAATCAGCATGTGTCATTGACCGGTCTTCCGATCTGAGCCAAAGATGAAACAAATAATCATGTTTGTACATCAAGGCCAGATTCAGGGAAGATCCTTTGGCCCTCTCCCTGCATTAACCGGATTCTGCTTGAATAAATGTCTTCTCCTTGCCTGAATCCTTCCTTCTTCCTGAGTCTTCAATCCCAGCCGGGGCTAACACTTTTACAAACTTGGACACTGAGGTTAGTTATTCCCCTTTGACTAGGAACCCACACTCAGTAAAATTCAAATTGAAAGATGCTCACTGAATCACATTTTGCCATTAGAATCAGATGTTCCCTTCAGGCTATTGACCCACATGTTCTACAGTGAAAGATATTCCCATTAATATTTATGATTGAGGTATTATTAGTGCTCTGAACTTACTACAACGCTGCATTTATAGGTACCCGAGAAAAGCAAGAATACCTGGTCACGAGTTCCTATTTCAGCAGTTAGCCACACTCAGTATAATTCTACAATGACACATCCTCCCAGCAACATGAGGCCACAGCATCCAGAGGGTCCAGCCTGAGGTTTGTGATTCCCATTCAGTACAATTCCATGATCAGTAATACCTTCACTCAGAGGAATTCCTGGAGATCAGGATCAACATTATACAATATTCTAGTCAAACACTGGATCATGCAGAGTGTCTGTGAGCTCCAGACAAAAGGTTGCTTTATCTCATTTGAGGAAGTACACCATAGAGTTAGCTTGGAAATGTTCACTGTGTCCATTAACATTTCACATTAGGAACTCATACTGCCCCAGTCCAGTGTCCAATAAATCAAGGGTTAAATGCACATCAATGGATCAGCTTTCAGGCAGCACTTGACATCAGTGAGTAGGAGCCTCTGGAGAAGTAAAGACTGAACTTCAGAGAAGAATAAAAGACTCCAGCAGAGCCCATTACAGAATGCTAGTGTCCCACAACACTCTGTCTTCTGCACTGTACTCACCTCTGGGGATTATGGCAATAAAGCATGCTCTCTGAAAGTCTTCTTGGCTAGCAAATGAAATTTGTTTGATGTCTTGCCTCCCAACATTCCAATAATTGCATTTTCCTCAACTGGACTATCTTGGACTTGAAGAGACAGGTCATTCTTGCATCAGAGAGTGTGATCCACTGTGTTACTCCCCTGATGTAAAACCCACTATGTCCCAGCCAGCAGTGTTGATGCAGCAGCCCTGATATTTACAATGTACTGTGGGAATATTCAGCTCAGTGTTATCGTTACTGCAAGCATTTTTAAACTTCCAAGTGCTTGCTGGCAACAACAATTCCCTTCAATGCTACCTCAGTCCCACCACAACATAACTTCCATCCCCCTATGGTCACAAATCATTCTGGGGTCACTCAGCACCTAAATGTGACCTCCAATAAACCACTGCACCTTGATAAAGGTGATCAACATGGAAATTTTCATCCAAGCTGAAAGAGCTGAACACACTGAACTGCCCTGTGTGGGGTCTGTTCCTTAAATGACCATCCTCAATCAGTACAGGGTCTAGTCATGAACAAGTGAACACAGTCAAGCAGTCACTGCCACCCACACCCACATCCCAATCATCCAGAGTGCAAGGTAGATGTGACACATTTCTCAGGGACAGATTGATATAACTACAGCAAGTCACGTTTTAACTGTTGGAAGCTACACATTTATGCAAATAGATCTCTGTGGTGTGAACCATAATCCCTATTTGGACAGACATTCTGTGTGACAATCTTTGCAAAGATGTCCCACACCATGAGGCAAAGAGCATCATGCAAAAAGCATCAGGGTTGACAGATGATTCATATGTTTTTAGCAGTGAGCTGCTGATGGACTGCGAATCCATTGGTGACCCTGATATAGTATTCAACTCACCGAGCCCCTCACTGATAAACATTACATTAACTGGGGGTCACAACAGCAGGAGTGACTTTCCCTCCATATGGCTGGATGGTCTAGAACTTGATTGGAGCCACGGAGTAGCACAACAACATCAAAGAGCTGAAATTACATGTCAGCCACGCCAAACCAACTTGTCTTTCATCAGTGTAAAATCCTGCTGTACCACCCAATCTTCACCGTTCTGTGGCTCCTGGACCAGACACAAAAGCAGAGATTTCACAAAGTTGATGGAGTACTGCACTCCATGGTGTGACACTATGGCCTCATGGTGAATTGGTCTAAAAATATATCCACAGTTTTCACTTCTAAAACATCAGTGCCATTTAAATGACAATAAATAAAAAAACAGGCATACAAACAGATCTAAATTGATAGCCAAAAACAAAATAATAATCCCAAATGAATGGCCGTGGGAGGAATTTCACCTGGAGCATTATTGTTTGGGGAACATCAAAAGATAACAGCAACAAAGAGCTGGGTGGGAAACATCCTGTTTGACAAAGTGGATTAATCCTTTGTGGGAGAGCTACTACCACAACATTCCAGATCTCAGCATTTGTCCTATTAAACTCTGCACCACAGTACTGTGCATCTTCTTACAAAATGACACAACACACAACTCTTTTTGACAAATAATTCATGCAATATACATCAAAATTGAAACCCTGTGCTCCATATCACTCCCAGCGATCTGCCTTCACAAATATCATGTCCCTACACACCCACAGATTGATGAAAGTACACAAGATGGTAGAAGCTATTCTGTGCTGTCCCTCTCTTATCACTCAATAACAACCTGCTGAACCCACCCATTGCCCTGTTGATTCTGGGCTCTCATTTGAAGCAAGCTGCCTGAGCATCAATGCAGCCTCAGTGTAAACCCATTCTGCACAGTATAGAGGAACAGACAATGCTGCATATTACTGAGGAGCCTCCGAACTGACAAACTATTCACTTTAAACTCAGTAAGTTCGATTGTCTGGCATCAGAATTTGCCTTGCTGAATGGGAATAAAATAATTATCAGTCAAAGAGTGGAAGCAAGTAAGGTTTAATGCAGAGATTTATAAAACTTAAGTGATTACAAGACTTATCAGGAACACCAACAATGACAAGGATGATGTAATATACTTTGGCAATCAATCTTGGAATATACATTTTGCTGCTTGTAAAACAAGCTCTCCCTTTCTGTTGCTGACAATCCGTCAGAATTGGAGAATTCTCTCAGAATTGGAGCTGACACTGTTCCAGAGACTTTATCATATATTGTGTGGCGTCTCCACTGGGAAACTGGGATTGCATCTTCAATTTTTTAAAATCATTTTGACGAAACAGATTATGACAACAAGTTTATTTTAATATTGTGATATCATTGATAGTTAATTCTGTATCTGAATTCCCCAAAGACTGGTTTAATCTGATCTGATCAGGTCTGAAATGATAATTGCAACTTGTCTCCAAGCAACAATACTTGCATTATTTCACACACTAGCAGTCCCATCTATATCTAAACATTTTTTGATATTCTTATTAGTGATGGTCTTCATTTTTCTGAGGCTGTTCAGTCATTTGATACCTCATGATGTAGAGCTCCTTAGAGCTGCTCTACTGCACACTGTCTCACTGCTTCCTTCTTCATTCAGTTTTACAGCTCATTTGGGAAATTCTATCTGTGAATGAACACTCTAACACAGAATCTGAAACTGATACTGATCACAATAATAGCTGGAACTTACATTAGGTAATATTTTCACAAACAAAGACAAAACAAAATTAACAGAATGATATAGAACAGAAAAGGCCCTTCAGCTCATATTTTTTGTCCAACCACAATTATACTAAATTGACATGAATCTCACTTTGCAGCACTGAGCCTTGATGTTATGACATTTCAAACACTCATCCAAGTACATTTTAAAGGTTTTGAGATTTCCCTTCTCCTGCACAGTGCACAGCAACCCCCGTATCATTGTCAGGGTTAATAGATTTTTTCCCATGTCCCCTCTAAACCTCCTGCCTTTCAGCTTCAAATTTCATCCACCCTGTTCTGACCCTTCGACTTAGGGGAACAATTGCTTTCTATTCACTTTCTCCATGCCCCTCACAGTCTTATCTACCCCAATGTCTGCTCTAAAAAGAATAGCCTGAGCCTATCCAGTCTCCATCTTCACAGTTGCTTGGAAACGGCAAAACAAATTTGAATTAGACCCATTGCTTTAAATTATACCCTGAAAAATACCAAATTCCAGTCACGTTTGAATTGTGCGTATTTACAATCTTAAAAGTCAATGACACAATTCGACGCTTTGGGGTGTAAGACCAGAGAAGTTTGAACAGTTGGAAGGAGAACTGCCACCAGACCAAAAGCTGTAGACTGCTATTCAGAACTCACTGAGAGGTACCTGTGTAGAGAAGGAGTTCACACAGAGGAAAACCTCAACACTGAGCTGGAGAGCCAATCTACCGACGAAGATAAAGAGAATACTTGACCGCAGGCTCATTTTAAAATTTGGTATTTTCTGTAACTCTTAATTGGGAGTTTTATTGGACTTGTACTATAGAAGGGAAGGTAAAAGGTAGATTAGAGAATTGAGTTGTAAATTGTTGTTAGTTAATTATTCTCTGTTATACTTTAAGAAATAAAGTTGTTAATTTTTACTTTCATAGTTCTTATCCACTTGATAAATCTTTCCTGTGTTGCTAGTTTTAAATTAAGCAGAAAGGTTTACCCCGCATCTTAACATTATTCATTCATGGGATGTGGGCATCACTGAATGGGTCAGCATTTATTACCTGTCCCTAATTGCCCCTTGAGAAGGGGATGTTGAGCTGCCTTCTTCAATCACTACAGTCCAAATGCCATCAGGGAGGGAATCCCAGGATTTTGACCCAGCGACGGTGGCCAAATGGTGACGTATTTCCAAGTCAGGATGGTGAGTGGCTTGGAGGGGAACCTTCTGGGGCTCGTGTTCCCACGTAAGTGCTTCCCTCGTCCTCTAGACAGAAGTGTTCATGGGTTTGACTTAAATTAGATTACTTATAGTGTGGGTTTGGATGGTGTTGTCTGGGGATCTTTGGTGAATTTCTGCAGGGCACCTTGTAGATGGTACACACTACTGCTACTGAGTGCCGGTGGTAGACAGAGTGAATGTTTGTAGATGTGTCAATCAAGTGGGGACTGCTTTGTCCATGGACAGTCTCAAGCTTCTTGAGTGTTTGTTGGAGCTGTCCATTCCAGGCAAGTGGAGAGTATACCATCATAGCCTGACAGAGAGACCTTACTTCAGTACAGGGAGAGAGTTGAACTGAGAACCTGCAGATTCCCCATCGTAGAATTTCCTCCTGGGTAATCGCTATCAGATTGGAAAGCTCTGTAAGTCTCCATCAAAATCAAATCCTTTGGGGGCTTCTGATGCAATTAAATAGAATTGTTAATCAGAAAATTTTCCAATTGAACAGCACCCCATACTAAAGTCACAAACCACCAATTTTGAGCTGTTTCGACATGAGAAATTGTGCCAGGTATCAGAACCCACCCACCAAACAAATTACAAGAAATGGCTGGGCTCCCATTTTTCAGCATCAAGTTGCCCAGTTACAATGGGTAGCTAATAAAATGCAGTCGAATCAGACACTTCCTGTCATGGGTGGCCAGGGGGAGGGGGGACTTGTGTTGGAAGTGAAACAATGCTACCCTCTGCTAGTCTCCTAATGCCACTGTACAGGTGGTGGTGAAGGCTGAAACTCCTCAAGGATTCAGTTAGAGAGGAGAAATGGAGGATAGCAATTCACAGCACCAGCAACACAGACACACACACACACACACACACAAACACACGGCTGTTTTGGAATTGGTTGCAAATGGACTAAGGTCCCTCAGTGTAGAATGCGCTCACGTTGTGATCCCTTTGCAATGTGGAAATAGTTTGTCTTTGACCAGTATTCTTGACGTCATGCACATTAAATAAAGTGTTTCCATTGCAAGGCACCTCCAAGTGAACCATTTCATGAGGAGACAGGGTGAATTTTATTGCAGTTCTACAGCTCCCAGTGTTTTCTGATGTTCTCTCGCAAATTCTGAGTGTGAAAGGATTCGAAGGTGAAGGGGGTGACATGTTAATCTCCTTCTCCTCATATCTCAGGGACAACATTGCAAGGAGTCCGGCAACACTGCTCCTTGTCTCCAAATATATTCTTTGGAGAATGAAACAAACGTACAATGTGAGAGATTCACAGACTTTGATATTTTTTCCTAAGAAAACAGTTGTTTGTGCAGTGGTGTTGGGATTCCAGCAGAGAGTGGCATTGTATCACTGTAAACACAAGAGGGACAAGGTTAAAAGATCACATGACACCAGGTTATAGTCCAACGGGTTTATTTGAAAACACTAATTTTCAGAGTGTTGCTCCTTGATTATATGCTAGTGTGAACGAAAACCTTAGACACAGAATTTATAATAACAAAGTGTCATGCAACTCATGCGAACGAATTGAACAGAGCTAATATGGCTCTAAAATTGCTAATCAATTAGAATGGAGGTGCAGGTTTTGATTAATTAACACATAAATCCCAGAACTTCTTTCAAGTCACTGCCCTGAAATAACTTCAGGTGTTATCAATGTGAAGGAGGTGACACCTCTAGTCAGACTACGCATTTTAGGTGTGAGGTGCTGCTTGGAGTCTGTCTGTATCTCAACCTCGAGTCAGACTGGTTTTATTTCCAAAGTAGTTTATAAAATGCCACAGTGACCGACTGCCTACAAGGTTGTGTGCTTTTTCAATAGAATAAAATGCACCTGCAAATACAAATCTGCAAATACAAATTCACCCCACAGATTTATATGAACGTGTCTGTGTGAGAGACGGAGGAGAGAGTGTGTGTGTGAGGGGGGAGAGAGAAAGTGTACGCGTGTGTGATGGGAAGAGAGAGAGTGTGTGTGCGTGTGTGTGTGTCAGAGAGAGAGAGAGGCAGAGTGACTCAAAGTTAAGACCCAAGCTGACGCCTCCAGCTCATTGTCTGACCTGAGGTGTCACTTCCTTTATACTGATAACACCCCAAAGTTATCTCAGGTCAGTGACTTGAAAGAAATGCTGGGATTTGTACGTCCATTCTAACTGACTAGTGATTTAAGAGCAATCTTAGCTGTGTTCAGTTTGTTCACATGAGTTGTGTGACCCTTTGATCTTTTCCTTATAAATTCTGTGTCTAACATTTTCCTCTCTCACTAACATGAGAGCTCTCTCACTAAATCCTTTGGACTAACATGGTGTTATGTGATTTTTGACCTTGTCCAACAGTGGCACCCCCACAAGAGGGACAGAGAGAGGGGGGGATGAGAGAGAGAGAGAGAGAGAGGATTGACTCCCAAAACAACAGAGACCCCATTGGACAGACACACATAAACATAGTTAAAAATCACACAACACCAGGTTATAGTCCAACAGGTTTAATTGAAAGCACACTAGCTTTTGGAGCGACGGTCCTTCATCAGGTGATAGTGGAGGGCTCGATCGTAACAGAATTTATAGCAAAAATTTGCAGTGTGATGTAACTGAAATTATACATTGAAAAATTGATTGTCTGTTAAGCCTTTCACCTGTTAGAATACAGTGATAGTTACACCTCTTTCATGTGTAAGTCATAAAACCTTTTTTTTAAAGTTGCATTCTCGGGTTAGCTGTTAACAATGGTGATAGCTAGACAATATGTTGAAGGTGTTGGCCCCCTGTGTTCTCTGTCTATGACCTGATGATTAGATTGATTCTAATGTGTCAAGGGGGGGGATTAACCCTAATTCTAATACATCGACACTCAACCTATTTCCAGTGGCACGAGGAGTTGGAGTTCAGTCGGGACTTCTTTAGAAAATTATTCATTGACATGATGAGGGCGTCGCTGGCTAGGCCAGCATTTATTGCCCATCCCTAATGGCAGTTAAGAGTCAACCACATTGCTGTGGGTCACACTTAGGTCAGACAAGGTAATGTCAGCAGTTTCCTTCCCTAAAGGACATTAGTGAACAGAGGGACCTTTTCCAGACAATCAACAATGGTTTCACGGTTCTCATTAGACTTAATTCCAGATCTTTTTTAAAAAGTGAATTCAAATTCCATCTTCTGCTGTGGCAGGGTTCAAACTTGGGTCTCTGGATGAACACTCCAGTGATAATACCATGACCATCAATCTCCCCAGCAACAGCCTGAAGATTGGTTCAGTTGCAGTTTGTTGCAGCTCTGCAAGTGCTTTGCAGCTATAGACATTAGATTAGATTACTTACAGTGTGGAAACAGGCCCTTCGGCCCAACAAGTCCACACCGATCCGCTGAAGCGCAACCCACCCATTCCCCTACATTTACCCCTTTACCTAACACTACGGGCAATTTAGCATGGCCAATTCACCTGACCTGCACATCTTTGGACTGTGGGAGGAAACCGGAGCACCCGGAGGAAACCCACGCAGACACGGGGAGAACGTGCAAACTCCACACAGTCAGTCGCCTGAGGCGGGAATTGAACCCAGGTCTCTGGCGCTGTGAGGCAGCAGTGCTAACCACTGTGCCACCGTGCCACATCTGAAAAAGACCAACAAGGAAGACCTCTTTCCCCCTTCACAGTGAAACCACAAACAAAACTTCATACAGAGAGAATTCTCAAACAAGATCCCAATCCCACTCAAGACATGAAGACCAAGTATCACTCTGTAGACATTGTGTCATTGTTCGTAGACAAACCTGAAATCTGAAAGAAATAAATCACTACCTATGGTCTGGACTTTTGATTTACAGAAATTTTCCCTGCCTGTATTTCCAGCCATAACATTTTTGTTAAACATTCTGCTTATGTCTATCTTATGCAAATGAGTAACTGAGGGGGGTCTGTGACACCGGGGTGGGGGGGTGTTGCCTGGTGGGGTGTGGGATTAAAATGGAAACAGTTGAGGTACCAGTGGTAAATCAGTAATCCATTATTGTAATTTGTTAAAGTTGTTGGTTTACAGTAAATAGAATCATTTTCCTGTTAATGACAAGACCTGATATGAACTACTTTTGTCCTGAATCGCAGTCAGGCAGGCAAATCGACTGATTGGTGGTTTAATTGAGTGCCGACACCCTATTTGTGACAGCCTGTGGAATAATGGAGCTTGATAACACACTTCCTCATTGAGTCAAAACAATATATATTTTAAAACTTGCAAATCTATCACATTTGCCAACTTTCCACTCCCAACAATACTGTCCATGAGCCTCCGAACTTCATACCATCAGCAAACCTGGATAGAGAGTACTATTCCTTTGTTGGGTCACTTGCAAACAGCAAAGAGCTGATACTGCTAGTACAGGTCCACAGGGGACATGTCTATTTACATCTTGCATCCTACCCACTTTGCTCAATTCACCATATCGTTTGGCAATCTTTTCATTCTTCCTCATTCTGGAGTAGTAATAGGTAGTCGGTTAAAAAGTAGGACTTCAATGGTTATAATCTTTGAATTACTCCCTGTACCACATGCTAATGATTTTAAAAATAGGACAATATGTTAAATGAATGTACAAATCAAGAGTTGGTGTATGTGGAAGAGGATATCGAAAGGGTGTTAAATGAATACTTTTCTTTTGTCTTCATTCAGGAAAATGGAGAATGCAAGTATGGGATTCAGGAAAAGTTACTGAGGGGACCTTACAGTTTGACATAGGAAATGGGGAGCTATTGGAGGCCCCATCAGGCTCAGAAACTGACATATCCCTTGGCCCGGGTATGTTATATCCCAGGTTTCTGTGGGAAGTGAGACAGGAATTTGAAGGGGCTCTGACACACATTTGTATTCCTCTCTGGCCACAGGGGAAGTACCAGACGACTGGAGGACAACAAATGTGGTTCCACTTTTCAAGGAGGGTGATGGAGATATATCAGGAAATTACATACCAGTGTATCTCACATCAGTGGGAGGGAAACTGTTGGAGAAAAATCTGAAGGAATGAATGAATACCCACTTGGAAAAGTATGAGTTAATTAGGGGTAGTCAGTATGGCGTTGTCAGAGGAAGGTCATGTCTAACAAATTTGTCCGACTTTTTTTCAAGATGGGACAGTGAATGGGGGGAGTTCAGTTGATGTAATTTATGTGGATTATAGCGACGTTTTTGACAAGGTCCCACATGGGAGACTGATTGAGATGGTTAAAGAATTGACAGAAACTTGGTGAGTTGGATCATGGACTGGGTTAGGAATAGGACACAAAGGTGGCTCGATTGCCATTAGGCTAGCATGCTGCAGGATCCCACAAGCATCAGTACTGGGATCCTTCTTGTTTATTACATACATAAATGATACCGATGAAAATGCAGAAGGGGAGGAAATGCTAAACAAATTAGCAAACAACACCAAGATTGGTAGAGTGCTTAAGAAGATGGTTGCAGGTTCCAGGAAGATTTCAATGGGTTGGGCAGATGGGCAGACTATTGGTAGATGGTGTTCAACCCTTGTGAGTGCAAGATGATGAACTTTGGAAGAAATAACAAGATGAGGGAGTATTAAATAAATGGCAGGACACTGGGCAGCTCAGAGGAACAAGAGGGATCGTGTGGTAATAATTCACAGATCCCAGATGTTGGCAGAGTGTGTGAACAGAATTGTCAAGAAGGCAGATGGGACACTTGCTTTCATCAGTTTTGGCAAAGAGTAGAAGAGCAAGGAGGTAATGGTTGAGTTGTACAGAGTGTTGGTTAGGCCACAGCAGGAGCTCTGTGTGTAGTTCTGGTCACCTCACCACAGGAAAGATGTGACAGCCCTAGAGGGGATAGAGAGGAGGGTCACCAGGATGTTGCCTGGGATGGAGCAATTGAGTATAAGGAGAGGTTAGGTAAGGTTAGATTGTTTTCATTAAAGCAGAGAAGATGGAGACAGGACATGATTGAGGTGTGTAATATTCGGAGGGGTATGGAGAGGATGAGTAGGGAAAGCTGTTCCCATTGGTTGGGGGGTCAATTATAAGGGGTTACGGTTTTAGGGTAAGGGCCAGAGACTCAGAGGGGATCTCAGTACATGACAGGGACAGTGTCCAGGCCCATCACATTCCTTGGGTTGACTGCAGCGGTGATAGAGGGAACAGGTACATCCGGGGGTTTTGGTGCAGGTGTCACCGTGCCTCTGGCACTCTGTGCAAACCGAGCATAAAAAGCATTGAGCACATCAGGGAGGGTGGGGGGTGTCCTTGCCTGCTACCTTGCTCTGTTGCATTTTGTTTCGGCCTTGCCGCAGGTGGTGGGAGACCATATGATTGGTTTTGGCCCCTAACCTGGTCTTGTACTGCCTTGGCGTCCCTGATTAGATAACTTACAGTGTGGAAACAGGCCCTTTGGCCCAACAAGTCCACACCGACCTGCCAAAGTGCAACCCACCCATACCCCTACATTTACCCCCTTACCTAACACTACGGACAATTTAGCATGGCCAATTCACCTGACCTGCACATCTTTGGACTGTGGGAGGAAACCAGAGCACCCAGAGGAAACCCACACAGACACGGGGAGAATGTGTAAACTCCACACAATCAGTCGCCTAAGTCGGGAACTGAACCCGGCTCTCTGGCGCCGTGAGGCAGCAGTGCTAACCACTGTGCCACTGTGCCACCCACGGCTTTGTGGAGATCATATCTGGATTTTGGGTTTCGGTCTGGGTTGCTTGACGTGAATGCTGCCTGTCTGGTCTTCAGTAGGCTGCGGGTTTCCCGGTTCCTCCAAGATTTCCGATTGGAGAACACTCGGATTGACTTCTTTGGCACACCGTCCTCCAGGCATTTGCGAATGAAGTCCATGGCAGTAGTGACATGCTCATCGGGGTTTTCTGCTGAGTTCTTGAATATGGTCCAGTCCACTGATTCCAGACAGTCCCAGAAAGGTTCTACCATTGCCTCAGAACAGTATTGTACTAGATTCAGCCACACATTCATCTGCTTTATCCTCTTATTCCTACCCTGACTAGCTTGTAACATTGGGTGTAATCCAGATATTACTACCTGCGAGGACCTCCTTTTTAAATTCCCGTCTAACTTTCAATATTCGGGGTCGGTTCCTGAGGACTGGAGGGTGGCTAATGTTATACCACTTTTTAAGAAAGGTGGGAGAGAGAAAGTAGGAAATTATAGACCAGTTAGTCTGACCTCAGTGGTGGGAAAGATGCTGGAGTCCATAAAGGATGAAATTATGGCACATCTGGATAGTACAGAGTCAGCATGGATTTATGAAGGGGAAATCATGCTTGACTAATCTTCTTGAAATTTTTGAGGATGTAACTCTGAAGATGGAGGAGGGAGATCCAGTAGATGTAGTGTACCTGGACTTTCAGAAAGCTTTTGATAAAGTCCCACACAGGAGGTTGGTGAGTAAAATTAGGGCGCATGGTATTGGGGGCAAAGTACGAGATTGGATTGAAAATTGGTTGGCTGATAGGAAACAAAGGGTAGTGATAAACGGCTCCATTTCGGAATGGCAGGCAATGACCAGTGGGGTACCGCAGGGATCCGTGCTGGGATTGCAGCTTTTTACAATATATGTTAATGATATAGAAGATGGTATCAGCAATAACATTAGCAAATTTGCTGATGATACAAAGCTGGGTGGCAGGGTAAAACGTGATGAGGATGTTAGGAGATCATAGGGTGACCCGGACAAGTTAAGTGAGTGGGCAGATGCATGACAGATGCAGTTTAATGTGGATAAATGTATGGTTATCCACTTTGGTGGCAAGAACAGGAAGGCAGATTACTACCTCAATGGAATCAATTTAGGTAAAGGAGCAGTACAGAGAGATCTGGATGTTCTTGTACACCAGTCAATGAAGGCAAGCATGCAGGTACAGCAGGTAGTGAAGAAGGCTAATCACATGCTGGCCTTCATAACAAGAGGGATTGAGTATAGAAGCAAAGAGGTTCCTCTGCAGCTGTACAGGGCCCTTGTGAGACCACACCTGGAGTACTGTGTGCAGTTCTGGTCTCCAAATTTGCGGAAAGACATTCTGGCTATTGAGGGAGTGCAGCGTAGGTTCACGAGGTCAATTCCTGGAAAGGCGGAATTACCTTACACTGAAAGACTGAAGCGACTGGGCTTATATACCCTTGAGTTTAGAAGACTGAGAGGGGATCTGATTGAGACATATAAGATTATGAAAGGATTGGACACTCCGGCAGCAGGAAACATGTTTCCGCTGATGGGTGAGTGCCAAACCAGAGGACACAGCTTAAAAATAGGGGGTAGACCATTTAGGACAGAGATGAGGAGAAACTTCTTCACCCAGAGAGTGATGGCTGTGTGGAATGCTCTGCCCCAGAGGGCAGTGGAGGCCCGGTCTCTGGATTCATTTAAGAAAGTGTTGGATAGAGCTCTCAAAGATAGTGGAATCAAGGGTTATGGAGCTAAGGCAGGAAGAGGATACTGATTAGGAATGATCAGCCATGATCATATTGAATGGTGGTGCAGGCTCGAAGGGCTGAATGGCCTACTCCTGTACCTATTGTCTATTGTCTAATATTCCCCCTGCAGGATCTCCTCCTTTTCCCTTCCTATGTTGTTAGTTTCAATGTGTACAATTAAAGGACAAAGCACAGCAATGACATGCTGGTGCAGCCAACAGTTTGGATGGAAGATGGTATCGGAACAGATTTTACCAGAGATTGGAGAACAACAGTGAGGAAAAAGCATCAGATTATTGCAATTCTGCACTGAAACATTACAATTTACCAGGGATCAATTGTCTTTTGCTGAAAACACATTCAAACTGGTATGAGCCTGTCACTCCCTCCATTCCGAAACACTCATTAACCTCTACCCTGTGTTCTGTCTCTGAGCCAATGGTGAATCCATTCTGCTACTGACCCTTTCGTCTCAAGGGCATCAACTTTTCTCACAATTACAATTGGACACCTTCACTCATCCACTTGAAGTAACTGGTTCCACTCGCATCTCCATTTACACTCTCTCCCATCAACCTTCATAAGGTTCATACTGCAGAGCTTAAACACTGTTTCTAATGAACATTCCCAGGGCAGAGGTAGCATAGGGTTTAATACAAAGTAAAGCTCCCATTAAACTGTCTGCATTTAAACTCCAGGGCAGGGAGAGAATGGGGATAGATACAGAGTGAAGCTTCTTCTACACTGTCCCCATCTAACACTCCCAGGATAGGTACAAAGTTATGCACAGTGCTGACAGTGCAGACAGTACCATAAAATTACAAAGGGATATTGATAGACTGGGTGAATAGCTAACACTGTATTAGACAGAGTTCAGGCCAAGCAAGTGTACAGCTTCCAGGTTGGAGTATAAAGACGGAGCATAAAGGAGGTTTACAAGAATGATCCTGGACTTTAGGGGATATATTCTGAGGGGATATTACACGAATGAGGCCTGTTTTTTTCCTGGAATAGAGAAGGTTTAAGGTGTTATCTGATTGAAGTCCTCAAATATCAACAGGACAAGGCAGGATGGTTCAAGATAAATGATTCCCACTGATTGGAGATTCTAGAATGAGAGGAAACAGAGTTTGAGAATTAGCACCACAGCACTCAGGGGAGATGTGAGGAAGCACTTTGACACAAAGGGAGGGAGAGGTTTAGAATTCTCTTTCACGAATTTCAGTGGATGTTGAACCTGTTGGTCAGTTTAAATATGAGGTAGATATGATTTTGTTAAGTAAAGGTATTAAGGGATATGGGCTTAGGGAAGGAATGTGGAATTAGGCTAAGCATCAGTCATGATCCCATTGAATGATAGGGTAGGCTAGAGGGGCTGAATGGCTGACTCATGTTCATGTGTTCCAAAATAAAGATGCCCCGATACTGTCCCCATCAAACACTCTCAGGACAAGGGTAGCATGGGGTTAGATACACACACACACACACACACACACACACCTTCACAAATTCAACACCAAGGTCTTTGTTTGATTGTCTCTGCTCTGTTCTGATTCCCTATTAGATTGCTGGTTCTGAACATCCACATGGACAGTCATCCTCATCCTATGGTGCCGTGCCCTGCTCCAAAACACAGCATCTGATTCCAATCCAGAGTGTGATCGAGGAGGCTCTCAGTGTCAGGTGGAGGTGAATCTTGAGCTGACCCAGATGTGTGAATGTCCTGTGCACATCTGTCATCCAAGGATTCTTTAATGGAGCTTTAATATCGGAAAATCCCAGTTTTGTTTTGTCATTCCATGTCTCTGCATAACTGTGTGTGTGTGTGTCAGTCACCAAAGCCCTGCACAATTGAGTCAAATCCTCCTTCTCTCTAGTAATTAATCAGTTTTAAGCATTATTTTCCAGATCCTTGCATGGAAATCACAATAACTTAATGTGTTGGTGTCACCAAATAGAATCATAGAGATGTACAGCTCGTCCATGAGAATCTGATATCCCAACCTAATCTAGTCCCATTTGCCAGCACTTGGCTCATATCCTTCTGAACCTTTCCTATTCAAATACCCATCTCGATTCCTTTTAAATCCTACAATTGCACCAGCTCCACCATTCCTTCTGGCAGCTCATTCCATGAATGCACCACCCTCTGTGTGAAAAACTTGCCCCTTAGGTCCCTTTTATATCCATCCCCTCTCACACAAAACCTATGCCCTCTAGTTCTGGATTTCCCCAATCCAGGGAAATGACTTTGTCTGTTTATCCTATCCATGCCCCTCATAATTTTATAAACTTCTATAAAGTCACCCGTCAGCCTCTGATGCTCCAGGCAAAACAGCCCCAGCTTATTCAGCCTCTCCTGTTGGTCAAATCCTCCAACCCTGACAACATCCCTGTAAATCTTGTCTAAACCGCTTCAAATTTCAAAACATCCTTCTGATAGGAAGGAGACCAAAATTGCACGCAATATTCCAATAGTATCCTAACCAATATCCTTTACAGCCACAACATGAAATTCAAACTCCTGTACTCAATCCTCTGACCAATAGAAGAAGGCATACCAAACACCTTCTTCATTTTCCTATCTACCTGTGACTCCACTTTCAAGGAGCTATGAACCTGCACTCCAAGATCCCTTTGTTCAGCAACACTCCCCAGGACCTTACCATTAAATGTGTAAGTCCTGCTCTGATTTGACTTCCCAAAACGCAGCACCTCGCATTTATCTGAATTAAACTCCATCTGCCACTCCTCAGTCCATTAGCCCAGCTAATCAAGATCCCTTTGTACTCAAAGGTAACCTTCTTCACTGTCCACTGCACCTCCAATTTTGATGTCATCTGAAAACTTACTAACTATACCTCCTATGTTCACATCCAAAACGTTTATATAAATGATGAAAAGTGGGCCCAGCACTGATCCTTGTGGATGGTTTGCCAATTAATAGCAGGGCATGGGACTGGGGATGTGAGGAAGCCTTGCTTCATCTGCAGACTTAGTCAGGTGTCAGTCAGTGAGTTACACAAAGGAGTACAGTCAAGGGGTATGATGTGGTTCGTATTTAGATTGATTGACACTGGGTTGTGAGTTACTGACAAGAATTTAATTGCAGAGTTTGAGATGTTTATAAAAAGAATTACAGATACTCTGGTGCGAGATATAAGCTGGAATCTAATCAAAGAGTTCAGGGTGATTTATATATGGAATAACAAATACCCAGGAGCGAGTGATGGACTGGAATCTAATGGAGAGATTCAGTGTGGTTTATATGTAGAATAACAGATAAATAAAGTCCGTTACAGATTGGAATTTTCTTGAGGGGGTTGGGGTGTTTTTTAAAGAATAACAGTTACTCGAGAGTGAATTACAGATTGGAATCTAATCATGGGGATTGGGGTGCTTTATATATTGAAGAACAAATACCCGGCAGTGAGTTCCAGACTGGAATCTGATTGAGGGGAGATGAGTGTTTTTTATACAGAATAACTGATACCCCGGAGTGAGTTTTAGACTGGAATGGATCAAGGTGGTCAGGCTGGTTTATACACAGAATACTAGATACCCTGATGCATCTTCTCTAGGGGCAACTAGAGACAGGTAATAAATGCTGACGCAGCCAGTGTTGCCCACGTCCCACAATTGAGTTAAAAACGGTCTGAAAATAGGACTCTCTTGTGGGCTTCATTGAGGACTTTTATTTGTTTACAATGCAAGGAATTTGTATAACCAGGTATTTTACTGTGTTACTGATTTTTGCTCTGAACCTAGACAATGTCGTTCTGTAAAAAAATGTGTTTGTGCAACAACTTAGAATCGGCAGCATGTAACCAACTGCAATGAAGTCATACAGAAAAGGCAAGTAAGTGTCAGGATTGATCCTTGGATGACATTATATAAGAAATCTACAACAAAGATTAACTACAGGAGGATATAGCTCTCAGATATTGTGAAGTGCATCGATGACTGAGGGGCAGAAAGTCCTATTGCAGAATTCCATTTTGTTTTGCTGCATGAATCCATGTAAAACTCTGTTGAACTATCCAGAGGGTTAGTCAGTCTGACATCACATTGGGACACAGGCACACTTCACACCTATTGTTTAAAAAGCTGAGTGATCTTGAGAATGTGATGTAAAAGAAGTTTTGGGATTTCCACATCAAAGAACAGAAAAAAGCGTATTCCAGTTTAAAAGGTGAAAGTTTTAATCTAAGATTGTTTACTGTATCACATCTCCATGACACTGGACTCCTTTGGCTATATGTTCCGTGAATATGATCTTAACCTCCACAACCACCTGATCAAGGAGAAGCACTCCGAAAGCGAATACTTCCAATTAAACCTGTTGGACTATAACCTGGTGTTGTGTGATTTTTAACTTTGTCCATCCCAGCCCAACACCAACACCTCCAAGTCAAAATGCCATCGCTTGCATTTATCTAATTAAACTCCATGTGGTATTCCTCAGCCCAGCTGATCAATAGCCCATTGTACACTTTGATAACCTTCTTCACTGTCCACTATATCAACAATTTTACTGTCACCCACAAACTTACTAACCATGCCTGCTATACTGCCATCCAAATCATTTAAATAAACTGCAAATAACAGTGGACCAAGCATTGATCCTTGTGGCGCACCATTGGTCACAACACTCCAATCAGGTCAACAAACCTCTAACACCACCATCTCTCTCCTATCATCAAGCTAATTTTGTTTCTGTTTGTCTAGCTGTCATAGAGTCATAGAGATGTATAGCATGGAAACAGACCATTCGGTCCAACCCGTCCATGCCAACCAGATATCCCAACCCAATCTAGTCCCACCTGCCAGCACCTGGCCCATATCCTTCCAAACCCTTCCTATTCATATACCCATCCAAATGCCTCTTAAATGTTGCAATTGTACCAGACTCCACCATTCCTCTGGAAGCTCAATCCATACCCGTATCACCCTCTGTGCGAAAAAGTTGCCCCTTAGGTCTCTTTTATATCTTTCCCCTCTCACCCTAAACCTATGCATGATCTTTCCTTATAAATTAGTCAACCAGGCAGAACCTGCTATGTCCTCCCTAGCTTCCCAGAGAATCCTCAGATAAATCCCATCTGGCCCAGTGAACTTGTTTACTTTCACTCCTTCTAGAATCAATAACACGTGTTCGTAACTAACTTCAATCCTTTCTCGTCTAATATCTCATACCTCATTCTTCTCCTCTTCCATATTCTCCTCTTCCTGAGTTAAACTGATGAGAAATGTTTATTTAGCAACTCTCCAATCTCCACAGGGTCCATACTCAACTCCCCACTTCTGTCTTTGACTGGCCCTATTCCTACCCGAGTCATCCTCTTGTTCCTCACATACCTGTAGAAAGCTTTAGGGTTCTCCTTTATTCTATCTGCTAAAGACTGCTCGTGTCCTCTCTTTGTTCTTCTCAACTCTCTCGTTAAATCCTTCTGAGCTGATCCGTAACTCTCCATCGCCTCAGCTGAACCATCTTGCCTCATAAACACATAAAGCCTCCTTCTTCGGCTTAACAAGAGATGCAACTTCTGTAGTAAACCACGGTTCCCTAACCTTATCGCTTCCTCCCTGCCTGACAGGGACATAGGTATCAAGGACATGCAATATCTGTTCCTTAAACCAGCCCTACATTTCTATTTTCTGTATCCCCCACATTTTGCAACCCCATTCTATGCATACTAATTCTCTCCTAATCACATTATAATTGCCCTTGCCCCATTGGCAATTCTTGACCCGTGGCATGTGTCTATATCCCTTTCCACCGCTAAACTAAACATAACAGAATTATGGTCACTCTCTTCAAAGTGCACAAATTTGCATAACACAGACCGCAAAGTAGATGATATGATGGGATGCAGCAAACTCTCTTACACTCATGTTGAAATGTCATACTATCCAGTCAGAAACCTGCCCTCTCTCAGGGACAAATCCTTCCTGGATATGGAAGTGTGGGCTGGGCAGGGAACAGGGATTTTAATGTGTCACTGAGTTAGTTTGTCAAGATTTGGTGCACATGACCATTTCTCCACATTACAATCAATCTGCAAATTACTTACCCACTCAGTGAATCTGTGCATGTTGGTTTACAACCTCTTTGATTATTCCCATACCTTTCTCTCTCAACCAGCATCGGTTTTGTCAGTCCACCCGGAGACATTACATCGGAACATGGAAGATAGGAGCAGCATGAGGCCATTCAGCTCCTCCGCCCCAACATATCCTTGATTCATTTAGAACCAAGAAAGAAACCACGCAAATATAAACTGTTCTACTTACCCTTCCCAAAAGTCCTTTGCTCGCTCCTCCCTCGCTGGCCTGAAGGTAAGAAGTTTAAATATACTTAGTGGCTTTCCCGACAATGACCTCGCACCAAGGTCACCTCCTCCTGGCTCTCGCTGCTCCAAAACAATTAATGATAACTAAATTCCCACTGCCCTAAATCTGTAGGATAAGAAATCTGTCGGATTAGTCATGATCAGATCCCAGTACTCACCAATCCACAGCCTTTCTCATCTTTCTGGAGCTGCACAGAAGATTCTCACGGTGTTCCTGCAGCTTACCAATAACAATGACCTTCCCCACATCTGGGCTCCTGTTCCATGCTGAGTGCCCTGTAAAGTCCTGGCTTGAATCTGCACCGCAGTAGATTTACTGATTTACCGGATATTGAGCCTCGACCTTCTGCCTGCTGCTGTAAGCTAAGTGCCCTGTCAAGACTGTAGAATCTGTTAAAATGGCAACATAGAAGTGGCCGTTCAGTCCATCATGACTGTATATCTCTGTGTATAAATCATTCAGTTTGTTTTTTGCCTGTTCTCTTCAACGCAAATATTTGTCTCCTTCAGAAATATTCATCCATTTCCTATTTGTCTCCCTCCACTGCCCTTTCGCACAGCACATTCCAGATCACAACATTTTTTTGTGTGAAAACATTTCTCTTCATCTCCCCACCCTCTGCAACATTGGGCAATTCTCCTCAATCCATGTCCTCTTGGAGAGAAAACTGTTTCCACTCTTGAATGCAAACAAAACTCTCCTGATTTTGATTAAATGCATCAACTCACTTTCCAATGAACTTACTCTGTTCACTGTAACTGAAATCTCTCATCCTGGAACACTCTTCCCATCTCAAATCAAGATTTCCAGCAATGTAAGATCATAAAATCCATCTCTTATCTCTCTGAAAGCTTGGCTTGACTATTTTCCCAAACTCACTTGATTATCTTTAATCAGCAGGTGTCCACATCAAACTGTTGATCAAGATTGCAGAAACTGTGCCCTCTTGTGGTGCTGTGGTAGTGGGTTCCTACCCCTGAACCAAGAGGCCTGCTCGAGAGATTTGTTGTGCCATCTCTGATAGGTTGATGAAAAAGTAAGTTAACTCAAAATTGTTTCAAGAAGCCATGAGTGTTACCGTCAAACACTTGGTTAAAAAATAAACTTAGTGCAGAAAATCTCCAGACAGTTAAATACATTTTATTTCTTCAGACACGGAATAAATATAAATTAGCTTTTTGAAAGCAGCACTGAGGGAACACTACACAATCAGAGGGTCAGTACTGAGGGAGCACTGCACATTCAGAGGGTCAGTATGGATGGAGTGCTGCACTATTGGAGTGTCAATACTGATGGAGTACTGCACTGTTGGAGGGTCAGTCCAGAGGGAGTGTTGCACTGTTGGAGGGTCAGTACTGAGACACTGCTGCACTGTTGGAGGTTTCTGAATTGCCCCGTGATAAAATCCCTGGTGTATAACTCAGAATCTCTCTACCCACCTGGGAGAACACATTCCATTACATTTTCATCACACAGCTAAACTTTCCCAAACTGATGTTTTGAATCCATCTGAGCTATTTGCATTGAAGGTCAGGAAGGATGTGTTTCCACACAACTCTGTGAAAGCAGGTTGTAACATGTCAGGCAGCCTCCCTGCAGTGCCAGGTCTGATCCAAATCACTGAGCCAATGGCAGAGGAGTTGCTATGAGCAATCCATCACTTCACACCACTGACAGTTCCAGGGAAAGCAGTTATGGGACTTCGAATGATGCAACATTGATGGATACAGCTTTGAAAGATACAACACAACAGCTACATGAGCAGTCCAGAGCAAAAACTGTTCAGTTTTCGGACAAATAAGAAATATTTCCAAACCATTGAGGAAATTGAGAAATGGAATCCCTGTTGACAGGAACTGTGCTCTTGGAATCGACTGGCTCCTTAATCTGGGTCAGCTGTACATGGTGAATACAATGAGGCAGGCAAAAGGAATGTTGGGGATTTTAGTTCAAAGACAATGTGTAAAGAATCAGCATTAAACAAGATGAGCCATACTGCTGTGAGAGGGAAATGATTCCACTTTTAAAGGGGATGTTGTCAGTCACTGGATGTGGTTTAGTGGAAATTACAATTAGCTATAGAAGATTTTAGAGGGAGATTTACCCTGTATCTAACTCTGTACTGTCACTGTAGTGTAAGTGTTTTATTGGGACAGTACAGAAGGAGATCTACTCAGTATCTAAACCTGTGCTGTGTTTGTACTGGGAGTGTTTTATTGAGACAGTGTACTCTTTACTCTTGATCTAACCCCATGGTGTTCCTGTCCTGGGAGTGTCTGACCAGGGACCAGAGGGAGCTTTACTCTGTATCTAACACAGTGCTATCCCTGTCCTGGGAGTGTTTGATGGTGACAGTGTACAGGCAGCTTTACTCTGTGTCTAACACCGTGCGGTCCCTGTCCTGGGAGCGTTTGACAGGGACAGTGCAGAGGGAGCTGTACTTTGTATTTAACCCCGTGCTGTCCATTTCTGGTGTTGATTATTACTTGGAAAGGTGCTTTTCTCTCTATCAGTTGACTGCAACCTGTTTCTTGTACTGTGTGTGTGTGTGTGTGTGCGTGTGTGTGTGTATCAGTTAACCAGAAATCATATCCCTGCTGGTTCTGAGGGAGTGCTGCACTGTCAGAAGGTCAGTGGTGACGGAGTCCTGCACTGTTGGAAGGTCAATGGTGAGGGAGTGCTGCACTGTTGGGGGGTCAGTGGTGAGGGAGTTGTGCACTGTCAGAGGGTCAGTGGTGAGGGACCTCTGCACTGTTGGAAGGTCAGTGGTGAGGGACCTATGCACAATTGGAGGGTCAGTGCTGAGGGAGTGCTGCACTGTCAGAAGATCAGTGGTGAGGGAGTGCTGCACTGTCAGAGGGTCAGTGGTGAGGGAGTGCTGCACTGTCAGACAGTCAATGGTGAGGGAGTGCTGCACTGTTGGAGGGTCAGTGGTGAGGGAGTGCTGCACTGTCAGAGGGTCAGTGGTGAGAGAGTGCTGCACTGTCAGAGGGTCAGTGGTGAGGGAGTGCTGCACTGTCAGAGGGTCAGTGGTGAGGGAGTGCTGCACTGTCAGAGGGTCAGTGGTGAGAGAGTGCTGCACTGTTGGAGGGTCAGTGGTGAGGGAGTGCTGCACTGTCAGAGGGTCAGTGGTGAGAGAGTGCTGCACTGTCAGAGGGTCAGTGGTGAGGGAGTGCTGCACTGTCAGAGGGTCAGTGGTGAGGGAGTGCTGCACTGTCAGAGGGTCAGTGGTGAGAGAGTGCTGCACTGTCAGAGGGTCAGTGGTGAGGGAGTGCTGCACTGTCAGAGGGTCAGTGGTGAGGGAGTGCTGCACTGTCAGAGGGTCAGTGGTGAGAGAGTGCTGCACTGTCAGAGGGTCAGTGGTGAGGGAGTGCTGCACTGTCAGAGGGTCAGTGGTGAGGGAGTGCTGCACTGTCAGAGGGTCAGTGGTGAGAGAGTGCTGCACTGTCAGAGGGTCAGTGGTGAGGGAGTGCTGCACTGTCAGAGGGTCAGTGGTGAGAGAGTGCTGCACTGTCAGAGGGTCAGTGGTGAGGGAGTGCCGCACTGTCAGAGGGTCAGTGGTGAGGGAGTGCTGCACTGTCAGAGGGTCAGTGGTGAGAGAGTGCTGCACTGTCAGAGGGTCAGTGGTGAGGGAGTGCTGCACTGTCAGAGGGTCAGTGGTGAGAGAGTGCTGCACTGTCAGAGGGTCAGTGGTGAGGGAGTGCCGCTCTGTCAGAAGGTCAGTGGTGAGGGAGTGCTGCACTGTCAGAAGGTCAGTGGTGAGGGAGTGCTGCACTGTCAGAGGGTCAGTGGTGAGAGAGTGCTGCATTGTCAGAGGGTCAGTGGTGAGGGACCACTGCACTGTTGGAGGGTCAGTGATGAGGGAGTGCTGCCAGAATTTGAGTGGTGGAGGTGATGTATTTTGGGAGATCCAATTCGTGAGCCAAGTATACAGTAAATGGGAAGGCCCTGGGGAAAATTGACACACACAGAGATCTCGGTGTTCAGGACCATTGTTCCCCGAAGTTGGCAAAGCAGGTCAATCGAGTGGTCAAGAAGGCATGTTGGCATACTTTCCTTCATCAGATGGGGTATTGAGTACAAGAGTTGATAGATCATGCTACAGTTATATAGGACTTTGGTTCAGCCACACTTGGAATATTGTGTACAGTTCTGGTTGCTGCATTACCAAAGGAATTGGATGCTTTGGAGAGTGTGCAGAGGAGGTTCACCAGGATGTTGCCTGGTATGGAGGGCATTAGCTTTGTGTACTGGTTCAGTAGATTAGGATTATTTTCATTAGAAAGATGGAGTTTGAGGGGTGACCTGATTAAGGTCCACTAAAACATGCAAGGTATAGACAGGGAGGATAGCAAGAAGCTTTTTCCCCAGAGTGAGGGATTCAATTACTGAGGGTCATGAGTTCAAAGTGAGAGGGGGGTAAAGTTTGGAAAGTTCTTTATGCAGAGGGTGGTGGGTGCCTGGAAAACATTGCCAGCAGAGGTGGTAGAGGCGGGCACAGTACCATCACTTGAGATGTATCGAGACAGATACATGAATGGGCAGGTGGCAGAGGAATACAGAACCTTAGAAACTAGGTGACGGGTTTAGATAAAGGATCAAAATAGGTGCAGGCTTGGAGGGCCGAAGGGCATGTTCCTGTGCTGTAACTTTCTTTGTTCTTTGTTGTTTGTAATCACTGTTTCTTCAAATGCTGATTAATTCTAGTCCTCATTATTGCTTCCAATAGATTTCCCACCAGCAACATTAGACAGACTGCTGTGTAGTTTCCTAGTTTATCTCTTGCTCCATTCTTTAATACCAGTCCCAGATTGTCATGTGCCCAGTCCTCTGGAACCTCTCCTGTGCCCAGAGAGGATTTGAAAATGTTTGTGCAGGTCTCTGCCACTTCCTCCATTGCCTCACTCAATAAACTGGGAAACAGTGCATTCAGCTCCAGATAGTTACCGACCTTTAAGCCTGCTAGACCAGACAAGTCATCTCTGTCTGTACTAATTCATCACAGAGCACCTCCATGATTTCATATCAACCCTGACACAAAATATCCATTCACTACAGCCTCTGAGTCCATACACAATTTACCACTGTGGTCGACAATGTACTCTATTCTTTCTTTTGTTGTCAATTTCCCCCTTAATGTTGCTGTTAAACAAATTCGGAATTTCCTTTCCCTTCTTAGCCTTCCTCTCTCCTAGGCAATTACTCTGTGATGTGTTTTGTTGGAGTTTGGGATGTCAGTCTATATGTGGATGAGCACAGGGAAGCTCAGTAATAAACCACAGTCCTGCGGAGTGAAAAAAATCCCATTGATCTGCAGCTCAGTGACTGGGGATGCAAACTCGAACCTTGGGGATAGAAGATGGAAGCTCTTCACTTCAATGTATAATTGAAGGCAGTGTGTTAAAACACGGTTCCTGGAATCTGCAATTGCGAATCGTTGCTGATTGTGGTCTGTAGTGTGGGATATAGGTAAATTAATGTTACTTCTGCAATTCTGCAATTCCATCTTACAAAGTAAAATGAACCAGTGTGTAATTGTTTTAGCCACGAGCTGAGTCAACAAGAATGGAAACGATGTGGAGGAAATATATAATTGTTTTTGTATTAGCTAAAACTGTATGTCAGAAGGTAGACATTACGGGCAAATAGATAAGATGTTGTGAGGGGATGAAGTTAAGCTAGATACGCCTGTACAAACAGTAGGTATAAACATCTGCTTCCCACTTTTACAAAAACACATGAACAAACCCCAATTAAAAGGGTCATAGGGATCAGAACGGCCTCGGGAAAGGCACAGATGAAGGGGGTAGATAATGATGAAGAAAGAATATGCCTAACAATGACCTACAGCAGGATGAGGTCAAACAGCCTTGTGAGGCCAGAAATAAGCATTTTGTCACAGATAAGGCCGGATAAGGCAAGAGATAAACAGGGGTAATGGGGGCCGGTCTTAGGGAAGTGGAAGATGTAAACAGGGGAGGGAGCAGTGTAGAACAAAAGAAATCAAATCATATAAATGTTGTGTATGAATTGAATTTGGTGTGTATGTCCTCTGCCTTATAGACACTGGACATCTCACCCACTTCCAAATGTAAAATAAAGGACACTGCTGATTCAGATTTTGTCTCAGACTGCAATTATTGAGGTGTGTGAGCTTTGTTTCTCACAGTAGGAACCAGCAACAGAAAAACATGGAACATATCATGTTCTCTGCTGCCATCAAGATTGGTCTTGTTTGCTGGCTTTGTGCCAATGGGTTAGAGGGAAAGGGAATGACTCTCATATTGAAGGGATTCAATAGTCTATTGTTCACAATGTTTTTCTTTGAAACTGTTCAGCAGGCAATTTAATGATTTTCACATTCCACCCAACAGCATTCTCCAAACTAAATCCAAACAAAAGATTGATTTCTCTGGTTACCTCACCTGCAACAGTGTGTGTCAGTGTACAGACCTCATTCTTCAGATTACAATCTTAGCTGGTTGTGGTTGCTGGGATTTAATTCAAGAGAGTTAGTTCCTCTGGTTAATTCCATCAGATCAGAAATTTGGTGACATTTCAAGCCAAATTCACCATCTTCTGGATAGTCTTGGAAAATGTAACGCCCATGAGTTTTCATTTCGACTGTGTCCTACTCACATTTCAGGGAATGAAGATTGTGATCTCAAGGAGCTGCACTCGACAAACCACAATGTATTACTTTGCTCCCATGGTTCCAAACATTGCATCAATACTACCCCACTGCGAGGGCAGCACTCCCTCACCACTGACCCTCTGATAGTGCAGCACTCCCTCACCACTGACCTTCTGACAGTGCAGCACTCCCTCACCACTGACCTTCTGACAGTGCAGCACTCCCTCACCACTGACCTTCTGACAGTGCAGCACTCCCTCACCACTGACCTTCTGACAGTGCAGCACTCCCTCACCACTGACCTTCTGACAGTGCAGCACTCCCTCACCACTGACCTTCTGACAGTGCAGCACTCCCTCACCACTGTCCTTCTGACAGTGCAGCACTCTCTCACCACTGACCTTCTGACAGTGCAGCACTCCCTCACCACTGTCCTTCTGACAGTGCAGCACTCCCTCACCACTGTCCTTCTGACAGTGCAGCACTCCCTCACCACTGACCCTCTGACAGTGCAGGACTCCCTCACCACTGTCCTTCTGACAGTGCAGCACTCCCTCACCACTGACCTTCTGACAGTGCAGCATTCCCTCACCACTGACCTTCTGACAGTGCAGCACTCTCTCACCACTGACCTTCTGACAGTGCAGTACTCCTTCACCACTGACCTTCTGACAGTGCAGCACTCCCTCAAGAGTGACCCTCTGACAATGCAACCCACCCTCACTACTGACCCTCCGACAGTGCAGCACTCCTTCACCACTGACCCTCTGACAGTGCAGCACTCCCTCACCACTGACCCTCTGACAGTGCAGCACTCCCTCACCACTGACCCTCTGACAGTGCAGCACTCCTGCACCACTGACCCTCCGACAGTGCAGCACTCTCTCTTCACTGACTCTCTGACAGTGCAGCACTCCCTCACCACTGACCCTCTGACAGTGCAGCACTCCCTCACCACTGACCCTCTGACAGTGCAGCACTCCCTCAAGAGTGACCCTCTGACAATGCAACCCACCCTCACTACTGACCCTCCGACAGTGCAGCACTCCTTCACCACTGACCCTCTGACAGTGCAGCACTCCCTCACCACTGACCCTCTGACAGTGCAGCACTCCCTCACCACTGACCCTCTGACAGTGCAGCACTCCTGCACCACTGACCCTCCGACAGTGCAGCACTCCCTCACCACTGACCCTCTGACAGTGCAGCACTCCCTCACCACTGACCCTCTGACAGTGCAGCACTCCCTCACCACTGACCCTCCGACAGTGCAGCACTCTCTCTTCACTGACTCTCTGACAGTGCAGCACTCCCTCACCACTGACCCTCTGACAGTGCAGCACTCCCTCACTACTGACCCTCCGACAGTGCAGCACTCCTTCACCACTGACCCTCTGACAGTGCAGCACTCCCTCACCACTGACCCTCTGACAGTGCAGCACTCCCTCACCACTGACCCTCTGACAGTGCAGCACTCCTGCACCACTGACCCTCCGACAGTGCAGCACTCTCTCTTCACTGACTCTCTGACAGTGCAGCACTCCCTCACCACTGACCCTCTGACAGTGCAGCACTCCCTCACCACTGACCCTCTGACAGTGCAGCACTCCCTCAAGAGTGACCCTCTGACAATGCAACCCACCCTCACTACTGACCCTCCGACAGTGCAGCACTCCTTCACCACTGACCCTCTGACAGTGCAGCACTCCCTCACCACTGACCCTCTGACAGTGCAGCACTCCCTCACCACTGACCCTCTGACAGTGCAGCACTCCCTCACCACTGACCCTCTGACAGTGCAGCACTCCCTCACCACTGACCCTCTGACAGTGCAGCACTCCCTCACCACTGACCCTCTGACAGTGCAGCACTCCCTCACCACTGACCCTCTGACAGTGCAGCACTCCTGCACCACTGACCCTCCGACAGTGCAGCACTCTCTCTTCACTGACTCTCTGACAGTGCAGCACTCCTGCACCACTGACCCTCCAGCAGTTCAGCACTCCCTCACCACTGACCCTCCAGCAGTGCAGCACTCCCTCACCACTGACCCTCTAGCAGTGCAGCACTCCCTCATCACTCGCCCTCCGACAATGCTGCACTCCTTCACCCTGACCTTCCAGATTGAACTCCTACTACCATTTTGCCCAACTGTACAATCTATCTATGTTCCGCTGTAATCTCTGACAGTCCCGTTCACTGTCTGGTATTCCACCAACCTCAGCATCATATGTGAAGTTGCTGATCAGACCCACCTACACGTTCCTCCTGGTCAGTTATGCCTATCACAAACAAAAGTGGTCCCAGCGCAGATCCCTCTGGAACACCACTGGTCACTGTTCTCCATTTTGAGAAACTCCCTTCCACTATCACTCTCTGTCTCCTGTTGCCCAGCCAGTTCTCCATCCATCTAACTAGTACACTCTGAACCCCATGTGACTTTACATTCTCCATCAGCCTACCATGGTTAACCTTATCAAATGCCTTACCAAACTTTGTCACTTCCTCAACTTTGTCACTTCCTCAAAATATTCTATGATGTTGCTAAGACATGACCTTCGCTGAACAAAACCATGTTCCCTATCACTGATGAGCCTACTTTTGTCCAAATGGGAATGGATCCTATCCCTCAGTATCTTCTCCAGCAGCTTCCCTACCTCTGACATCAGGCTCAACAGTCTGTAATTACCTGGGTGATCCCTGCTACCCTTCTTAAACAAGGGGACAACATTTACAAAAAGATGGGGTACTGGGCTAATGGTCGGATACTTGGTAGTGTGGAAGAGCAGAGGGATCTTGGTGTCCATGTACACAGGTCTCTGAAAGTTGCCACCCAGGTAAATAGTGCAGTGAAGAAGGCATATGGCGTACTGGCTTTTATTGGTAGAGGAATTGAGTTCCGGAGTCCTGAGGTCATGCTGCAGTTGTATAAGACTCTGGTGCGGCCGCATCTGGAATATTGTGTGCAGTTTTGGTCGCCATACTATAGGAAGGATGTGGAGGCACTGGAACGGGTGCAGAGGAAGTTTACCAGGATGTTGCCTGGTATGGTAGGAAGATCCTATGAGGAAAGGCTGAGGCACTTGGGGTTGTTTTCATTGGAGAAAAGAAGGTTTAGGGGTGACTTGATACAGGTGTACAAGATGATTAGGGGTTTAGATAGGGTTGACAGTGAGAACCTTTTTCCACGTATGGAGTCAGCTATTACAAGGGGGCATAGCTTTAAATTAAGGGGGGGTAGATATAGGACTGATGTTAGGGGTAGGCTCTTCACTCAGCGAGTCGTAAGTTCATGGAATGCCCTGCCAGTTGCAGTGGTGGACTCTCCCACCATTATGGGTATTTAAGCGGGCATTGGATCGGGAAATGGAGGATAGTGGGTTAGTGTAGGTTAGGTGGGCTTTGATCGGCGCAATATCGAGGGCCGAAGGGCCTGTACTGCGCTGTATTC
The DNA here is from genome assembly GCF_047496795.1 of Chiloscyllium punctatum. Lineage (NCBI taxonomy): Eukaryota > Metazoa > Chordata > Chondrichthyes > Orectolobiformes > Hemiscylliidae > Chiloscyllium > Chiloscyllium punctatum. The sequence continues at coordinate 65,448,792 of NC_092756.1, read as the reverse complement.
TTCTATGTTCTATGTTCTATGTTCTATTAGTAATTCTCCAGTCCTCTGGGACCTCACCTGTGTTCAAGGGTGCTGCAAAGATATCTATTAAGGCCCCAGCTATTTCCTCTCTTGCTTCCCGCAGTAACCTGGGATAGATCCCATCCGGACCTGGGAGAGTCCACCTTAATGCCTTTTAGAATACCCAACACTTCTTTCTTCCTTGTGCCCATTTGACCTCGAATAATCAAACATCTATCCTTAAACTCAACATCATCACATCCCTCTCCTCGGTGAATACCGATGCAAAGTACTTGTTAAGAATCTCACCCATTTTCTCCGACTCCACGCATAACTTTCCTGCTTTGTCTTTGCGTGGGCCAACCCTTTCTCTAGTTACCCTCTTGTTCCTGATACATGAATTTCCTTATACATGGGATTTTCCTTAACCCTGTTCGCTAAAGATATTTCATGACCCCTTTTAGCCCTCTTAATACCTCATTTCAGATTGGTCCTACCTTCCTGATATTCTTCCAAAGCTTCGTCTGTCTTCAGTCACCAAGACCTTATATATATTTCCTTTTCCATCTTAGCTCCTCTCACGGTTTCACCTGCCATCTATGGATCCCTAGTCTTGCCATTTCTCTTCTTCATTTTCATGTCTCTCCTGCACTCGAATCTCTTTAAAAACCTCCCATATATAAAATGTGGATTTTTCTTCAAACAGCTGCTCCCAATCCACTTTCTCCAGCTCCTGGTGAATTTTACTATAGTTGGCCTTCTCCCAATATACGCTCTTTCTTTAGGATCACTCTCAACTTTGTCCATGAGTCTACTAAAACTTATGGAATTGTGATCACTATTCTCAACGTAATCCCCTACTGAAACTTCAACCACCTGGCCGGGCTCATTCCCCAAGACCAGGTCCAGTATGGCCCCTTCCCCATTTGGACTATTTACATACTGCTCTCAGAAAGCACTCCTGGATGCTCCTTACAAATTCTGCTCCATCTAGGCCTTGTACGCGAAGTGAATCCCAGTCAGTGTTAATAAAGGATAGAAAGATTGGTTTTGTTAAGGAAGGCCAGATCTGATCAAATTGATTGCATTTCTCAAACAGGTGACCTGGTGTGTAAATGAGGGCAGTGGTTTTCATGTTGTCTCCCTGGAGGTCAGTAAGGCTTTTGATCAGGATCCACATGGGAAACTGATGCCAAAGGTAAGAACCCAAGATCCAGGAATTTGTCACAATATACTGGACACTGATGGAAATCTCTGTCCAGTCACGTCTCACAGGTGAAACTGTTGGGGCCTCTGCTGTTGTGGTTTGTATAAAAGATTTAGATTGGAATGTGGGAGTGTTAATGAGTAAGATCATGATGATATGAAGATTGATCAGGTGATAAATAGTGAGGAGGATAGCCTTAGACTTCAGGAGGATGGAGGTGGCATTTTCAGATGGGCTGTCAGTGGCAACCGATGAGTTACCTAAAGACTAGAGGGTGGGTCATGTTGTACCATTATCAAAAAGGGCTGCAAGGAACAACCATTCAACTGTGGAGCTGTGAACCTGACGTCAGTTGGGGGGACGGAGGGGTACGGTGTAGGAAGGCATTCCGAGAGACAGAATTTACATGCATTTGGAAAGGCAAGGATTGCTTAGGGATAGTCAGCATGGCGCTGTGTGTGTGAAATTGTGTCTCCAACTTGAGTTCTTGAAGGAGTGACCAAGAGGATAGATGACAGGTTTCTCATGGTAGACTGGTTAATAAGATTAGATGGCATGGGATCCAGGGGGAGAGGGTGCCACAGATGTTAGCACTGCTGTCGACAGCGCCAGGGGCCTGGGTTGGATTCTAGCCCTGGCAGCAATGTGTATTCTCCCCATGTCGCTGTGGGATTCGTCTGGGTGCTCCCGTCTCCACCACAGTCAAAGAATGTGCAGGTTAGGTGGGAAATGGAGGATTACATGGAGAGAGTAGGGCGATGAGTCTGGGTGAGATGCTCCACAGAGGCTCGGTGTGGACCTGATGGACTGCTTCCACACTGTAGGGATTCTGCGATTAATCCAGAGACCCAAGGCATGTTCAAGTGACCTGGGCTCCAATTTTGGACTGGGGTGGGTTTGGACCTTCACAATCTGAAGGGGTTTGAAGATGAACACATTCTGAAGGGGGAGGAGGGTGGTTTTCTGAGGTGTTGAGGGTGTGAATGTTTTGTGAGGGCACTGACTGAGGTGCTTTGGGGGCAAATATACTGGGGAGGGGTGATTTCTGAGTTATTGAGGTAGCACTACCTCGCGGGTACATGGTACAGAATGTAGAAAAGAGCTGGTGCACTTCTCTGACCCATTTCCTTAGGGCCCCAAGGCACATTGATGTTGTAATTTGAGTCAGAGGCCACTCCCCATTTTAGAAAATTCAGAACATTTTAAACCTTCAATGAGAATTCACATGATCATGTGTCTTAAATAGGGATTGGAGGAAAACTATTATCACTCTGCTGTCACTCCTTTGAAGAGAATTTATAAACGCAGGCACACAGACAGACCAACGTAGTCACAGCAAGCGGAGGTGTCCAGGAAGATCCAACAAATTATTTGCAGTTGCTGTCTGTCTCTCTGGAGCAGTCATCACCTGAGATCAGCGTTCAGTCCTGGGGGAAATCACCTTTCCATTGAAACTTCCTCCACACCTGCACAGTAACGTATATGTGTTTATTTGTGGGTGTGCACACACACCCGTGCTAAACCAGTCAGGCGTATTGTGTGTGCAAGAATATATATTGCTGCTGCTGTTTCAGGTTGATTGGTACTTGATTTTTAAAAACTGCAAAATCATAAAAGCGAAACCATTATAAGATCTAAGACTCGCTTAATTGGGATAAAGTGAATGCTGTAACGCTCCCTAAAGAGTTTAGTTTGGAAGGATACAGAATATTTGATTGAGAAGATATAGTGACATTCAGGTGCAGAGGTATTGTCAGAATATCTATTCAGGATTCACTAAGTCATTCGGATATTCCTTTTCAGAAAACAAATTCCAGGTATATCAAACACACTTGGAGATATTTCCCTAACCAAACTGTTCAGAGATGTTACTATACTCCTCTTGAACAGGTGGGACTTGAACCTCGATTTCCTGGCTCAGAAGTAAGGACACTACCACTGTCCATTTCTCCTTTTCCCACCCTATACAAGAGGCCTAATACTTGACTGCAGACAGATATCAATTAAAAACAGCCTATTCAAGAAGAGAGGGAGGGAGGAACCTACAAGGCAGTTAGTCTAAACTCTGTGGTGTGGAAACGTTTGGAAGCAGTACTGAGGGAAAGAATTAATCCACACTCAGTGAGTGGCAGAGATTATTCCAGAACAGTCAGTGTGCTTTGTTAAGGGATGAGAGTGTGGTTCTGGAAAAGCACAGCAGGTCAGGCAGCATCCGAGGAGCAGGAGAATCAATTGTTTCAGGCGTAAGTCCTTCATCAGGGATGATTGTTAAGGGATGTCATATCTGACCAACTTGATTGAATTTTTCAAAGAGCTGAGCAGATGAATAGATGAGAGCAGTACCTTTGGTGTAGTCTACTTGGACTTCTGCAAGGCTTTTGATAGGTCTCTGCATGGGAGGCTGACACCAAAATGTAAGAGCCTCTGGGTTCTCAGAAAATTTGGCAAATTAGATCCACAGTTGGCTGAGTGGCAGGAAGCAGAGGGTGATGATCGAGGTGTGTTTTTGTAACTGGTAGCTTGTCCTCAGTGGGATTTTACAGGGGCCAGTATTAGAGCCCTCGCTGTTTCTGGCTTATGTAAACAATTATGATTTGAATGTAGAAAGATAAATTAGTGAGTTCACGGATGATATGAAAACTGGTGTGGTTGTGATGAATAGTGGGAAAGACAGGCTTAGATCACAGGAGAATTTTGGTGATCTGGTGATCAATGGGAAATGGAATTCAAGCCAGATAGTGTGAAGCGATGCATTTGGGCAGGACAAATATGATGAAGTACAGGACCCTGGGAAGCACCGAAAATTAATACACATGTACACCAGTCACTTAAGGATCAGGACAAGTGGATAAAGTCATTAAGATGTATGGGATATTGCCTTTATTAGGTCAGGCATTGAGTTTGAGCTGGGAACTGTATGAAACATTGACCAGGGGACAGCTAGAGTATTGTGTGCGATTCTGGAAATGAAGGAGGTGTATGAGTGCACTGGAGAGGATGCAGAGGAGATTGACCAGGATGTTGCCTGGACTGGAGAGTTTCCCAGTTTGGACAGACTGGCATTGTTTTCCTTAGAGCAGAGGATATTGAGAGGGGACATGACTGAGATGAGTAAAATAATGAGAGGCATTGATCGGGTAGACAGGAAGGAAATCTTCTCTTGATGAAGGAATGAATTAAGGCATATGTTATAATGACTGGGGGAGAGGGGGAATGCGCGGGGAGCAGAGACTTAAGGTAAGGGGCAGGAGGTTTAGAGGGAATGTGAGTCATTGGCATAAATCATGGAAACAGACCCTTTGGTCCAACCAAACATCATCCCAAATTAAACTAATCCCACCTGCCTGCACTTGGTCGATATTCCTTCAAACCCTTCTTATTCATCTTCTTGTCCAAATGTCTTTTAAACATTGTAATTGTTATTGCATCCACTACTTTCTCTGGAAGTTCAATCCACAAATGAACCACTCTCTGCATTTAAAATCTTTCTCCTCTCACCTTAAAAATATGCCCCCTCATCTTGACATTTCCCACCCTAGGGAAAAGACGTCTGGCATTCTTATCTCTGCCCCTTATCATTTTATGAACCTCTGTATGGTCACCCCTCAACCTCCTATGCTCCAGTGGAATAAATCCCAGCCAATCCAGCCTCTCCTTATAATGCAAACCCTCCATTTCCTGACAATATTCTTGTAAATCTTTTCTGCACCCTCTACACCCAGAAAAGGCCTCACCAATGTTCTGCACAGCCTCAACACGACAATCCCAACTCCTCGACTCATAGGTCTCAGCAATGAAGGAGAAACAGTTTCACCCAGAGGTTGGTGAGAAGCTGGAATTCACTGCCTGTAAGGGTGTTGCCGGCAGAAACGCCCAAAACATTGAAGAAGTATTCAGATTTGCGCTTGTGATGCCAAGGCAGAGATGTGTATGTGCCAAGTGCTAGAAAATGGGGTTACAATAATTTGGTGGTTGTTTTTGACTGGTGCAGAATCGATGGGCTGAAGGGCCTTTTTATGTGCTGTTGACCTCTCTGTTCTAAAGAACAGAACAACAAAGAGACACTGATTGAGATATTGGCACTGAGAAATGTCAGTGTGGTAGCACCACAAAGACCAAGTTTTATTCTGAAACAGTCATACCTGGACTCAAACTGTTCTTTCTCTCTCTCAGCAGATGATTCCAGACCTACTAAGTTTCTCCAGCACTCAGTGTTTGTTTGAGGTTACAGAGAGGATCTAACGCTCCAGAGTGCAATCTGATAGGTTGTTGGGTGTGGGAAGGGGAAACACACACTTCCTGACAGTCCAGACTGAAGTGGTCACACACTCTGTGAATTCAAAGTGTGAGGGAGGGAGCCAAATGGGAAAAGATCCTTATGTAACATTTAAAAAAGAGCCCTCTTGTGGTGCAGAGATGGTGTCCCTGTCCCGAGACTTGGTGTCCCAGGTTCAAATCCTACCTGCTGCAGTGGTTGATTAGGAGAGAGAGAAAAAAATTAAAATGAAGACTGTGTTTGGGTCAAGAAATTGGTAGCAAGTTCTGTTTAATTTGAATGGGTTTGTTCAGAAGGTGAGAGAGCATGGAAGCTTCCTGACTTGTGGCTGAAAGATGGGTCTTCAAAGGGATTTGTATTTTGTTCAGTTTATTCACTGGATCACCAGGCAATGCTGTGTTTGCTCTCAGTGTGAGGTTGCTGGTGTAAATTGACTTTAACAATATTGTATGAATCGTCCTTTCCAAACAGGCTATGAGGCAATTGTGTAACCAGATGGAACTGTGGAAATAGGGACAACCCCCTAGATCTCAAGACCCACTTCCACTTTTCTGAATTCTAGTGTGTATGCAGTTTCAGAAAATTCAGCCGTGGGTTTTTTTACTGATTGTAATGACGTAGCCAACTGGACCTCTTACAATAAGAGTTCCCTGATTGGGGCTGTTAATCTGGTCCAAACAGGGAGCCCTGGCTGATGTAGGGAGTGTCGGAGATATTGACTCTGGCTCTGAATGAGGCAGTACTAAAACTGAGGACTGTTCATGAGTAAATAGAGAGTGACTTAATGACAAATACCAGCATCTATGGAGTTATTTCAGGTTTAGTTCTGACTTCCTTTCACCTGGATCCCTCAGGCACGTGAGCTGGGTATACAGCAGAAAGTTGGCAATTTGAATTGGTCAATCAATGTAAGGGCTAATCCTCTTACAAGAAGAGAGTCTCAATGTTAAATGTGTTAGTTTTCATTTAAGTCTGGGCAGCAGAGGATGGGAAGAGGAGCTCTGAATACATTGGTCCTCGCAAGGAAATGGTAGTTCCAGATTGAGTGAGGGTCAAGGGGCCCAGAATGACTGAGGATCCTGGGGGGCCCAGATTGGCTACAGATTGGGAGGTTCATGACCTGAAGTTGCTGTGACTTGGGGATCCTGGGGTCTGGATTCCCTGGGGTCAAAGAATCTGACTGGGGCATCTGGGTCAATGAGCCCTGGATTGGCTGAGGGGCCTGGGTCAAGGGGCCCTGGATTGGCTGGGGGTCCTGGGCCAAGGAGGCCTGGATTGACTGGGGGTCCTGAATTAATGAGCCATGGATTGGCTGGGTGTCCTGGGCCAAGGGGCCCTGGATTGACTGGGGGTCCTGCATCGAGGAGCCATGGATTGGCTGGGGTCCTGCGTTGAGGAGCCATGGATTTGCTGGGGTCCTGCGTTGAGGAGCCATGGATTTGCTGGGGGTCCTGGGTCAAGGGGCCATGGATTGGCTGGGCGTCCTGGGCCAAGGGGCCTGGGATTGGCTGGGGGTCCTGGGCCAAGGGGCCATGTATTGACTGAAGTTCCTGGGCCAAGTAGGCCTATATTCACTGGGGGTCCTGCATCAAGGACCCATGCATTGACTGGGGGTCCTGGGTCAAGGGGCCATGGGTTGGTTGGAGGTCCTGGGTCATGGGGCCATGGATTGGCTGGGGGCTCTGGGTCAAGGGGCCATGGATTGGCTGGGGGTCCTGGGCCAATGGACCCTGGATTGACATGGGGTCATGCATCAAGGAGCCATGGATTGGCTGGGGGTCCTGGATCAAGGGGCCATGGATTGGCTGGGGTTCTGGGCCAAGGGGTCATGGATTAACTGGGGGTCCTGGGTCAAGGGGCTTGGGATTAGCTGTGGTTTGGGATCCAGTTCGTGAACTGATGTTCTTATTGTCACAGATCTGGAAGATCTGACTCAGTTTCTGCTGTTCATCAGACTCAACGAGAACAAACTTGCCACAATGGTTGAAGAAGGCAACAACGTTCTCCAAATGGCAGCGCTTGGCAGACCTTTTCGGATTGGGATGTTGTATGATCAACGCAGTGACTCTATCATCCCAGGTAATGGCAGATCAACCTGATCATATTCTTTTCATTCTTCAGACTATAAAGCAAAATAATTCAAATATCACTTGGAACAATAAATCTGATTAATATGACTCCAAAAGTGTAGTGCTACCTTGGTGCTGACCCTCCGACTGGGCAGCGCTCCCTCGGTGCTGACCCTCTGACCGAGAAGTGCTCCCTCGGCACTGACCCTCTGACCGAGCAGTGCTCCCTCGGCACTGACCCTCTGACCGAGCAGCGCTCCCTCGGTGCTGACCTTCTGACCGAGCAGCGCTCCCTCGGTGCTGACCTTCTGACCGAGCAGCACTCCCTCAGCACTGACCCTCCAACTGGGCAGTGCTCCCTCGGCGCTGACCCTCTGACTGAGCAGCACTCCCTCGGCACTGACCCTCTGACCGAGCAGCACTCCCTCGGCACTGACTCTCCGACCAGGCAGTGCTCCCTCGGCGCTGATCCTCTGACTGGGCAGCACTCCCTCACACTGACCCTCTGGCCGGGCAGTACTCCCTGACACTGACCCTCTGACTGGGCAGCGCTCCCTCACACTGACTCTCTGACTGGGCAGCGCTCCCTCACACTGACCCTCCGACCGGGCACTACTCCCTGACACTGACCCTCCGACCGGGCAGTTCTCCCTGACACTGACCCTCTGACTGGGCAGTACTCCCTCGGCACTGACCCTCTGACTGGGCAGCGCTCCCTCACACTGACCCTCTGACTGGGCAGTACTCCCTCACACTGACTCTCTGACTGGGCAGCGCTCCCTCACACTGACCCTCCGACCGGGCACTACTCCCTGACACTGACCCTCTGACTGGGCAGCATTCCCTCGGTGCTGGCTATCTGACCAGGCAGTACTCCCTCGGTGCTGACCCTCTGACTGGATAGTACTCCCTCACACTAACCCTCCGACCGGGCAGTACTCCTTTAGCACTGACCCTCTGACTGGGCAGTGCTCCCTCAGCAATGACCCTCTGACTAGGCAGCGTTCCCTCAGCAATGATCATCCAACTGGGCAGTACCCCCTCAGCGCTGACCGTCCGACTGGGGGATGCTCCCTCAGCCGTGATCCTCCAACTGGGCAGTGCTCCCTCAGCACTGACCCTCCGACTGGGCAGTGTGCCCTCAGTGCTGACCCTCTGACCGGGCAGCACTCTTTTGACACGGACCCTCTGACCGGGCAGTGCTCCCTTGGCGCTGACCCTCTGACCGGGCAGTGCTCCCTTGGCGCTGACCCTCTGACCGGGCAGTGCTCCCTTGGCGCTGACCCTCTGACCGGGCAGAACTCCCTGTGCTCATCTTTAAACTGTGAGGTGCTCCCTCTGTATTGCACTCTCACTTCAGTCCCATCGTTCATAGAAACAGACAGTGTTGAAAAAGGCCCTTTGGCCCATATCTCTGTACTGTCAAAAACATGTGGCTATTTACACTCGTCCTACATTCCCACATTAGGCTCAGGACCTTCAGTTCAAATGTTCATCCTCAAACATTTTAAAGATTGAGAGGGTCCTTCCTCAAACATCTTGCCAGACAGTGCATTCCAGATCCTCCATCACCCTCTGCGTGAAAAAGATTTTTCTCATTTCCCCTGTAACCTTATAGCTTTTCACTTTAAAGCTATACCCTTTGTTATTGAGTCCTCAATGAAGGAATGAACTCGTTTAACACTACCAATGGCCTCAGGCTTCTCAAACAGATTGCCTCATTGGTCCTTACAAGGCCCAACATTTTCCCCTGCTATTCTCTTCCCCTGATTTACTTGGAGAATATTTTTGGGATTCTCCCCTATTTTCATCACCAGGATTCCTCATGCCCCCTCTTTGCTCCCTTATTGCTTTCCTAAGCTGACCCCCATCCCTCTCATTCCTATCCTCCTGTTGGGTCTGTTGTTTTCTTCCCTTTCTGCATTCTCTCTTCATTCTTTCCTCACAGGAGTCACTTTGTGGGACTTGGCTGAGCTCCAGATGAACATTGATGTGCAGCTGAAACCCAGCACTGCCTTTACCATCATTTCCTCGGACTCCATTGAGGCCAAAGCATCTGCTTTGGATGTGAAAGCCTCCCTCAAGGCCAGCTTTCTGGGGGGGCTGGTGGAGGTGAGTGGCTCAGCCAAATATCTGAATGACAAGAAAACCTCGAGGCAGCAATCCCGGGTAACCCTCCAATACCGAGCCACCACCCGGTTTGAGGAGCTTACCATGAGCCACCTGGCACCCCAGCACATCACCTACCCTTCTGTCATCAAGCAGGGCTCAGCCACTCATGTTGTCACAGGCATATTGTATGGAGCTCAGGCCTTCTTAGTGTTTGACCAGGATCATTCCTCCACTGACAATGAGCAGGATATCCAAGGAAACCTAGAGGTAATGGTCAAAAAGATCCCCACATTCCAAATCGAGGGAAAGGGCACAGTCGACCTGTCAGACGAGGACAAGAAACATGTGGAGAAGTTCGACTGCACCTTTCATGGAGACTTCTCCCTCACCAAGAACCCAGTGAACTACCAGGAGGCCATTGTGGTTTACTCAATGCTGCCCAAGCTGCTGGGTGATGGTGGAGAGAAAGCAGTGCCCCTGGGAGTCTGGCTGTACCCTCTGAAGATGCTGGTCTCGCAGACTGCTGAGCTTGCCAGGGAGGTCAGCATCATTCTGGTCAATCAATGCCAGCAGGTCGTTCATGGATTCCATGACATCGAGATGAGGTGTAACGATCTGCTCAAGAGCCCGGCTGCAAAGGCCTTTTCGGAGATCAAGGACAAAGTCCAAACCTTCAGGAGAACTGTCCTGGAATTCCATGCTGTTTTCCAGGAAAAGCTGGCACAAACACTGCTGTCCATTCGGGCGGGGAAGCAAAGTGAAAGGAGCCTGGAGCAAATGTTGGAGCAGAAAGAACAATCTCCGTTCGGGTACAGCTCACTGAATGCTTGGCTTAAGAAGAGGGAGAAGGAAGTGAACATAGTGGATGTGTGTCTGACCGAGCTAAAAGGAGTAGAAATTGTGACCCAGAGCCAATTGGACACAATCCTGGTGGACCCAATGATTCAAACTGTCTTCTGCTTCAGCTTCAATTCTTTGGAAGAGCAAGACCTTTATCTGAAGGAACTCTCCAACTCCCTCAAGACACCATACGCTGAGGGGGAACAAAGTGGGCTAGCACAAGAAGACACACGTCAAACCACTGAGGACTGGTTTGATGTACATTCGGTGTTAAAAGGAGTGAGAGAAGCATTGCACTGTTACTTGTCGGTTATTGAGAGTAACAAGTCCAAAGATGGACAGGGTAACAAGCTTGTGATTTCTTCCCTCGGTGAGAAGAGTTTATCTGGGGCATCCATTTTTCTGTATGAAGGTGGAATTGTGATTACAAAGGACTACATATTACCACAGCCCCAGAACCCAGAGAAGTAGCGAGTTCCAATATAATATCCCCACTATTCATCAAAGCCTCTGGAGAAGACACTGGGCCAGTGCTGAGGTCCACTTGAGGGGCTTGAAGTGGGGAGTGTGGGGGAATTGGTGGAGGTGGTGATATGAGGAATCTCTTTATTACACACTGCAAATTGAAAATATTCTTCTTCTTCTATAAGTTGCTGATTGTGGGGTTCAAATGAGGAAATATAATTGAAACAAAGAATGGGAGATTTTTGGGTAAGGGTATGAGTTAAATAACCAAGCTCAGTAAATGATGTTCACATATAGATCAACTGTCATTTTAAGGCTGATCTTCTTCTGAGGATTGGACTGGAGGCTGGAACAATGTGGGACTTGGGTCCATTCCATGAGCTGAACTGCTGCTGGAATTCTTTACTGGTCTTTAACTTAAATTCCTTTCACAACTGGACTGTAACTTAAAGCACTTTCACAATGTGTAAGTAATACTGCTGCTTTCCTTTTTTATCCTCTTTGTATTATGCCTATATTTCGCTACCCTGTAAGATTTGTACCTAGTTACTTGTACCTAAGATGGCCTTTCACTATACTCATATACTTCTGTACTGGGGTACAAGTGATAATAAAGGATATTAATATTCTAATCAGCCATGATCTCCTTAAATTGCAGAACAGAATGAAGGAGCTCAATAACCTCGACCTGTTCCTATGTTCTTGCGTCCCATGTTGCAATGGCATGCCGATTCTGCAGCCAATTACAATCTCATTTAAATAGATGTTTATTTAATTAAACTACTTGTAGTCACTTATTGTGGCAAAATCAAGTCACATTATCAAAAAAGAAAAGCTAAGAACATATCTGGAACAGTAATGCTGTCCGTGTATAAGGAAGGGTACATTTGCAGACCAGCTTGATTGTCACCACATTCACAAACATTCACTGCCTCCAACATCAACTCTCAATGGAAGCAGTGTGTCCCAGCTACAAGATACATTGCAGAAATTTACCAAAGTTTACTCAACAGAACCTTCCAAACCATGACTACCTGGAATGTCAAGGACAACAGATGCATGGGAACACCACCCCTGCAAGTTACACATGAAGCCAAAGACCATTCTGATTGGCAAATATACCTCTGTTCCATGAGTGTTGCTTAATAAAAAACCTGGCCTTCATTCCCTCACATGGGGCGGCAAGGTGGCACAGTGGTTAGCACAGCTGCCACACAGTGCCAGAGACCCAGGTTCAATTCCCACCTCAGGTGACTCTCTGTGTGGAGTTTGTGCATTCTCCCCATGTCTGCTTGAGTTTCCTCCGGGTGCTCTGGTTTCCTCCCACAATCCAAAAATGTGCAGGTTAGGTGAATTGGCCATGCTAAATTGCCCATAGTGTTAGTGTAGGGGAATGGGTCTGGGTGTGTTGCGCTTCAGCGGGTCGGTGTGGACTTGTTGGGCCGAAGGGCCTGTTTCCACACTGTAAGCAATCTAATCTAATTATTGTGGGTGTATCTGCTCCAAACCGACTGCAACAGTTCAAGTAGTGGGAATGCAATGGTCTAGTGGTATCATTGCCAGAATTTCTCAGTCCCTCGTCTGTACTCCCTCTCTCTCTCTTCTGCTCTGTCTCTATAACTCAATCCAGAAGGAGAACGGAGATGGGTATGGGAACCAAATGAGGAAGTTAATGGACAGTAAGGAGGCAATAACTAAAGACTGTAAGGAACTAGATAATGAAGTCAGCATGACTAACGAGATGATTAGACGGGGAGCAGATAACGACCGCAAAGGGACTGGTGGTTTCAGGTACATTTGTTTTAATGCAAACAGTGTAGTGGGTAACACAAATGAACTAAGGGCTTGGATTAGTACCTGGGCAGTATGTTGTTATTGCTATTTCTGAGACTTGGTTGAGGGAAGGGCATGATTGATAACTAAATATCCCAGGATAACAATGCTTCACGTGAGATGGAGAGGGAGGTAAAAGGGGTAGTAGAGTTGCATTACTGGTCAGAGAAGATATCACAGCTGTGCTGAAGGAGGGCACTATGGAGGACTCGAACAGTGAGGCAATACGGACAGAGCTCAGAAATAGAAACGGTGTGGTAGCAATGTTGGCGCTGTACTACAGGCCTCCTGACAGCCAGCGTGAGATAGAGGTACAAATATGGAAACAGATTATGGAAATGTGGAGGAGCAACCAGGTTGTGGTGATAGGAGATTTTAATTTTTCAAACATTGACTGGTATTCACTTCGTATTAGAGGTGTCAATGGAGCAGAATTTGTTCTGAGATTCTCGGAGGGTTTTATAGAGCTGTATGTAAATAATCCAACTCGGGAAGGGGCCAGACTAGACCTGGTGTTGCGGAATAAGCCTGGCCAGGTGTTTGAAGTTTCAGTCAGGGATAACTTTGGGAATAATGATCACAATCCCATAAATTTGAGAATACTCATGGGCAAAAATAAGGAACAGAGCTGAGTTGGGGGAAGGCCAAATATATCAAAATTCGGCAGAAGCTGGTGAATGTAGATTGGGAGCAGATGTTTGAGGGTAAATCCATGATTGATATGTGGGGTCCATGAAAGAGAGGTTGATTTGAGTACAGGAGAGACATGTTCTTATGAAAATGCTGGATTAAAATGGCAAGATGAGGGAACCATGGATGACAGGTGAAATTGTGAGAATAGCTAATAGCTAAGAGGAAAGAGGAAATATACATATGGTCTAGGTGACTGAAAACAGATGAAGCCTTGGAAGAATTTGGGGAATATAGGACCAGTGTGAAATGAGGAATAAAGAGGGTGAAAAGGGGTTATGAGATTTCTTTAGCAAACAGAGGGAAAATCCCAAAGCCTTTTATTCATATATAAGGACCAAGAGAGTAACTAAGGAAAGGGTTGGCCCACTCAAGGACAATGGAGGAAAGTTATGCATGGAGTCAGAGAAAATGGGTGAGATTCTTAATGAGTATTTCACATCGATATTCACCGAGGAGAGGGACGTGATGAATGCTGAGTTTCGGGATAGATGTTGGATTGCTCTAAGTCAAGTTGACTTAAGGAGGGATGATGCATCAGGTACTCAAAAAGGCATTAAGGTGGACTCTCCCAGGTCCAGATGGGATCTCTCCCAGGTTACTGAAAGAAGCAAGAGAGGAAATAGCTGAGGCCTTAACAGATATCTTTGCAATATCCTTGAACAAGGGTGAGGTCCCTAAGGACTGGAGAATTGCTAATGTTGTCCCCTTGTTGAAACAGGGTAGCAGGGAATATACAGGTAATTATAGACCAGTGAGCCTGACATCAGAGGTAGGGAGAAGATACTGAGGGCTAGGAGCTACTCCCATTTGGAAGAAAATGGGCTTATCAGTGATGGGTAGCATGGTTTTGTGCAGGGAAGGTCACGCCTTACCAACTTGATAGAATTCTTTGAGTAAGTGACAAAGTTGATTGCTGGGAGGAGGGTTGTAAGATGTCACATACATGGACTTCAGGAGGGCAATTGATAAGGTGCCCCGTGGTAGGCTAATGGAGAAAGTGAAGTCGCATGGGGTCAACAGTGTACCCCATGGGAGATGGATAAAGAACTGACAGGAGACAGAGAGCAGCAGCGGAAGAGAGTTTCTCAAAATGGAGAACTGTGCCCAGTGGTGTTCCACAGGGATACGTGCTGGGACCACTGTTGTTTGTGAGAAACATAAATGATCTGGAGGAATACATAGGCGGTCTGCAGATGACACGAAACTTAGTGGAGGAGCAGATGGTGAAGTGGACTGTCAGAGAATACAACAGAATTTGGATAGATTGGAGAGTTGGGAGGAGAAATGGCAGATGGACTTCAACCTGGACAAATGTGAGGTGATGCATTTTGCAAGACCCAATTGAAGAGTGAACTATGCAGTAAATGGAAAAGTATTAGGGAAAGCTAACGTACAGAGAGATCTGGGTTTTCAGGTCCATTGTTCCCCAAAGGTGGCAATACAGGTCGATAGAGTGGTCAAGAAGGCATACGGCATGCTTTCCTTCATCGGACGGGATATTGAGTACAACAGTTGGCAGGTCATATTATAGTTGTATCGAACTTTGATTTGGCCACATTTGGAATACTGCATACAGTTCTGCTCATTGCATTACCAAAAGGATGTGAATGTTTCGGATAGGATGTAGAGGAGGTTCACCAGGATGTTGCCTGGTATGGAGGGTATAAAGAGAGATGTTTGTGC
This sequence comes from Chiloscyllium punctatum, assembly GCF_047496795.1. NCBI lineage: Eukaryota > Metazoa > Chordata > Chondrichthyes > Orectolobiformes > Hemiscylliidae > Chiloscyllium > Chiloscyllium punctatum. Next base: position 65,433,614 of record NC_092756.1, on the reverse strand, counting down.
CACCTGATGAAGGAACAGCGTGCCAAAAGCTAGTGCTTCCAAATAAACCTCTTGGACAATAACCTGTTGCTGTGCGATTTTTAACCTTGTCCACCTCAGTCCAACACAGACACCTCCAAACTGTAATTAGAATCATAGAGTCATAGAGATGTACAGCATGGAAACAAACCCTTCAGTCCAACCCGTCCATGCTGATCAGATATCCGAATACAATCTAGTCCCACCTGCCAGCACCCGGCCCATATCCCTCCAAACCCTTCTTATTCATATACCCATCCAAATGCCTCTTAAATGTTGCAATTGTACCAGCCTCCACCACTTCCTCTGGCAGCTCATTCCATACCCATACAATCCTCTGTGTGAAAACATTGCCCCTTAGGTCTCTTTTATATCTTTCCTCTCTCACCCTAAACCTATGCCCTCTCGTTCTGGATTCCCCAACCCAAGGGAAAAGACTATTTATCCTATCCATGCCCCTCATAATTTTATAAACCTCTATAAGGTCACCCCTCAGCCTCTGATGCTCCAGGGCAAACAGGCCCAACCTGTTCAACCTCTCCCTATAGCTCAGATCCTCCAACCCTGGCAACATCCATGTAAATCTTTTCTGAACCCTTGCAAGTTTCACAACATCTTTCCAATAGGAAGGAGACCAGAATTGCTACGCAATATTCCAACAGTGGCCTAACCAATGTCCTGCATAACCACAACATGACCTCCCAACTCCTGTACTCAATACTCTGACTAATAAAAGAAAGCATACAAAACGCCTTCTTCACTATCCTATCTACCTGCGACTCTATTTTCAAGGAGTTATGAATCTGCACTCCAAGGTCTCTTTGTTCAGCAACACTCCCCAGGACCTTACCATTAAGTGTATAAGTCCTGCTAAGATTTGCTTTCCCAAAATGCAGCACCTTGCATTTATCTGAATTAAACTCCATCTGTCACTTCTCTGCCCATTGGCTCATCTAATCAAGATCCTGTTGTAATCTGAGGTAAACCACTTTGCTGTCCACTACACCTCCAATTTTGATGTCATCTGCAAACTTACTAATGGTACCTCTTAAGCTTGCATCCAAATCATTTATGTAAATGATAAAAAGTAGAGGACCCAGCACCGATCCTTGTAGCACTCCACTGGTCACAGGCCTCCAGTCTGAAAAGTAACCCTCCACCACCACCTTTGAGCCAGTTCTGTATCCAAATGGCTAGTTCTCCCTGTATTCCGTGAATAACCTTGCTAATCAGTCTCCTATGGTAAATGAACAGAGAGAGACTTACTAGGAACACCAATAATAGCAAGGATGGGATAGTAACCCACCTGAATGAATAAGTACAGTCTCTATCCGCATTATTAATGATGCCCAAGGAAAGGAAAGATAAACAAGGCCAGTGGATAATCTCCTGTTCATTGTTGTAACATTCCAGCCCATTGTTCTCAGATTCTGATCCAATGTTGTAACATTCCAGGATAACAATGCATCAGGTGGGATAGAGAGTGAGGTAAAAGCTGGGGAGGAGTTGCATTACTGATCAGGGAAGATATCACAGCTGTGCTGAAGGAGAGCACTATGGAGGACTCGAACAGTGAGGCAATACGGACAGAGCTCAGAGATAGGAAGGGTGCTTTGTATTGGTATTCACCGAGGAGAGGTAATGTTCAGGTTAGGGATAGATATTTGATTGCTCTCGGTCAAGTCAGCATAAGGAGGGAGGAATTGTTGGGTATTCGAAAAGGCTTTATGGTGGAAAAGTCCCCAGGTCCAGATGGGATTTATTCCAGGTTGTGAGAGAAGCAAGAAAGGAAATAGCTGAGGCCTTAACAGATATATTTGCAGCATCCTTGAACATGGGTAAGGTCCCTGAGGACAAGAGAATTGCTAATGTTGTCCCCTTGTTTCAGGAGGGTAGCAGGGATAATCTGGTAATTATTGATGGTGAGCTGATGTCCGTGGTAGGGAAGCTGCTGGAGAAGATACGTAGGATTGGATCTATTCCCATTTGGAAGAAAATGGGCTTATCAGTGGTTGACAACATAGTTTTTTTTGGAGGGAAGGTCATGTATTACCAAATTAATAGAATTCTTTGAGGAACATGGATGAGTTGGACTGAAAGATCTGTTTCCATGCTGTACATCTCTATGACTCTATGACTACGACCGTAAGTCACAAAGTTGATTGATGAGGGGAGGGTTGGAAATGTCATATGCATGAACTACAGTAAGGCAATTGTTAAGGTTTCACATGGTAGGCTGAGGGAGAAAGTGAAGTGGCATGGGATCCAAGGTGTACAAGCTAGATGAATAGAGAATTGGCTAGGCAATAAGAGACAGAGAGTAGTCATGGAAGGGAGTTTCTCAAAATGGAGAACTGTGAACTGTAGTATTCCACAGGGATCCGTGTTGGGACCACTGCTGTTTGTGATGTACATAAATGATCAGGACGAAGGTATGGGTGGTCTGATTAACAAGTTTGCAGATGACACAAAGATTGGTGGAGTCACAGATAGTGAAGGGAACTGTCAGAGAATACAGAAGAATATAGATAGATTGGAGAGTTGGGCAAAGAAATAGCAGATGGAGTTCAATCCAGGCAAATGTGAGGTGATGCATTTTGGAAGGTCCAATTCAAGAGCAAACTGTATGGGTAAATGAAAAGCCATGGGGAAAATTGATGCACAGAGAGACATGGGTGTTCAGGTCCATTGTACCCTGAAGTTGGCAATGCAGGTCAGTAGAGTGGTCAAGAAGGCTGAGGGTGGTTGCTGCCTGGAATGTGTTACTAGTGGAGGTGGTGGACACGGGTATGAAAGCTTCATTTAAGATGTATCTAGACAGATACATGAAAGGGAAGGGAGCAGAGGGATACAGACCCTTAGAAAAAACGTGACAGGTTTAGACAGAGGATCTGGATTGACGCAGGTTTGGGGGGCTGAATGGCCTGTTCCATGCTGTTATTTTCTTTGTTCTCTTTATTCTTTTGACTTTTCTGGCTATCGGTCTTACAAACTTTCATGGACAATTGATGAATAAAGTTGTTTTGAGGGAGAATAATGGATGTTTTCTTTTTGCATACGAGATGATTCTGCTGTGTTGTTCATGTACAATGCTGTAACTACCTTCCCCCTCCACACAAAGAAAAGAACACAGTCATCAGATTGTTATTGTGCTGATCTCTCCTTCACTGGAACAACGCCCAACTAAAAGAATGCCATTCAGCATATTTGCCCTGACCATTCAGAAGTTTGGATATGTCGGGACATTCCTTTTACTGCTTCAGTAAGGCACCTTTGTAATTTCAAGGCACAATGTGCTTTAGTTACTTTTTGTTTTAAAAGTTGACAAACTTCTCTATGCAGTTTATTTTCTTTAAATATTTGCCTTTTTCAACTTCAGTCCAAAGCCAAACTTGACATGTACAATGAACGTACTTGTGAAAACCCATGAATTAATGAGTCAGGACAGAATGAATATGACATTGATTGGGAATCAGAAAGGAATGGGGAAAGTGGCTGTGGAGATTGGAGGGGAGTGCAATCATATTCCCCAGTCACCAGTATTTTAGCATCACTCTTTCTGACAAATGGATTTAAGTAAAAAGTATAGCAAGGAAACAGACTATATTTGGGGGATGGTATGCCAAACAACAGTGTGAACAAAACAGGATAACATGCAATAGAGGAAAGAACATATTATATGTCCACTATTTAATATTGGGTATGCAGATAGGTAAGATTGTTCATAACTGCACGGGTCATTCAAAAAAGTAAGCACAGGTAACAAAATGTGTAGGGCTAAAGGGATACTACAGGACAATAACAACAGATTCTAAGTTGGTGCAGAGATGATAGAGTTAAAAATCACACATCAGGTTAAAGTCCAACAGGTTTAATTGGAAGCACACTAGCTTTCGGAGCAACGCTCCTTCATCAGGTGATAGTGGAGGGCTCGATCGTAACACAGAATTTATAGCAAAAATTTGCAGTATGATGTAACTGAAATTATACATTGAAAAATTGATTGTCTGTTAAGCCTTTCATCTGTTAGAATACAGCTGTTAACAGCTAACCTGAGAATGCAACTTAAAAAAAAGTTTTTGTGATTTACACATGAAAGAAGTGAAACTATCACTGTATTCTAACAGATGACAGGCTTAACAGACAATCAATGTTTCAATTATAATTTCAGTTACATCACACTGCAAATTTTTGCTATAAATTCTGTGTTACGATCGAGCTCTCCACTATCACCTGATGAAGGAGCGTCGCTCCGAAAGCTAGTGTGCTTCCAATTAAACCTGTTGGACTATAACCGGGTGTTGTGTGATTTTTAACTTTGTACACCCCAGTCCAACACCGGCATCTCCAAATCATGACTGCAGAGGTGATAGGCTAAGTGACCACTATCTTTGCTGCAATTATTCTGTGATATGAAAAACTTTCAGAGCCTGGGGAGACAATCTTGTTGAGTGGAAGACACAGAGTGTGCAATCATCAATAATCTATTCCTTTTGTTTCATGAAGTGCAACTGCCTCTAAGATATCTTTTCAAACAAAATCGATTGCTGTGGATTTGCACATTCAGGTGGATATTACCAAATTATTTTTTTAGAACTTACATAAATAGTAGACTCTGGTGTGAATACTCATGTCACTGGCACAACTGAGTGTTGGGAACAGGAGCAAACCATATTCTCCAAATCTAACCAAGTTCAACATATCGACCCATCAAGAAAAGCAAATACTTGGAATAATGGACATGAGAAATATAAACAGAGAATGGTGGAGAAATGCAGATGGGGCAGCATCTGAGCAGAGAAACACAGCAAACAAATTGAGTCTGATGTGAACCTGACCTGAAAAAATATTATATTGGAGACAAAAACTTAATTCTGTCTCTCTCTGTTCAGATGCTGCCAGACGTGTTGGTTTCCTCTCCAACACTTTCAATTTTCTTTCCTTTCTGAACTGTTACACATCTTCTGACGTGAACTGGAACAACAAAGCCTCATTTCAGTTGACTTATACGTATTTGGTTGGGGACATAACATGAGAAATTACAAACTTTCTGAATTAAGGTATCTAATATCAATGCCATGTTGTAATGTGATAACTTGTCATGAATGTTTGACTCAGTGGCATCACACGATCAATCCTTTGAAAGTAACACATTGGAGATTGTAATCTTAGTGTCATGTTGCTGGGGTTATACTCAGCAAGGTCTTACCTTTCTGAGACATTACACCACACTGTGAAAACATAAAATATTTTGTTATTTTTAACAGGTTTTCATTAAGCAATAGTTTTGAAAGGCATTAGCGAGGGCAGGTTTTATTTATCATGGATGTAGGTTTGCTCACTGAGCTGGAAGGTTCATTTCCAGATGTTTCGTCACTCTACTATGTAACATCTTCAGTGGGCCTCCAGGCAAAGCACTGCTGATGATTCCTGCTTTCTACTTATGTGTTTGGGTTTCCTTGGGTTGGTGATGTAATTTCCTGTGGTGATGCCATTTACTGTGGTGATGTCACTTCCTGTCCTTTTTCTCAGGGGGTGGTAAATGGAATCTAACTTGATGTGTTTGTTGATAGAGTTCTGGTTGGAATGCCATGCTTCTAGGAATTCTCGTGCATGTCTCTATTTCACTTGTTGTAGGATTAATGTGTTGTCCCAGTCAAATTGGTGTCCTTCCTTATCTATATCTGCAGACTACAAAATCCCAACCAGGTCAGGTCTGCTCTATGGGATCAGTGATTCACCCCGACCAAACCTGTGCTGTATGGGGCAGGAGGATCACTGAGAGTCTCACGCTCCTCAGGGATACAATCGCCTACGTGCAGGACATGGGGATGGACACTTGCCTAATGAGCCTGGACCGGGAGAAAACCTCTGACAGGATATTGCACACATACCTGTGGAATGTTCTCTCCAAAATGGGCTTTGGGGAGGGAATCTGCAATTGAATCCAACTGCTCTACCCCAACACTATTAGCACAGTCACAAGGAATGGGTGGGAATCAGAAAGATTCCTGATCAGGTTTGGGGTCAGGCAGGACTGCCCTCTCCTGCCTTGTCTGTGTGCGGTATAGAGCCATTTGCCGAGTCCATCAGGAAGGATGTGAGCCTGAGAGGGGTGACTATTCCTGGTAGCGGGGGCCTACAAGTTCAGTCCTCCCTGTACATGTACAATGTCACCATTTTCTGCTCGGATCCGCTGTCCATGCACAGACTCATGTGCATCTGTAACCCATTTGAACGTGCCTCAGGGGCCAAGGTAAATCGAAGCAAGAGTGAGGCCATACTCTTTGGGAAGTGGGTCGAACTATCCTCTATACCCCTCACCATCAGGATAGACTGCCTGAAGATTAGATTAGATTAAATTAGGTTAGATTCCCTATAATGTGGAAACAGGCCCTTCAGCCCAACCGGTCAACATCGATCCTCCGAAGTGTAACCCTCCCAGTCCCATTTTCCTCTGACTAATGCACCTAACACAACGGGAAATTTAGAAAAGCCAATTCACCTGACCAGAACATCTTTGGACTGTGGGAGGAAATCCACGCGGACATGGGGAGAATGTGCAAACTCCACACAGTCACCTGAGGCTGGAATCCAACCTGGGACCCTGGTGCTGTGAGGCAGCAGTGCTAACCACTGAGCCAATGTGCCACCCCACGGTGCTGGGTATTTGGATCAGAGGGCTGGGGCATGTGCCAAAACTTGGGAGGAGAGCGTCACTAAGGTGAGGCAGACATTGGGCAGATGGGAGCATCAACCACTCTCCATGGTGGGTAAAAACCTGGTCATTAGGTTTACACGTGGTGCAGGTCTGGCCTATTCCCTGAACCTGCAGTCACCTGGACATCTTCCACTTCATGTGGACATCAAAGATGGACCATGTCTGAAGAGACACCATGTACAAAGATCTGGAGAAAGGGGAAAAAATACACACCCAATGGTACCCTCACCTTGATGGTCGCTTTTGTGTGTGGCTGCATCAAGATGTACGTGGATCCCTGGTACGTAAACACCAAGTATCAGTACATACTGAGGGTCTACCTGTCCCTGATGCTGAGAAGAATGGGCCTGGCCTCGCTGCCATGGAATGTTCCAGGTAGTTGGACCATTCTGTAAAAACCTGTCCTTCATGGAGAAATTTGTGAAGAAAAGCACCTTTGACCACAAGTCCATCAGGAAGTGGTCAGCACGTAGCGTCCTTGAGACCCTCCAAATCCTGTCATAGCAGATGGTGGAATAAATTCAATGTAAATCTGGAATTAAGAGTTTAATGATGACAATGAATCTGTTGCTGATTGTCAGGAAAGACCCATCTGGGTCACTAATGCCCTTCAGGGAAGGCAACTACCATCTTTTCCAGACCTGATCTGGCCTACAAGTGACTCCAGCCCCACAGCACTGTGGCTGACTGTTAACTCTCAGTGCAATTAGGAATGGGCAATAAATGCTAGTGTAGCCAGCAACACCCTCAGTCTGTGAATGAATTTAAATAAAACCTGGTTGTAACAAGACAGGCTGCTCCCAGTCTGAGCTGGTACATAGTGCCAGGTCTGATCCAGATCACTGGGTGAAGGAGGAGTTGCTATGAGCAATCCATCACTTCACAACACAGACAGTTCCTGGGAAAGCAGTTGTGGGACATAGGATGATGCAACATAGAAAAATATATAGTATAATGTATAAAGACGCAACAGAATGAGTACATAGATTCATACAGCACAGACAGGCCTCTTTAACCAAACAAGACTGTACTGACATTACCGCGAAAGTGTGCTAATCACAACTTCCTGCCCTCATTCCATATCCTTGAATGTTGTGATATTTGAAGTGTTCATCCATATATTCTGTAAAGTTTGTAAGGCTTCAAGCTACACTACAGTCCCAGGCAGTGCAATCCAGATTCATGGTGTTGTGTGATTTTTAACTTAGTCCAGACTTATACCAGCTGCTGATTGAAAATGTTTTTTTTTCCCAAATCCCCTCTGAGTTCTCTGGCCCCTACCTTAAAACCATGACCCCTCATAACTGACCTCTCAACCAAGGGGAACAGCTTTTCCCCACTCACCCTGTCTATCCCCCTCATAACATTACACACCTCGATCATGTCCTGTCTCCATCTAACCTTACCTAACCTCTCCTTATAGCTCTAGGGCTGTCACATCTTTTCTGTGGTGAGGTGACCAGAACTGCACACAGAGCTCCTGCTGTGGCCTAGCCAACACTCTGTACAACGCAATCATTACCTCCTTGCTCTTCTACTCTATGCCAAGACTGATGAAAGCAAGTGTCCCATCTGCCTTCTTGACAACTCTATTCCCACACTTTTCTGATGTCTGGGATCTGTGAATACTTCCTCACAACCCCTCTGTTCCTCTGAGCTACCCAGTATCCTGCTATTTATTCAATACTCCCTCATCTTGTTATTTCTTCCAAAGTGCATCATCTTGCATTTATCAGGGTTGAACACCATCCGCCACTGGTCTGCCCATCTGCCCAACCCATCTAAATCTTCCTGAAACCTGCAAAAATCTTCTTTGGTATTAACCACTCTACCAATCTTGGTGCTGTTTGCAAATTTGTGTAGCATTTCCTCCCCTTCTACATTGTCATCTGTATCATTTATGTATGTAATAAACAATAAGAATCCCAGTACTGATGCTTGGGGGACCCTGCAGCATGCCAGCCTAATGGCAATCGAACCACCTTTCACCCCTCCCCTTTATGTCCTATTTGATTTCCTGAAGAAGGGCTTATGCCCGAAACGTTGATTCTCCTGCTCCTTGGATGCTGCCTGACCTGTTGCGCTTTTCCAGCAACACATTTTTCAGCAGTGTGTGTGATCTCCAGCATATGCAGTCCTCACTTTCTTCTATTCCTAACCCAGTCTATGATCCATCTATCCAAGTTTCTGTCAATTCTTTAACCTTCTCAATCAGTCTCCCATGTGGGACCTTGTGAAAAACGTCACTAAAATCCACATAAATTACCTCAACTGAACTTCCCTCATTCATTCATGGTCACATTTTGAAAAAACTCTGACAAATGTGTTAGGCATGACCTCCCTCTGACAAAGCCATACTGACTATCCCTAATTAACACATCCTTTTCCAAGTGGGTATTAATTCACTCCTTCAGAATTTTCTCCAATATTTTCCCTACCACTGATGTGAGACACACCAGTCTGTAATTTCTGGATTCATCTCTATTACCTTTCTTGAAAAGTGGAACCACATTTGTTGTCCTCCAGTCGTCTGGTACTTCCCCTGTGGCCAGAGAGGAATAAAAATGTGTGTCAGAGCCCCTTCAGATTCCTGTCTCACCTCCCACAGCAACCTGGGCTATAACTTATCCGGGCCAAGGGACATGTCAGTTTCTGAGCTTGATGGGGCCTCCAATAACTTCCCATTTCCTATGTCAAACTGAAAGGTCCCCACAATATCTTTTCCTGAATCCCATACTTGTGTTCTCCATTTTCCAGATTGAAGACAAAAGGAAAGTATTCATTTAACAGCTTTTCGACATCCTGTGGCTTCACACACAAGTTGCCCCCTTGGTCCCGAATGGGCACTAATCTTTCCCTGGTTAACCTCTTCCCTTTAATGTATTGATAAAATATCTCCGGATTCTCCCTAATCCTGTTCATCAGTCCTTTTTCATATTCACGGTTTGTTCTTCTGATTGCTTTACTAAGTTCTCTCTTGCGCTTCCGATATTCGTCCAGGGCTGGAGCTGAATCGCTCCCTTTGGGCTTGCAAGACCTTTTCTTATCTTCCTCATCCAATCTGGAATTATCCCAGGCATCCAGGATTTTCTGAACTTATTGTTCGTTTATTTCCCCCTAAAGGATATAGATTGGACCTGAACTCTCCCCAGCTCCTTTATGAATACACCCCTCGCTCTGCTATAGATTTACCCACGAGAAGCTGTTCCTCATCAACTGTAGCCAGATCCTGCTTTATTTAAACAAAATCTGCCTTGGCCCCATCCAAAGCCATTTTGCAGTTCAGAACAAATTTGAATCGAACAGTGTTGTGGTCATGATCGTTAAAATGTTCCTCCACTGCCACATCGAACACTTGTCTGGTTTCTATCCCCTGAACCAGATCCAGTACTGCACTATCCCTTGTTGGAGCTTCTACAGATTAATACAAAAAGCTCCCTGGATACACTTCAAGAAATCTGTCCACTCTAAACCCTTAACACTGTACTCACACTATAATGTGCGGATTAAGTAGATTGGCAATGGAAAATGCAGGGTTATAGGGATAGGATTAGGGCCACGCTTTGGAGGGTTGGTTGGACTCAATGGGCCAAATGGCCTGCTTCCATATTGCAGGGATTCTGTGATTCTAACTGTGACTGTTCTAATTTATGTCAGCAAAGTTACAATTCCCTGGTATAATGACCCAATTATTACTTTTACACACCCCTATGAACCGGCTCCATATTTGTTCTCTATTTCCTACTGACTCTCTGGGGAAAATGGCTGCCCTCTTAACTTTTCTAAGTTTTCCCACAATGCCACATTTGAGGGCCCTTCCAAAGTATCATCTCTCCTTAATTGAACCTCTAATTTATACTGCTATACCACCACTTATTTTACACCCTCCTCCGTCTCACAGCAAATATCCTATATCCCGAAATGTTGAGCTGCCAGACCAGCACTTACCTCAGTCATGTTTCTGTGATGGCAACAATATCATATTTCCATGTGTGAATCCATGCCTTTGACTCATCAGTCTTACCTATTCCACTCCGAGCATTAACGTAAACACCATCCATCCTTGCCTTACTCTCTTGACACTCAACATCGCTGAACTCACTGACTTGCTTCCTTTACTGGAGGTGATGTGTTTCTGTTTCATTGATATTCTGTGCCCCCTCTCTCTGCTGGAAACTCCTCCCAACAGAACAAGCAAATCTAGCAGCAAGGATGGAGGGCCAAAATGGTTCAAGTGCAGATCATCCTTTTTGTGTATGTCTCACCTTCCCCAAAAACAGTCCCATTAATCTGGGTATCAAAAACCCTTCCACTTGTAACAACTCTTGATTTGTGCATTCATCTGACATATTTTCCTGTTTCTAAAATCATTAGCTTGTGGAACAGGGAGTAATTCAAAGATTATAACCATTGAACTCTGCTTTTTAACCTACTTCCTAGCATCCTGAATTGCTGATGCAAGAGCTTATTCCTCACTTTGCCTATATCCTTGGTACCAACATGTAACACGACATCTCACTCATCCCCCTCCCCTTTCAGGATGTCCTGCAGCTGGTCAGTGACATCCCTGACTCTGGCACCAGGGAGGCAACACACCATCCTGGAGTTACGTCATTGGCAGCAGAAATGCCTGCCTGCATCCCAGACTAAAGAATCCTCTGTCACTCTTACTGTTCCTTCCCTCTTTCTCCCACCCTGCACAAACAAACCGGTGGGTCGAAGACAGAATGCTGGATGTAAGTGTGACCCCAGGGAACTCCGGCACTACCTGCCTGTTCTTTCTGGATCATCTGGTGGTCACCCATTCCTTCTTTTCTCCAGCCCCTTGAGCTATGGTGTGACCACCTTTCTAAACGTGTCACCCACATATCTCCCATCCTCACAGTTACACCAACTGCTGCTCGAGCTCCAAGAGCCAGAGCTCAAGCTTCTGCTGCTGGGAACATGTCCTACATGTGTGCCCTACACATCTCAGGCCCTGGCAGCATCCAGGACTCCCCCATGTGACAAGTGACATTGTCCATTCAGCTGGCCTCTCCTGACATCTCTTAAACTTACAATTCGACAAGAATTATTAGACTGACTTTGTTTCACTTCCTGTTCCATGATTAAGGTTATGAAAAGATTAGCTATAACTAAGTTCCCACTGCTCTAACTCTGTAGGATAAGAAATCTGTTGGATTAATCATTATCAGGTGCCCAGTACTCACCAATCCAGAGCCTTTCTCATCTTTTGTCATTATGATGTGAACAGGAGCTGTACTGAAGATTCTCGCGGTGTTCCTGCAGCTTACCAAAGTGCGGCACTCCCTCACCACTGACCCTCTGACAATGACCAAGAGTAATAAAACATCTATCCTTCACCTCAACATCTTCACTTCCCTCTCCTCGGTGAACACCGATGCAAAGTACTCATTAAGAATTTCACCTATCTTCTCTGACTCCACACATAACTTTCCTCCTTTGTCCTTGAGTGGGTGTCATGGAAATTAAATTGACTTGACTCAACTATTAGCAAGAGCAAGTAAAGGCGCTTTATTTAAATTCTGCACAATTGACCCCAGTGCATTCATCTGGATGCCTCAATGTAAAGGGGTATCTGAGCATTGTTCAGATACTTGCCTTATACTGTTTCTTATCAAGCTCTCAAGGGCAAAGACTGGGAAAACTCAAGTTGTTATTCTCTCATCCCCTGGTCTTGGACATAACAGTTATTCAGCTTTCGCTGAGTTTGACTATTGCAAGGTCGAGTTGAATGTTTACAGAATTCAAACAAAGACAAGCTGGCTGCAAAACTCATTCAAGTATTGTTTACAAAGCTCAGCACAGCATTACATTTTAGAAAAACATTCTCTTTCAAATTTCACAGTAAATGTAAAACTTCTTATAAATGTAAAATTTCTTAATTTTCCATTACATTTTCCCCTTTTCTGTCATTTTATGACAACAAGAACAGCAACCAAATATAAGAACCAGATTTTTAAACAAATACAGAGCCAGATAACTAAAAATCAGTGATCTTAACAGCTGTTTGTGTTGTGAGGAGCACTTGAAACGGTCCCAGCCACCTCTTCACTTTCCAGTTTTTCCTCCTGAAGTCTCTCACCACTATCCAGTCTCCAGATTCTAGATCGTGCAGCTTCCTTCCTGCTGGTTGGGGTAGTGCTGCTTTCACTTGATTCTGTATTTGAGATAAAAGTGTAGAGTTTTATACAGTAACACAACATCTCATCCTCACAGTGGCCTGTTATCTGTCTTACCTTAGGTCTTAGGCCAATTCCTGTATTGGGCGGCCTACCAAACAAAATCTCAAACGGGCTAAGATAGCTCTTCCTCTCCTCCTAGATCTCATATAAATCAGCACAATCAGAAGTGTCTTTCTCCATGTCACCCCTAGATCCTCACAGCATTTTGTCAATTTATTTTTTCGGGTAGCATTTTCTCTTTCCACTGCCCCACTGCTCACTGGGTGGTAGGGACAGTGTTGTCTCTTGTTTATTCCCAAATAATCACTGATCTGCTGTGGGGCATTATTGACAAATGATGTCCCATTGTCACTACTAAGCCTTTCAGGGGTGCCCCATCTCTGAATTATCTCAGCAAAGCCTTGGCTACTGCACTGGCATCCTGTTTAGACATGGGGAACGCTTCCACCCATTTGGAAAACATATCAACTATTACCAGCCAATACTTTTTCCCTTCACTGGGCGTTAGTTCATTAAAATCCATCTGTAAATGTTCAAAGGGTGTTTGGGGTTGGGGGTGTGCTGCCTGATTCATCTGTATTCCCCTCCCCACATTATTAGTGGCACAGAGAACACAACGTTCATAATATCTCTGGGAGTAATGAGTAATTCCCATAGTGTACAAGTGTGCCGAAATACTGTCATACATCCCCCCTTTTGACACATGATCCTTACCATGTGTCAGTTTGGCATAGAATGTAAATAATGATGGTGGTAGACAGGGTTTACCATTGGGTCCATACCGTACCCCCTTCCCTTACACTGCACCCTGCCCTTGTCCACTCACGCTTCTCCTCCAGCGTGGCCTGTGACTGTGACTCCCGTACCTCTGCTGTTGGGGTACAAATTTTTGTCATACATATGTCAATCTGCTCACTCGGCGGTTGCTGGGCTGCTGTCCTTGCTGCTGAGTCTGCCCTTGCATTGCCTTGGGAAATAAAGTCATTATTTTTTGTGTGGGCTTCACATTTATATACAGCGATTGATTTAGGCAATAGGACCATTCCAGGAGGTCAGAGATCAGGCCACGATGTGTGATGGGCTTTCCAGTGGAGGTCAAGAAGCCCCTGTGTTTCCACAGGGCTCCAAGATCATGTACAACCCCAAATGCATATCTGTTATCGGTGTGAATATTCACTGTCCTTCCCTCAGCCAATTTACAGGCCTCAGTCAAGGCAATCAGCTCCGCTGCTGGCGCTGACAGATGAGAAGGGAGTGATCCCGCTTTGACTATCTCGTAGGTAGTCACTATGGCATAACCAACACAATTCTGGCCTGTTTCCTTGCTCCTGAATGCTGACCCATTCACAAAAAAACTCCATATCTGGATTCTGAAGTGGTGAATCCTGCAAATCTGGTCGAGGGCTGCAAATTTCATTAGTTACAGTGACACAATCATGTGGATTTCCGTCTCCTTCTGTGGGGAGAAGGTTGGTAGGGTTAAGGATGTTACATTGCTTTAATGTAATGTTAGGCATCTCCAAGAGCACAGTATTGTATCTGAGCCAACGTGCTGCTGATATGTTGTGCTGTCTTTTGCTCGGAAAGCAATAAGGATACTGCATGTGGGACCAGGAGGGTTAATTCACCATAGCCGACTTATGACCCTGGATGCTACAACAGCCTTTTCAGTTGCAGCCATGGCTTGCATGCATTTAGGCAATCCTGCCGCTACGGGGTCTAGTTTAGCTGAAAAATAAGCTACCAATTTATCCCCCCCTATCCTGCAACAGCACCGATGTTATGCAGCCACGCTTCTCATCTCCCGTTTGTACAAAAGGCTTGTTTGGGTTCGGAATCCCCAGTGTAGGTGTAGTTTGGAGGCACCCTTTTTAATTCAGCAAAGGCACTCTCAGCCTCTGGGGTCCACTGCAATGGACTCTGGTTCTGCAACCCTTTGCCATGAGCTATGTCACTTAGGGGCACCTCAAGGGTTGTGTAATGTGGGATAAATGTTCTACAGTAGGAGCACATGCCCAAAAAGGATAGCAATTGTTTCTTCGTGTGAGGCTTTGGAATTTGCTGGACTGCTTGAACTCTGTCTTGACCAATGGCCTTCCCTTGTTCAGACATTAAGCGACCTAAGAACTTCACCTCTTGTTGCACAAATTGTAGTTTTGTAAGACTGGCTTTGTGCCCTTCCCTTGCTAGATGGCAGAGCAACGCAAGGGTATCCTTCTCTCATTGTTCCTTTGTTGGTGCCGCTATCAAGCAATCATCTACATACTGCAGAAGTGCTGACCCCGGGGTTAGAGCAAGAGTCTCCAGTCTCCTGCATAGAGCCTTATTATATATGGGGGGGGGGGCGGGGGACTCACAGTAACCTTGACAAAGTCGCGGGAAGGTATATGATTTCTCTTTGAATGAAAAAGCAAACCAGAATTGACTATCTGGGTGCACCGGTACACTAAAGAAGGCATTTGCTAAATCCACAACAGAGAACCATTTGCTGTCCGGTGGAATTTGAGCCAATATAGTATAGGGGTTGGGAACATTTGGGGCGCATGGGGCAACAGCATTATTGACTGCCTGCAGGTCTTGAACAAACCTCCACTCCTCCGGTTCACCGGGAATGTTTGCCTTTTTGACCGAAAAAACGGAGGTTCTCACCGGTGAGTTTTCACAGGAGATTATCACTCCAGCCTTTAGGAGGGATTCAAAGACTTGAGTAATTCCAACTATAGCCTCGGGTTTTAATGGGTGTTGTGGTCTGCAAGGATGATAGTCAGACATCGGGGTTATTCTTATGGGTTCACAGCCTCGTATGAGCCCCACGTCATGTTTGCCTTTTGCCCACAACTCAGTAGGGACCATTTTTAAACTTGGGTCCAAGACTTCTATCTTAGGGAAATGCCAGGCTACCCTCCTAAGCTCTTCTGGGCTAGCAGGGATTACCTGGACTGTCCTATCTGCCTGTGTTAGCCAATTTAGTTTCTTCCTATATGTCCACATATCTGCATTGAACCAGATACCCACATCGCCCCTGAAGACCCAACCTTTCGTTCTTTGTACCTTTCGCACCCATGGTCCCAAATCCTGCCACCTGTCACCAGACACCTTCACCTTCTCCCTCTCACCTTCTCTCCTTCCACATCAAAAAGACAGGGTCTACTTGCTGTTACAGATACATTAGATAGGTTCACACTGACTGCACATCTGTGATCATTTCAATAAAAGTCGCACAATAACAAGTGATCTGGTTTAACCAACCTCCTGAACCAATCCTTCCATGTGGTTTGTGCAGTGCAGCATATCCCCAGCATGAAAAACGATGTTAATAGGATTAACATGGTTACTTGCTTCCAGGTTGAGTGAATCGCTCTCTGGCTTAATCACCACTCATTGACATACATCAGGAGTTGTGAGTCATATTTTACAGCCTGCGCGGGTAAATCTTCTTTTTGAATTACCTGCAAGCCCATTGGGGTACTGAGCAAATCCAACCCCAGTCTCACTCTGAGATCCCGAGCCATCAGGTTTAAAGGACAGAATTCTGATAACAAAAATGAGAATTGGAATGTTTCCCCATTACTAGTTTCGCACAATAGGGGTGTGGTAAATCTCCCTCGTATCACGATTCCTGATGCACCCATTGAGTTCAGGAACCTTCCACTTGTCTTTATTTGTGTCGATTGTCTAAACTGGCTTCATGTAAGGACTGAGTATGTTGCCCCTGTATCTACCAGAAAGGTGTACCTTCCACATATAACATAGAGGGAGGCATTGACTTATACACATCATCATTGTACTGAACATATTGTCCACACTTCACAATCTCAGCACTCAGTATCGAGGTGGGATATGTCTCAGTGCCCATAAGGTCAGTAGAAGAGATGAGCATAAACGAGTCTTCGTTGCCAAGCATAAAGGAAAGAGGCTTCCCTGGACCTTGTGGGCTGCCCACCTCCACCTCAGCCTTCCCCTGTCAGTCACCCTGCTGTCCAGCCTCCAGGGCCAGTTGAGGCTTTCCGTGTGGGCACTGTGGTCCATTGCTCCGCAAACAAAGCACTCGCCAGATCTACCTCTGCCAGCCCCTCTTCCCCGACCTCCCCCTCTGCCTCTCTCTCTCCCTGCAGCATCTCCCTCCAACGGCTGGGTGACCATTTACATCATAGTAAGCTGAGCTTTATATGCTTGCTATTCCATCTTTAGTTTCTGCTTATCCTTCTCTTGGGTAAGCAATATTTCAGCATGTATCGCACGGTGTTGTATCAAATTCAGTTTTCCCATGTCCCAGGTAATACATGTGTCTTTTACCTTTTTCACTATTTCATCCTTCATCCCATTGATGAAGCTGTTCCTGAGGTGTGCCTCACTACGCCGTGATCTCTGCCATCGTAATGTCCTCGGGCGGTCTCAGTCCACTATGGGCATTATGGAGTTCAGTGAGGCGTGGAAGGTACTGGGACATGGTCTCACCTTCCCGTTGTTTACACATTGCAATTTTGGTCATGTCCATTCACACTAGGAATGCCTCCCTACAGGTGGTTGCCAGCGCTGCAACAAAAGCATTAAAGTCTCTGTTCTGTTCCGCTTGTGGGTTGGCTACTCTGGCATGGATGTTTACGGCTATCCAGTTACACTTGATTTTGGTGACATTGGCACCCAGTTTTCATCCCAGGAGACCTCTCATCTCATGTGACATGGGATGGAACTCAGTACAGAACTTTGTCTCTTCTTTGGCGAACTTATTACCTCCAACCTCGCGTGGGTCCGGCAACTGCCCATCGCACTTTCCAAATCCTTCATGGTCAACACTGGTGGACCAACACTGGATACCCTTCTGGACCTGAAACTTCAACCATTGGTGCTTGCAGAGCTACCTGGTTTGGTGATCATACGTTAGTACTCTCGCCATCTGACTCATCGTCCATTGTGGGGTGATCATGAACAGGCCCTGGATGACTTTCCATCTTGGAATGGCAGTCCTTCTTTTGGGCTTCTTGCTTCAATAGGTTGTGGGTACGAATCAGCAGACCCTGAGGTGATGGTCGCTGACTTGGAACCTTTACCAAGCGGATCATGTAGGGGGGCTGTAGGTCTCAGAGGGTAGTCATCAATGTCAGGATCTAAAACAGACTGAAGACACTGTACAGCTTTGTTAGGCTGTTTTCCCCGCGCACATGCATGTGCGCTGGTGTTTGTACGTGTATTTGATCTATCTTTTACTAGGGATTTCCTTTCACTGATATCAGCCTCAGCCTTCCACATGTTATAAGTACTCCAATTCACAGGTTCTATTTTTCCCTTCCATTTCTCCTTCTGTCCCTCCTCCAACCGTGACCTCAATATTTCCAACTGCCTTTTACTAAAACGTCCTCCCTCCGGAAAACCATGTTCCTTGATCCACAATTCTAACTGCTTTACAGACTCTGGGCCATAATTATTTAACATGCACTGTATTTTTTGGTTGGCCATTCCAAGCCCTCTGTGGACCCTCTTTTTGTTTGTTCTTGCTGGAGCTCATTTTCAGCATTACTGGATAAGTGTTCAGTTCTCTCTCTCTCTCGCAGTACCGTTATCTTTTCCTTTTGACTTGCTTTTACCTTCGGAGGACCCCTCTCACATTGGGCGCGTCTGTCTTAATGCTTTGGTTTTAGTAAACAGAGTCTCTATCTGGGATTACTTAAGCCAATTTAACGCTCAAGATGAAGTGAAAATCCTTCAAGGCGCTGGCGCCTGTGTCTCCTGGGAACCTTCAGAATCTTACCCAGTTGCGGAGTCCCGGGTGAGCCCCCAAGTTTACTTTCATGGAAATTAAATTGACTCGGCTCAAATGCCAGCAAGAGCAAAGAAAAAGGTTATTTTGAAACTCTGCAGAGCTGACCCAATACATTGGCTTGGCAAGATGCTGCATATAAGGGTTGCCTGAATAGCTTTCACACGTTCCCTTTATACTAAACTTCACTTACTCTTATCACATCTCAGGGTCAAGAGCTGGGAACATTCGATCTCCTTTCCACACATGGAGTTGTTTTTCTCATTTTTTGACTGTTGATATGATCGTGACTGTCCTTATTCTGTGAATCTGGTTTAATTTTTACATTTTTCCTGACTTTGCTTTTCTGCCTGCCTGCAAGACTTTACAAAGTATTCTTTTACAGATTTCACAATAAATGTTAATTTTCCATTACATGCCTTACATGGCCCCTATTCCCCGAAAGCCAAAAAACAGTCTGAGATTACTCAGCATCTAAATGTGATCTCCAATAAACCACCTCATTTTGATATAGAGATTTAATCAACATGAAAGGTTTTATCCAACCAGAAGGGGCTGAATGCACTGAACTGCCCTGTGTGGGGTCAGTTCCCTGAATGGCCGAGGTATAAGACATGAGTGACTTTCCGCAAAGTGAATACAGGTGAGCAGTCATTCCCACTCACCTCAGCATTCCAATCATCCAGAGTGCGAGGAAGATATGATAACATTTCTAAGGGCAGATTGGCTCAAATTGATCAGCAAGATCTTGAATAGCATTGATGTAACATCTCACATTATAACTGTAGGGACTGATATGTCTATGTAAATCTGTCTCTATGGTGTAAACCACAATCACTATTTGGACAGACATCCTATTTGACAATTGGTGCAATGATGTCCCACACCATGAGATAAAGAACATCATGTAAATCAGGGTTGACAGATGATTCACATGCGAACACAGAACTGGACAGCGCAGGAACGGGTCCTTAGGCCCACAATGTTGTGCCAAACATGATGCCAAATGAAACTAGTCCTTTCTGCCTACCTTTAGTCTGTACCCTTTCATTCCTTGCTTATTCATGTTCTTGTCTGAAAGTCCATAGCTGCCTCTATCACCACTCCTGGCAGTGCATTCCAAACTCCTAACACTCGCTGTGTGAAAAAAGCTTGCACCTCACATCTCCTTTGAACTTTCCCCTCTCATCTTAAATGCATGCCTCCTGTTTTTGGACATTTCAACTCTGCAAAAAGGATTCTCACAGGCTATCCTATCTACACATCTACTAATTTTATAGACTTCAGCCTCAGCCTCCACCACTCTAGAGAAAACCACTCTAGTGGGTGGCACGGTGGCACAGTGGTGAGCACTGCTGCCTCACAGTACCAGAGACCTGGGTTCAATTCCTGCCTCAGGCGACTGACTGTGTGGAGTTTGTGTCTGTGTGGGTTTCCTCCGGGTGCTCTGCTTTCCTCCCACAGTCCGAAGATGTGCCGCTCAGGTGAATTGGCCATGCTAAATTGCCTGTACTGTTAGATAAGGGGTAGATGTATGGGTGGGTTGTGCTTCAGCGGGGCAGTGTGGACTTGTTGGGCTGAAGGGCCTGTTTCCACAGTGTAAGTAATCTAAACCTGAGTTTTTCTGGTCTCTCCTTTATACGCTATACCTTTAATTCAGGCAGCATCCTGGTAAACCTCTTTTGCACTGTCTTCAAAGCCTTCACATCTTTCCTGCAATGTGGTGATCTAGATTGAATGTAATACCTTAAGTGTGGCCTAATCAAAGTCTTTATAAAGCTACAACATGACATCCTGACTCTTGTACTCAATTCCTCAGCCAATAAAGGCAAGCTTACCATACACCTTCTTTGCTACCCTATTTACTTGCATGGTCACTTACAGAGAGCTATGGACTTGAACCCCAATGTTACTCTATACACCAATGCTGTTCAGGGTTCTGCTGTTAACTGTATACTTTTCCATAACTTTTGATCTCATAAAGTGCAGCACTTCACATTTACCCAGATTAAATCCATCTGCCATTTTTCCACCCATTTCTGCAACTGATCTCCACTGTATCTTTGACAACCTTATCCACAACTTCACTGATCGTTCTATCATCTGCAAATAAACAAAGAACAGAGTTCCCATTCTGGAACTTTGAGGAACACCACGAGTCACGAACCTCCACCCAGAAAAACACCTTTCCTCACTATCCTCTGCTTTCTATGGGAATCGAAGCTGCCACCTCACCATGGAATTCCTGAAGAAGGGCTTATGCCCGAAACGCCGATTCTCCTGTTCCTTGGATGCTGCTCGACCTGCTGCGCTTTTCCAGCAACACATTTTCAGCTCTGATTTCCAGCATCTGCAGTCCTCACCATGGATCCCATGTCTCATAATCCTCAGGATGAGCCCACCATGAGAGACCATACTGGAAGCCTTACTGAAATCCATGCACACAACATCCACTGCTCTACCCTCATCAATCACCTTTGCCAGCTCCTCAAAAGATTCAATCAAGTCAGTGACCTGCCTTGCATAATGCCACGTTGACTGTCCCTAATTAGGCCCTGCATTTCCAAATGCATGTAAACCCTATCCCTAAGAATCATCTCCATTAGTTTCTTTTAATATCCTTTCAGCAGTGCGTTGTTGATGGACTATGAATCAACTGGTGATTCTGATACAGTATCTAACTCAGCAAGTCCCTCAATGCTGAACATCAGGTCAGCTGGGCGTCACAGTAGCAGGGCTGATTTTCACTCCATATGGCCAGATATTCTTGATCCTGATTGGACACTCGGAGCAGCACAACAATATCAAATATTCGAAATTGCACATCAGCCACCCCAAACTAAAATGTCTTTCATCTGCAAAAAATGTTGTTGTACCACCCAATCTCCACCGCTCGGAGCCCTCTGAATCAGGTATTATAACAGAGGTTTAACAAAGTTGATGGAGGACTGCAGTGCATGGTTTAACACTCTAGCCTCAAGGTGAATCTGTCTAAAAATATATCCAGGGGTTTTGTCTCTAAAACGTCAGTCCAGCTAAAATAGTCATAATGGTGATGATAGCAATTACATATTTAAACTGACAGCCAAAGTCTAAATAATAATCCCAAATGAATGCAAATTGGAGGATCTTCACATTATCATTTGGGGAACATCAAAGGATAAAGCAAGAAAGAGAAAGATAGAAACATCCTGTTGGACAATTTGATCCTCTGCAGTACCGTAAAACTCCAGATCTCACTGCGTGGTTAGCACTGCTGCCTCACAGCGCCGGAGACCCAGGTTCAATTCCTGCCTCAGGTGACTGAGTGTGTGGAGTTTGCACATTCTCCCCGTGTCTGCGTGCGTTTCCTCTGGGTGCTCCGGTTTCCTCCCACAGTCCAAAAATGTGCAGGTTAGGTGTAGAGGAATGGGTGTGGGTGGGTTGCGCATCAATGGGTCGGTGTGGACTTGTTGGGCTGAAGGGCCTGTTTCCACTCTGTAGGTAATCTAATCTAAATCTCAGCGCTTATCCTATTGGATTCTGCACCACAGCACTGTGCATCATTTTACAAATGGTACACACCTCACATGACAATCACATAATTGCAGCAATATACATCGCAGGTGGAACCTTGTGTTCAATACCCCTCCGAGTGATCTGTCCTCACAAATATCGTGACCCCATGCATCCATTGGCGGACGAAACTCAAGATGGTCAAAGCCATCCGTGCTGAACCACCCTTATCATGACCTGATTAGATTCCCTACAATGTGGAAACAGCCCATTTGGTGCAAAAAGTCCACACTGACCCTCTGAAGAGTAACCAACCCAGATCCATTCTCCTAGATTTACCCCTGATTAATAGACCTAACACTATACATAATTTAGCATGATCAACTCACCTGACCTGCATATCTTTGTGATTGCAGCAGGAAGCCCCCACACACAGGGAGAACGTGCAAACTCCACACAGACAGTCACCAGAGACAGGAATTGAACCCAGGTCCCTGGTACTGTGAGGCAGCAATACTAACCACTGAGCCACATGGAACCTAACCTAATCCAGCTGACTGATAGCAGGCTTTGAATGACCACAGAAAGAGAATGGTCTTGCTAAACCCTTTCTGGACAAGCTGGGGCCGGTGCTTAGCCAAACTTCATCATTGCAGACTCAGTGCAAACCCATTCTGCACAGGACAGAGAAACAGACACTGTTACACATTACTGAGAAATTTCCTAATCGATAAACAATTCACTTTAAACACTTTCATCTGACATTGGGATTTGCGTTACTAAATGGAAATTAAATAATCTGTAAATGCAGAGTGGAAATATAGACTTATATGAGTTAAGCTGTTACAAAGCTTACCAGGACTACCAACAGTGGCAAGGATGGTGTCGTATATTTTTAAAAACATTAGCTTTGAAAAATACATTTTGTTGTTTGTGAAACAATCTCTCACTCTTCCTGCTTCCAGCAATCTATCCAAGTTGGAGAATCCTTTCAAAATTGGAGACGAGACATATCCAGAGGCATCATTTTATATTTTTGGTTCATTTTATATTTTGTTGTATCCATCCTGGGAAAATATGATTACACATTCACCTTTTTAATATCAATTTGAATAAAGAGATTATGACAACAGGTTATTTTGATGATATGATATCATTGAAATTTAAGTCTACATTTGAATACCCCAAAGATTGGATGAACCTAATCGTATTTGGTCACAATTGTTCCTTGCAACTTGTCATCAAACAAGAATGCTTGCAGTATTTCACACACGAACAGTCCCATCAATATCTAAATATCTAGTGATATTCTTTTCTGTGATGACTTCCATTTCACTGAGAATATTCAATCATTCAATACCTCATGTTGTACCTTGACAGCTGATCTACTGCACACTATTATACTACTACTTTCCTTGTTAATTCTGTTCTACATCTCATTTGGGAAATTCTGTCTGTGAATGAGCCCACTAAAATAGAACCTGAAGCTAATGCTGAACACATCAACAATTAGAACTTACACTTAGTAATATTCTCTCAAAACAAAGACAAAAAGAAATCAGAACCTTAACTTCAAAATTATAGAGTGATAGCACCATACAGGACAGAGGTGACCCATCGGTCCATAAAGATTGCCCCTCCAAAAATTACATGAAAAGCTGCACAAGTCCAACTCCCCAGCACTTAGTCCACAGTCTTGAATGTTATGACATTTCAAGTGCTCATTCAAGTACTTTTTATAGGTTTTGAGGATTCCAAGCTCAGTTACCCTCTTGGGCAATGCACTTGTAGGCCCCTGCCATACTCTGGGTGTCATGTTCCCTCGAAACCTCCTGCCTTTCAGCTTCACCTTGATATTGGTCCTCCACTAATGGGGAAAAACTGCTTTCAAAATACCCTGGTCTCCTCTCCAACAAAAGCAACCTGAGCTTATCCAGCCTCCTCCTTCACAGCTGCAGCCTAACCAACATTCTGGTGGATCTCCACTGCAATTCCTCCAGGACAATCCCATACTTCCCATGGTGCAGTGACCAGAATTGCATACAATACTCCAACTGTGACCAAAACATTGTCCTGATTGATTGAGTTTTTTGAAGTGTTGACTAAGAAAGTAGATGAGAGCAGTGTGGTAAATGTTGTCTACATGGGTATAGCAAGGCCTTTGACAAGTTACACATGGTAGGTTGTTAAATAAAGTTAAATCTCATGGGATGCAGGGAGAGCTAGCCCCCTGGGTGCAAAATATTGGCTTAACGGTAGAAGACAGAGGATGGTGGTAGATGTGGGTTTTTATCAGACTGGGGGGGAGGCTGGTCTGTGATGGGTAATGTGCCATAGGGATCAATTGTGGGTCCACTGTTAGTCATCATTCATATAAATGATTTGGATAAGAATTTAGGAGGTACAGCTGCTAAGTTTGCAGATGACACCAAGATTGGTGGTACAGTGTACAGTGAAGAAAGTTATATGAGAATGTGGTGAGATCTTGATCAACTGGGCCAGTGGGTTGAGAAATTGCAGATGTGGTTTACTTTAGATAAATGCATAGTGCTGCATTTTGGTAAGGCAAACTACGACAGATGTTACACAGACTGTGATAGGGCCCTGCTGAATGTAGTAGGTCTGAGACATTCATGTTTTCTTTGGATCACAGCAATAAGTGTTGGAGTTGGGATGTCTTATCGCAGCTGTACAAGGCCACTTTTGCAGTACTGCATGCTATTCTGGTCACCCTACTGTAGAAAGGATATTACTTAACTAGAAACAGTGCAGAGAAGATTGACTAGGATGCTACCTGGACTGGAAGGTTTGAATTATAAGCAAAATTGAATAGATTGGAACTTTTTTCACAGTAACGTAAGAGACTGAGAGGTGACCTTATTGAGATCTATAAAATCGTGTGAGGTATATATAAGGTAGACAGCCAACAGATTTTTACCAGCATTGGAGATTCAAAAATTAGATGGCATCGGTTTAAGGTGAGAATGGAGAGATACAAAAGGATTCAGAGGGGCAATTTGTTCACACAGAGGATGGCGAGTGCCTGTAACAGGCTGTCAGAGACATTGGTGGAAGCAAGTATAATTTTGTGATTTAAGAAACATTTAGATAGGTACATGGATGGGATCAGTCTGGGGGAATATGGACCAAACCCAGGCAAATGGGACTAATTTAATTGTGAAAACTGGATGGCATGAGCAATTTGGGCCATGCTGCAGATCTCTATGACTTTATGATGCTGTTATAATCTATTCCTGGACTGTTAAAGGCATTTATCCTGTATGCCTTAACTATCCTGCTGCCTTCGGGGATCTGTCAACAAGCACCTCAAGGTCCTTCTGTTTCTCTGAGCTTCCTAGTGTCCCACCATTCATTGCCTTATGTTGTGACTTCTGCCAAAGTGCATCACCTCACATTTATCAGAGTTAAATTGCATCGGCCACTGATCTGCCCATCTGATCAATCTATATTGTTTATGAATATGACAAACAATAAGGGATTCAGCACTGATCTTTGTGGTACACCACTGGACACGAGCCTCAAATTACACAAACAGTCTTCTATCAATATCCACTGCCTCCTCTGACTGAGCCAATTTTCCAGCCAACTTGCCAAGTTACTCCAGCTGTCAAATGCTTTCACCCAAGCGGGACCTTGTCAAATATTTTGCTAAAATCCATATAAACTACATCAATTGTTCTACCCACATCCACAGACATGGTCACCTCCTCAAAAAACTCCACCAGACTTGTTAGGCATGACCTCCATCTGACAAAGCTGTGCTGACTATCCATGATCAAACCTTGTTTCTTTAATTGGAGATTACTCCCTTCTTTTGGAATTTTCTCCAATAATTTCTCTAACATTGATAGACACTCACTGGTCTGTTATTCCTGGTCTATCTCTACCATATTTCTTGAAAAGTGAAAACACATCAGCTGTCCTCCAGTTCTATGACACTTCCCCTGTGGCCGGAGAGAAATTAAACATTTTGGTCAGAGTCCCTCTAAATTCCTCCCTTGTCTCCTTGGTTACAACTCCTCCAGACTTCAGGATTCATGTACTTTGAAGTTCCCCAGTCTTCAATAACTGTTCACATCATATATATATCTGCTCAAGATAGACTGAGTGAGATTGTTGTTTTGCATTTTGCATGTTTCCTTCCCAATGCTGTTCCCATCCTTACTGAGGTGGGGGCAAAATGTGTTCCTAGAACCCTGGGTCTCAAATTCCAATTTTTCAGATAAGCACGTTCCAAAGTCCTTTAAGACTAATGGAAAGAAACAGTTCTTATTTATGCAGAAAAATTTCTCAGGTATTTTACATACAGAGACACAGAAAGACATGTACACATGTGTGCACATACACACTTACACCCACATATACCTCACACACATAAATTATTCTTCTACCTTTTTACTTAATACCTCCTTCTGTGTGGGAAAATAATTCCTTCTACTCATCCATCAGTCCATCAAAACTCCCACTGAGCAAATACACAAACCTATCTCACCCTGATACAAGCTGGATGCTCTCACAATTGGTCATAGTCAAGACAAATTCATGTAGTTGACCACCATCACTTAGTCTGTTCGTATTGCCATTTTTTGGGATCAAATAGAAACAAATTAGTATATCACTAAATGGTAAAAAACAAATTGTAAAACTTTATTGGGTAATTGGAACAGAAATATCAAGTTGCGTTCCAAATCAGCCAGGGAATCCAGCCATTGAATTAGCTCATATTCAGATACTTCAGAACTATTTTCACAGAATTAGGCCAATCCCATCATGACAAAACTTCAATTTCATAATTATGTGGATTATAACTCGAATGTCAACCATGAAACTAATGTCAATTGTCAAAAGAAAATGCACCTGGCTCATTAATGATAGAAGGGCAGGTCAGACAGCAAAAATACTGCAGTGAACGATGCAATTCATGATACCAAAAGCCTCTCTACTATCTACACGGCACACAACAGGAACTGTGATGGAATACACCCCAGTTGACTGGATGAAATGTATCTCCAACAACAGTCAAGAAATTGGATACCGCCATGATAAAAACACAATGCTGTAGACACTTGAAGCCTGAAATGAAACCAGAAAGTACTGGAGAAAGTCAACAAGCGTGGCAGTATTGGTGGAGAGAAATACAGAATTGACCTTTTGATTCCAATATAACTGTTCTCCAGAACAGTACTGAGGAGGAGTAACGTAGGACGAGTGAGACAAGGTTCCCCATGGGAGACTGATTAGCAAGGTTAGATCTCATGGAATACAGGGAGAACTAACCATTTGGATACAGAACTGGCTCAAAGGTAGAAGTCAAAGGTGGTGGTGGAGGGTTATTTTTCAGACTGGAGGCCTGTGACCAGTGGAGTGCCACAAGGGTCAGTGCTGAGCCCTCTACTTTTTGTCATTTACATAAATGATTTGGATGCGAGCATAAGAGGTACAGTTAGTAAGTTTGCAGATGACACCAAAATTGGAGGTGTAGTGGACAGCGAAGATGGTTACCTCAGATTACAACAGGATCTGGACCAGGTGGGCCAATGGGCTGAGAAGTGGCAGATGGAGTTTAATTCAGATAACTGTGAGGTGCTGCATTTTGGGAAAGCAAATCTTCGCAGGACTTATAATTAATGGTAATGTCCTAGGGAGTGTTGCTGAACAAAGAGACCTTGGCGTGCAGGTTCATAGCTCCTTGAAAGTGGAGTCACAGGTAGATAGGGTAGTGAATAAGGCGTTTGGTATGCTTTCCTTTATTGGTCAGAGTATTGTGTACAGGAGTTGGGAGGTCATGTTGCGGCTGTACAGGACATTGGTTAGGCCACTGTTGGAATATTGCGTGCAATTCTGGTCTCCTTCCTATCGGAAAGATGTTGTGAAACCTGAAAGGGTTCAGAAAAGATTTACAAGGATGTTGCCAGGATTGGAGGATCTGAGCTACAGGGAGAGGCTGAACAGGCTGGGGCTGTTTTCCCTGGAGCGTCGGAGGCTGAGGTGTGACCTTATAGAGGTTTACAAAATTATGAGGGGCATGGATAGGATTAATAGACAGTCTTTTCCCTGGCGTCGGGAGTCCAGAAGTGGAGGTCATAGGTTTAGGGTGAGAGGGGAAAGATATAAAAAAGACCTAAGGGGCAACTTTTTCACACAGAGGGTGGTACGTGTATGGAATGAGCTGCCAGAGGATGTGGTGGAGGCTGGTACAATTGCAACATTTAAGAGGCATTTGGATGGGTATATGAATAGGAAGGGTTTGGAGGGATATGGGCCGGGTGCTGGCAGGTGGGACTAGATTGGGTTGGGATATCTGGTTGGCATGGATGGGTTGGACCGAAGGGTCTGTTTCCATGCTGTACATCTCTATGACTCTATGGCTCTATGAGAAACATTAATTCTCTCTCTCTTTTAACGTATGCTACCAGACCTGCTGAATTTCTCCAGCATTTTCTTTCCAGGACAAAGTAGCCAGTTTGATTGGCACCATATCTACAGACATGCAGTGAATCCAACACCAATCTTCTGTAGCAGCCTTACATATCATCAACTAGATAATGGGCGGCACGGTGGCACAGTGGTTAGCACTGCTGCCTCACAGTGCCAGAGACCTGGGTTCAATTCCAGCCTTGGGCGACTGTCTGTGTGTAGTTTGCACATTCTCCCTGTGTCTGTGTGGGTTTCCTCTGGGTGCTCTGGTTTCCCCCCACAGTCCAAAGATGTGCAGGTTAGGTGAATTGGCCATGTTAAATTGCCCGTAGGTTAGGTGAAGGGGTAAGTGTAGGGGAATGGGTCTGGGTGGGTTGCTCTTCGGAGGATCGGTGTGGACTTGTTGGGCCGAAGGGCCTGTTTCCACACTGTAAGTGAGTAATCTAATCTAGATGAGCTCCAGAAATTCACCAATGATCCTTAGACAGCAACTTCAAAATGTATGACCATACCTTCCGACAGACAAAGGCAGTAGATACATGAGAACACCACTGCCTACATGTACCATTCCAAGCCATTTAGCATCATATCTTGGATATATATTCCTTCCATGTTGCCATAGTCATAGTGAACCATAGGCTGCTCATTAGTGCGACATGACTGGAGTTTAGTGAGTTTAACCTGAGTGTCACCATGCCCCAGGGAAGGGGTGAGGTTGAGAAGGTGGGACTTTCATAGTGATCTCAGCCAGTGTATGGGGATTGAATCTGTGCTGTCGGTGTCACTCTACACCATGAACTATCCATCCAGCTACTATTGTCGCAGGGGGTCAATTAGCACACTTGGCTGGACGGCTGGTGTGAGATGTAGAGAAGTGAGGTGTTCCTCACATTAAAGGCACCGCCAGTTTGTTTTCTCTCTCTCTCTCCCCCCCTCTCTCTCTTCCTCTTCCTCTATCTCTCCCCCCCCTCTCCTCCCTCTCTGTCTCTCTCTCTCTCTCCCCCTCTCTCTCCCCTCTCTCTCTCCCTCTCTCTCTCCCTCCCTCTCTCTCTATCTCTCTCCCTCTCTCTCTTCCTCTCTCTCTCTTCCTCTCTCTCTCCTGCTCTCTCTCTTTCCCCCTCTCTATGTCTCTCCCCCCTCTATCCCTGTCCCTCTCTCTCTCTCTCCCCCTCTCTCCCCCCATCTCTCGCTCTCGCTCTCTCTGCATGAGAGAGCAGCCATATGGATCTCGGGCAATTTCTTCCGTATTCCTTGTTATGACATGGAGTAAACCCTCCTGCTTAATTTGAAACCAGCAACACAGAAGAGATTGATTCTGTGCAGTAATCTGTAAAAATTCGAATGGCCAAGGATTATTTAAAGTAAAATTAACAACTTTATTCCTTAAAGTATAACAGAGAATGATTAACTCACCACTATTTACAATTTCTTTCTCTAACCTACATTCTTCCTTTCCTTCTATAATACTCGTCCAATAAACTCCCAGTTAAGATTTACAAAACAACACTTCTTATCTCAGAACCAGGCAGCTGTAGGTTCTTGTCCTCGGACCGTTCTGTGTCTGGAGTACTGAGAGACAGAAATACTCTAACTCCCAGTACTTCTGCTTCACAGAAATCTTAGTTTTCGCTTGTGAGTTAACGATTGATCAGATATCGAAGTCTGTTTGTGGAAGCAAACGTCCATCACCTGCTAATTTATAAGTGGTCGATCGAATTTGACAGCCACTCAGTATCTAGTCCCTGCCACATTCTCAAATCCACATTTGTAATAATCAGACAGTTGAATATTTTCTTGTTGGAAATGGTTATTTCTTCATTAGTAAGTACTACCTGCCATTTGATGTTCTCCAGGTCCTGCTGTAGGTGACTTGTGAGCTGCCTTATTCTGGAAGGAATTGGGAATGTAGCTGGATGATGGAAAATTGCTAATGAACATCGCTGTGACTTTGGATGATAAATGGAGGATTGTTGAAGGAACAGCTGAAAATGGGTGAGATGAGGATGCCACCTGGAAAAATTCCTGACCATAGAATCCCTACAATGTGGAAAGAGGCCATTTGGCCCATTGAGTCTGCAATGACCATCCCAAGAGCATTCTCCACAGATCCAGCTCCCTACCCTACACTGTAATCATACATTTGCTACGGTTAATCCACCTAACAGGACATCTTTGGGCAGTGGGAGGAAACTGGAGCACACGACAGAAACCCATGTAGAATACTGGGAGAATGTGCAAACTCCACACAGACTGTCACCCAAGGCTGGAATTGAACCTGGATCGCTGGCACTGCGAGGCAACAGTGCAAACCACTGAGCCATCGTGCCACACTTGATATCCCAAGAGAAAGGCAAAATGCTGCCAATGCTGGAAATCTGACATTAAAAACACAAAATGCTCAGAAAGCACCATGTGATCAGACAGTATCTGTGGAGAGAAACAGTTTGTTACAGATCAGGACCTTTCCACAAGAGAAGCTACCTTCTTGGAACATCCGAGATTCCCAGAGGACTTGTCAGGGTAGATGCAGGAAGATTGTTTCCTCTTGCAGGAGCAGAGGGCATAATCTCTGAATAATCTCTCATCCATCTAAAACAGATGAGGTGGAATTTCCTCTCTCAGGGTAATGAATCGATGGAATTATTTACCACAGAGGGCTGTATTGGCTGGTTTATTAGGAACATTCAATACTGAGAGATTTTTAATCAGTAAGGGAATCAGTAAGCATTATATCAAATCAGTCGTAATGTAATTGAATGGCAAAGCAGATTTAAGGGACAGCATGACCACCTTCTGCGATGTCTTATTGCAAGGATTAACAGATGTAATGGTCAAATTGGAAAACCAATTCGTATTAATCGGGGTTCACTGCTAAAACTATACTAATTTCAAAAATGCAGGGATCAGAGACAAAGCTTTCTAATCAGTGAAACTGATCGAGGATTTAAATGAACAAAAGACACTGGGAAAATAGCCTATGTCAATTAGTATCAAGCTAATTAATTTGAGAAACAACGTGTTTAGGAACAATAAAGGAACCCAGGATAAAAAGCCAATTAGACTTGAACAGGATGCTCAGAAATTCTCTTTGAAGAATTCAAGAAACAGAATATGATTGTCAAAAGAATATGTGTGGGTTCATTGAAATTTAGTGGATCAGTCCATGCACTGCTGCAAGGCTGAAGACTTTAAGAATTGCGGCCAGATGATATGCAAGTTTGTGGAACTGTCAGTCAAATGGTAACAGGGTTACAGTCAATGGAGAAGCTCAGCAAGAAGCTGCAGCAGATAAGAGTGTGCTTTTGGGCCGAAGATATCAAATATGTTAAATTAGAATGTGAACCATCAGGCATAGCATGGCTTAGAGTTGGATAGCACATTGCTTTCACATGATTCTATGCCAGTTTTAACTGTATGGTGCTGCACCTTTAAAGATGTTAACATAGTCCAAATCAACAAGTGGTTAGCACTGCACCCTCACAGTGCCAGGGACCTGGGTTCGATTCCAGCCTCGGGCGACTGACTGTATGGAGTTTGTACATTCTCCCCGTGTCTGCATCGGTTTCCTCAGGGTGCTCTGGTTTTGTCCACAATCCAAAGATGTGCAGGTTAGGTGATTTGGTCATGTTACATTGCCCATAGTGTTCAGGGATATGTGGGTTAGCTGCATTAGTCAGTGGTAAATATAGAGTAATAGGGAATGGGTTTTGGTGGGATACTGTTCGGAGGACCAGTGTGGACTTGTTGGGCCAAAGGGCCTGCTTCCACACTGTAGGGATTCTGTGATTCTAAGATTCTAAGTGAACATTTCATGTTCACGGGTTACAGAGCTACAAAACATGAACCTGCTGTGATAATCAATTCAGTTCACACCAACTGATAGCAAGATGTGGCTGGGAGCATTGATAAATCGTAGACTGATAATATCTTGGCTGCAATGTTCAAGACCTATCCCTCTCATTACCTCCTTCTTATTCAACGTATTCCAGTGTTTCTATAACCCTGGCATCCATCCAGCAACGTAGAGATTAAACAAGTTAAGTTGTGAGGTGCTGCATTTTGGAAAAGTAAACCAGGGCAGGACTTATACACTTAATGGTAAGGTCCTGGTGAGTGTTGCTTGGCATGCAGATTCATAGTTCCTTAAAAGTTGGGTCTCAGGCAAATAGGATAGTGAAGAATGTGTTTAGTCTGCTTTCGTTTAATGATCAGAGCATTGAGTATACAAGTTGGGAGGTAATGTTGCTGCTGTACAGGACATTAGTTAGGCCTCTTTTGAAATATTGTGTGCAATTCTGGTCTCCCTCCTTTGGAAAGATTTTATGAAAATTGAAAGGGTTCAGAAAAGATTTACAAGGATTTTGCCAGGGTTTCAACTGGAGAACTGAATCAGAAAACTTAACAAATCAGGAGAATTAAACAAGACCGACTTCCAAAAAATGAAACCAGATGAATCCAACATGACATGCTTCTATGGACTATCTAAAGTTCACAAACCAACAGCTCCCCCCCGCCCTCCCCACACTCATAGACTCATTACCTAGAACACCAACATACAGACTAGCCAAGGAACTCCACAAAAGTCTAAAGCACTGAGTAGAATACTCACACCACTCCATCGACTCCACCCAGGAACTCCTAAATGCCATCAAAGACACCAAGATAGAAGAGAATGAAATAATGGTCTCCTTTGACGTAACAGTCCTGTTCCCATCCATCAACCTGGCCAAAGAAACACTGACTACACTATTAGAAGAATCAAAGACACATACACCAAACACCACTAACTTAATCAACAAGGACAGCATCATCAAGCAAGTGGAACTATGCCTCACCAACCTGTGGGATATGGTGGATTAATGTTACTTCTGCAATTATGCAATTCCATCTTACAAAGGAGGTGAACTCACACCAGTGTGTAATTGTTTTAGCCAAGAGCTGAGTCAACAAGAATGGAAACAATGTGGAGGAAATATATAATTGTTTTTGTATTAGCTAAAACTCTATGTCAGAAGGTAGACATTATGGGCAAGTAGATAAGATGTTGTGAGGGGATGAAGTTAAGCTAGATACGCCTGTACAAACAGTAGGTAGAAACATGTGCTTCCCACTTTTACAAAAACACAGGAACAAACCCCAATTAAAAGGGTCATAGGGATCAGAACGGCCTCGGGAAAGACACAGATGAAGGGGGTAGATAATGATGAAGAAGGGATATGCCTAACAATGACCTATAACAGGGTAAGGTCAAACAGCCTTGTGAGACCAGAAATAAGCATTTTATCACAGACAAGGCCGGATAAGGCAAGAGGCAAACAGGGGTAATGGGGGCCGATCTTAGGGAAGTGGACGATGTAAGCAGGGGAGGGAGCAGTGTAAAACAATAGACATCAAATCATATAAATGTTATGTATGAATTGAATTTGGTGTGTATGTCCCTTGCCTTGAGAAAGGGACATCACACCCACTTGCAAGTGTAAAATAAATGGCACTACTGATTCAGATCTTGTCTCGGACTGAAATTATTGAAGTGAGTGGGCTTTGTTTCTCACAATTGGGGGCTCGTCCGGGATTTTCTTCCATCACCGGGGGCAGTGGCTGGCCTTGGACACTGGGAAGACGCGTCCCGTTCCCCATTGAGGAGAAGTCTCGTGTCCTGGTTTGGTCTGCTCCCTTGGGCGACTGGTACGAATCCCACAAGAGAGACATCTGAATCAGACAGTGATAGGAGCTCGATAGACAATACGGCACAAAGGGGCCAGGCAACTCTGTGCACAGACCAAGGTAAGAAACCTGACTTTTAAGTATTGCCTTGGTGGCCGGGATTGAGTTTTAGTAGTTAATAAGGGACTAACGAAGGAACTCAATATGGGTTGTGCCGTGGGTAAGGAAAAAGCCTCCGGGAAAAACAAAAGAAGGAAAAAGCAATGGAATTGGAGGCGGGGTCCCTTACAACATACCTCCAGAAAGTTCTTTGGGGAGGATGTTGTGGAATTGGCAAAATAATACTTGTACAGGGGAAAAAGATGATTAAATATTGTTGCTTCATATGGACTAAGGAATCCATTCTTCGTCCCGCCTCTTTTGGCCAAAATTCAGGTCGGACAAAGACTGGGTTTGTAAATATCTGAATTTATTTGTCAATGAGTGAGAGAGAGAGAATGAAAAGAGCTGTACAGCTGGTAGAAAGTTTAACCCTTTGTGATTTGGTTTGAATGCACATTTGTTTGTTGGTGATTGAATGTTTGCGTTTTATTCCCTGGAGCTTGAGTTCCGGGACTGTTTTGAATCTGATTTTTATTATGGAAACTTAACATGAATTCTTTTAAGGTTAAGGATTCTATAGAGATTATGAAAAACAAAGAATGATAACTCCTGTTCTTCTTACAGGTCATGACTGCCTTACTATCAGTTTCTAACTAATCTCTTTTATCTTTACATGAAAGCGATTTATTGAGGACAGTTGAAGTTTCAGTTCAACATTAGATTGTAGTAAAAACAAGATCCTATGGTTAATATCTGTGACCTTGGATTCGGCCATTGTTCATGCATTAGAAGTTTTTTTTTAAAACTTGAACAGACAAATAATTTTAAGGCAGCTCTGATTATTTCACGACCTATAGTATTGTAATTGAGCAATGATTGGTCAGGACTACTTAAGAAAACTAATTTTGGATTTAAATTAAGGGACTAAAACTGGGTGATTACAGTGGATTTCAAAATTGAGAACTGTATGCATTTGACATTTTGAATATTAAATACTGAATAAATGAACGTAAATATATAAATATATTTACAAATTTGGAACAGGCTTTAAAGTTAGTCAAGCATGAATTGATGAATTGGTGTTTGAAGTTATGGGGAGCTAGAAATATTGCAATATTTCATTAAAAAAAAAGAAAGAGGGGAAGAACGTAATGACTTATCCCCTTCGGGAGGTAACAATAGGGGACAAAGATTGGGTTTGTAAGTGTCCCCCTCAGCAGTGGGGAGGTCAGAATATTTAAAAAAGAAATGAAGGTCCTGGTTGAGGATCTGGTAGGGTTGTCTGAACAAACTGATCAATTTTTGGGGCGCAGTCTGTATACCTGGGCTGAGTTAATGTCTATTTTGAATATACTATTTACTGGGGAAGAAAGGGGACTTATATGGGGAGCAGCCATTAAAATATGGGACAGGGAACATCCGATTGGAGATGGGGATGCTGGACAGGGAGAGGTGAAGTTTCCCCTCAGAGACCCCCAGTGGGAAAATCAAAATCCGGAGCATAGAGAAGAAATGAGGGAATTGAAAGACCTGATTCTAAAAGGAATAAAAGAGGCAGTTCCGAAGTCACAGAATTTGACTAAAGCCTTTGAAGTTAGACAGGAGAAAGATGAGACTCCCTCAGCTTTCTTGCAAAGATTAAGAGACTCAATGCGGAAATATTCTGGAATGAACCCTGAAGACCCAGTGGCACAGGGTCTTTTGAAAGTACATTTTGTGACAAAGGAATGGCCAGACATACAGAGAAAGATACAGAAGATAGAAGGGTGGAGTGAAAAGCCATTAGATGAGTTGTTAAGAGAGGCACAGAAAGTGTTTGTAGAGAGAGAGGGAGAGGACAAGGGGGAGTATTTGATAGAGGGTTCGAGCGACAGGGGCAGAGCTGGAGGTCTCCACAGGCAGGATGCTATTATTGCGGAAAGATAGGGCATTTTAAGCGGGAATGTCCGGCTCTGAAAAGGGAAGAGAGGGCAATTCCGCTTATGAATTTTGATGAAGAATAGGGGTGTCAGGGGTTCCTGCCCTTGGGGGCCCACCAGGAACCCTTGATAAACCTGAAGGTGGGACCCTATAAGGAAGAGGTAGTCTTCCTCGTAGATACGGGGGCAGCACGGTCATCACTGAATTTTAAACCAAAGAAAGTAGGAATGTCGACACGGTCAATTACTGTTTCAGGGGTTAAAGGGGAGGGATTTACTGTTCCAGTATTTGAACCTATGATGATAGAAGGTCCTAAGGATAGGGTCAAAGGGGAATTGTTGTATATCCCTGATATAGGAAGTAACTTACTAGGGAGAGATTTAATTATCCTCTTAGGACTGGAGATTGGAATTCAGGAAAAAGAATTAGTTGTCCAAATGGCAATGTTGACAGAGGATATGGAGAGAGAGATAGACCCTATTGTATGGGCTAGAGAAGGGAATCGTGGAAAATTACAGATCCCCCCCCTTGAAATAAATTTAAAAAGGAAAGGGGACGTTGTCTGTGAGCGACAATATCCCATTTCCATAGAAGGTAAACGAGGACTGCAGCCAGTAATTGAGGGATTGATTAGAGATGGATTGTTGGAGCCATGTATGTCTCCTTATAATACCCTAATACTACCAGTGCGGAAATCCGATGGAAATTATCGATTGATGCAGGATTTGAGAACATTAAATCGAACAGTACAGATCAGGCACCCAGGGTGCCAAACCCCTCTACGTTATTAAGTGAGATCCCTCATGACCACAAATGGTTTAGTGTGATAGATTTAAAGGATGCCTTTTGGGCTTGTCCCTTGGCAGAGGAAGGTAGGAATTTGTTTGCCTTTGAGTGGGAAGACCCTAAGACAGGACAGCAACAGCAATACCAGTGTACTGTGCTTCCCCAGGGGTTTACGGAATCCCCGAATTTATTTGGACAGATGTTAGAACAAATATTGGAGAAATTTAGCAGCCCCAAGGGGACTACCCTGTTGCAGTATGTAGACGACCTCTTAGTAACAGGAAAAAGAAGAGAAAGAGTAGTAGAAGCCACTAACAAATGATTGAATTTCCTGGGTCAGCAGGGACTGCGGGTATCTAAAAACAAACCACAATATGTGGAGCAAGAAGTGAAATACTTGGGACATTTAGTTAGTGAGGGAAAGCGAAAGATAAGCCCGGAACGGATAGAGGGAATAGTGGAAATGCCACTGCCCAGCACTAAAAGGGAGTTACGCAAATTTTTAGGTCTAACGGGTTATTGCAGATTGTGGATTGATTCCTATGCACTGGAGACTAAGAAATTATATCTCAAACTATTAGAGGGGGGAACCCAAATGTCTAAGTTGGGATGATGAGGCAAAAGAACTAGTTGAGAAACTCAAAAGAGATTTGATCCATGCCCCTGTGTTAGCCCTACCTTCCCTAGATAAACCTTTCCACCTCTTTGCTACCGTGGATAAGGGAGTGGTTTTGGGAGTATTAACCCAGAGGTGGGGGAAGGGATTAGTACATGAAGAATTGATTAAACAGGTCTTGGAGTCCCTATTACTTCCCCGAGAAATAGCAGTAGTGCATGTAAATGGTCATCAGAAAGGAAATGAACCAGAGGTTAGGGGAAATAGATTAGCCGATGAAGTGGTTAAGGAAGCAGCCCTGAATCCACAAGAATTGGTGATACATTCCCTAATACCTACTGTCCCAGGTCCTCGGGAAGCTCCTATATTTACTGAAAGTGGAGAAAAAGAATTGAGAGATTTAGGGGCTGTAAAAACAGCAGACGGGCATTGGATGTTACCTGATGGAAGAAGAATGTTAAACAAAATGATGATGCGAGAGATTATGGCTGTCCTACACCAAGGCATTGGGGAGTACAAGCAATGTGTGATTTAGTTCTTAGGGAATATGGATGTAAAGGAATATATACAATTGCTAAACAAATATGTGAGGGATGTATCATATGCAAAAAGGTAAATAAGAAAGTCTTGAGAAAACAGACCCCGGGAGGAAGAGACCCAGGACTGAGACCTTTCCAGAGTATACAAGTAGATTATACTGAACTCCCCAGGGTAGGCAGACTAAAATATATGTTGGTCATAGTAGATCATTTATCTGGTTGGGTTGAGGCATACCCCCTAGCTACCGCCACTGCGAGTGGGGTGTCTAAAACAATATTGGAGCACATAATTCCCCGATATGGGCTCGTGAACCATATTGATTCCGATCAACGAACTCACTTTACCTCTAAAGTGTTACGGGGGGGGGGGGGTAATGAAAGGGTTGGGAATTTCCTGGGAGTTCCATACTCAATGGCACCCGCCATTATCGGGAAGGGTTGAGAGAATGAACCAAACACTCAAATGACAGCTCTCTAAACTGATAATAGGAACCAGACTCCCTTGGATCAAATGTTTACCTATAGCTCTCTTGCGAGTACGAACAGCCCCAAGGAAAGATTTGGGACTATCCCTCTATGAAATCTTATTTGGATTACCTTACTTGGGAACGAATGGAGAATTGCCAATTCCCGAAACTAAAGATTTGTTTTTAAAGAAGTATATACTGGGTTTGTCCTCCTCTTTGTCTTTCCTAAGGAAACAGGGTTTATTGGCACAGACTCCACCCCTTGAATTCACCGTTCATCCCATCCGGCCGGGCGATTGGATCTTAGTAAAATCATGGACAGAGATTAAATTGCAGCCGGACTGGGAAGGGCCGTACCAGGCTCTTTTGACCCCTGAAACAGCAATAAGGACAGCAGAGAAAGGCTGGACTCATTACACTCGGATCAAAGGGCCAGTGGAATCTCCAGTTGAGGAAGAAGTCTGGACAGTCGAATCAACGCAAGATCCGCTGAAACTCAGACTAAAGAGACTTTGAGTAACTGATTATACAGTGGCGACGCGAGCGCGGGATCATTTCTGTAAGATTGTATATTAAGTCTTTTTGTGCTTCAGCATGATGTTTAGAATACTGGGAATGCTTAGAGTTATGATGCTAGCTCTCTTAGTATTGGCATTTCATCAAATATCATTTTCATATGTATTATTAACGGTTCCTGAATCTGATAACCCACAAGTAATAGACGCTGATGTATGTAGCTTAGTAAATTGTGGGGATGTAGATAATCAGAGACAGTATTGCAGCTCTGAGATACATCTTAAGTCCTATGGGGATAGCCTTGGGGATGGTACTGGGTATAATGGTCTCGTCACAGTACACCAGACCCCCTTCCGACCAGCTCGCGATTGTCCTGATAAAAAGTGTAACCCAATATACCTAATGATAAGGAAAACCACATGGCACAAAACAATCCTGGTGGGGGGGGGCACCTATGAGATACAATGAAATGAAATGCTTAGGATAGAAATGAAAGCAAATGGGAAGGATTTCTTGGGCTATTGTTTTTGAATTAGTGTAGGACAGGGAAAACGGGTAGAACTACTGGGTAATAAGATACAATCTTTCACCCCTCCCGATGATCCTAAAGTAGTAAAATTTATAGAGGTAAAGGACTTGAAACAGACCATTGAAATAGAAACTGGGTACGGGGATGCAAATGCCTGGGTTAAATGGGTAAAGTATACTGTAAAAAGTCTGAACAAGAGCAATTGCTCTGCATGTGCCTCCGGTCGACCAGTGGCCCAG
This sequence comes from Chiloscyllium punctatum, assembly GCF_047496795.1. NCBI lineage: Eukaryota > Metazoa > Chordata > Chondrichthyes > Orectolobiformes > Hemiscylliidae > Chiloscyllium > Chiloscyllium punctatum. Next base: position 65,393,600 of record NC_092756.1, on the reverse strand, counting down.
GTGGTTTCCTTTCCGCTCGTGTGGAAGTGAGACAGGAAGGGCATGAAATGTATGATAGCCCTGTACCAGGATGAGACTGCATGGAATGATAGGAATTGTACCTCCCCTATCTCTGATGTTCCCTCCCTTGGAGAAGAAAGATGCAAAAGATTTACAAGGATTTTGCCAGGGTTTCAACTGGAGAACTGAATCAGAAAACTTAACAAATCAGGAGAATTAAACAAGACCGACTTCCAAAAAATGAAACCAGATGAATCCAACATGACATGCTTCTATGGACTATCTAAAGTTCACAAACCAACAGCTCCCCCCCGCCCTCCCCACACTCATAGACTCATTACCTAGAACACCAACATACAGACTAGCCAAGGAACTCCACAAAAGTCTAAAGCACTGAGTAGAATACTCACACCACTCCATCGACTCCACCCAGGAACTCCTAAATGCCATCAAAGACACCAAGATAGAAGAGAATGAAATAATGGTCTCCTTTGACGTAACAGTCCTGTTCCCATCCATCAACCTGGCCAAAGAAACACTGACTACACTATTAGAAGAATCAAAGACACATACACCAAACACCACTAACTTAATCAACAAGGACAGCATCATCAAGCAAGTGGAACTATGCCTCACCAACCTGTGGGATATGGTGGATTAATGTTACTTCTGCAATTATGCAATTCCATCTTACAAAGGAGGTGAACTCACACCAGTGTGTAATTGTTTTAGCCAAGAGCTGAGTCAACAAGAATGGAAACAATGTGGAGGAAATATATAATTGTTTTTGTATTAGCTAAAACTCTATGTCAGAAGGTAGACATTATGGGCAAGTAGATAAGATGTTGTGAGGGGATGAAGTTAAGCTAGATACGCCTGTACAAACAGTAGGTAGAAACATGTGCTTCCCACTTTTACAAAAACACAGGAACAAACCCCAATTAAAAGGGTCATAGGGATCAGAACGGCCTCGGGAAAGACACAGATGAAGGGGGTAGATAATGATGAAGAAGGGATATGCCTAACAATGACCTATAACAGGGTAAGGTCAAACAGCCTTGTGAGACCAGAAATAAGCATTTTATCACAGACAAGGCCGGATAAGGCAAGAGGCAAACAGGGGTAATGGGGGCCGATCTTAGGGAAGTGGACGATGTAAGCAGGGGAGGGAGCAGTGTAAAACAATAGACATCAAATCATATAAATGTTATGTATGAATTGAATTTGGTGTGTATGTCCCTTGCCTTGAGAAAGGGACATCACACCCACTTGCAAGTGTAAAATAAATGGCACTACTGATTCAGATCTTGTCTCGGACTGAAATTATTGAAGTGAGTGGGCTTTGTTTCTCACAAACCCCACTTCACTTTCAATGCAGGACCCTCAAGCAAATCAATGGAACACCCATGGGATCGCCGATATCAGGGTCCCTCGCAGAAACAGTAATGGAGAGACTCAAACAAACAACTCTCCCAACCATCCGAGCCAAACTTTGGGTCCGCTATATGGATGGCACCTTTGTGATCTCTAAACAAAGCAATTTAGAGGAAACCTTCAAGACCATCAATAATATCCTTACTGGCATAAAATTCGTAAAGGAGGAAGAAAACAACAATAACCTGCCATTCCTAGATGTCACAGTTGAGCGAACAGCCAATGGAGAACTTCAATTGAGCATCCACAGGAAAACAACAATACGGACCAAATCTCAACACCCACAAATAAAGCTTGCATTAGGACAGTATTTCAATGAGCCATCACCACACACTGGAGCACTGTAGAACTTCAAACAGCAGAAAAAAAACCACTGATATGACGTAGTCAAGAAGAACGGGTACCCAATAAATACATTCCACCGATTTCTCAGCAACAAACCCAAACAAACAGACAGAACAGGCCCAGAAGCCTTAGGCACTTTACCCTACCCTACCTCTGAAATGACTGCCAAGCTACTCAGACCTCTTGGCAACATGGTAGCCCACAAACCTACCATCACACTTAAACAGTAGCTAATGAACCAGACAACATACAAAACAAACAGCATCTACAAAATACCTTGCAAGGACTATAATAAACATCCATTTGGAAAACATGCAGAAAACTATCCACTAGGATTCATGAACATCAACTAACCACAAAAAGACATGACCCACTTTCACCCTCGTATCCTTACATTCAGATGAGGAAGGATGCCACTTTGGCTGGGACAACACATCTATCCGAGGACAATCCAAACAGAGACATGCATGAGAACTCCAAGAAGCAAGGCAACTGGAATTCTATCAACAAATTCATTGATTTAGAACCCATCCATCATCATCTCAGAAAATGAACCGGAAATGACATCACCAACCCAAAAAAACCTAAACCTGGAAATAGAAAGTGGGACAGAACACCAGCACTTCATCGGGTGCTCACTGATGATGTTACCGAGCTGGTGACAATATGTCTGAAACCAAACATTCCAGCTCAGGGAGCAAACTCACAACCAGAATCTCAAACTGAGCTACAAATCTTTTCAAAGCTCAGTTTGAGCTTGTTGGGAGAGGTAAATGGGCTGGGGCTGTTATCCCTGGAGCATCGGAGGCTGAGAGGTGACCTTATAGAGGTATATAAAATGTTGTGGTTCTGTTCGCCGAGCTGGGAATTTTGCAAACGTTTCGTCCCCGTCTAGGTGACATCCTCAGTGCTTGGGAGCCTCCTGTGAGGCGCATCTGTGCTGTTTCCTCCGGCATTTATAGTGGCCTGTCTCTGCCGTTTCCGGTTGTCAGTTCAAGCTGTCCGCTGTAGTGGCCGGTATATTGGGTCCAGGTCGATGTGTTTGTTGATAGAGTCTGTGGATGAGTGCCATGCCTCTAGGAATTCCACAACAACGAGCACCCGAGCTACAAATCTTCTCCCAAACTTTGAGGTATATAAAATCATGAGGGGCATGGATAGGGTAAATAGACAAAGTTTATTGGGGTGAGGGAGTCCAGGACTGGAGGGCAGAGGTTTAGGGTGAGAGGGGAAATTTTTAAAAGGGACCTAGGGGGCAATGTTTTCATGCAGAGGGTAGCGTATGAATGGAATGAGTTGCCAGAAGAAGTGGTGGAGGTTGGTACAACTACAACATTTAAAAGGCACCTGGATATATGAATAAGAAGGGTTTAGAGGGATATGGTCCAAGTGCTGGCAAGTGGGACTAGATAAATTTAGGATATGTGGTTGGCGTGGACGGGTTGGACTGAAGAGTCTGTTTTCATGCTGTACGTTCTACGTCTCTGTCTCTAGTAGCATCTGGCAACTTCTCCTCTCCAATTACCAGGTCAGTGAATCTTTGTTAACTTCTGTTGGAATTATGGAAATCCCAGTCTCATCATAGCCTCAATGGGCTGAGAGAAAATTGAGAAGCTAATGTGAGAGGAAATGTGAGAATAATTGTTCTCAACACCAAGACTATTAAGTCAAGTATAGTGTCAAGGGAACCGAACAAAACAAACCAAGGCATTATTCAACTTTGCCTCAGGATGCCAGGAATCAAAACAGAAAATGCTGGAAACATTTAGCACATGAGAAGGCAGTAGTGGAGGGAGAATCAGAGTTCACATTTCAGATTGTAACCTTTCATTGATTCTGATAAAACCTGCCAGTCAATGAGATCATGGCTGATCTGATAACCCTCAACTCTACTTACCTGCCTTTTCCCCATAATGCCTAATTCTCTCATTGATTTAATTCGATCTGTCTCACCATTGAATTTTCTTAAAGCCCATTGCGGTGTTACATAGAAAGCACTTCCATTTATCACCCTGAAATGCATTCCTCGAATTTTCAGGCTTCTCTCATGTTTCTGGACTCTTCTCCCCAGACCTCATTCCAGGGAAATCGTCTATCTTCACCAACCTTCACCTTAAATATTGATCAAGCTTATACAAATCTACTTTCTATAACCTGGCCTCATTATTTAAACTTTTTTTCATCGCAGAATCATTTTGCTGATTCGGTATTGCACTTCACCCATGCTGCAGTGCCTAATTGGGTAAAGTATCCCAGATCACATTTGTATATCTACAATGTAGTACCTTCCACTTCAACCCCATGAAAACAGTCATCCCAGGCAGGAATGACAACATTGAGAAGACAAAGATCATTCAAAAATGCCTTTTTAAAAAGGATATATTGTTTTGCGCAATTAGAGTTGAGTGCTCATTAAAGTCTCTGGGTGAACAGTCCAGTGATAATACCGCTAGGCCATTGCCTCCCCCTAAATGAAGGACAACACATTCATATCAAAACAGTGAAGATTTTGACAGATATTTAACACTTGTTTTTAACCTTTTGGACACCATAAGTTCAAGATGAGCTCATTGAGCTAACTGATTTCATATAAATTTGATAATTAATTAATTTGATAAAAGTATTTGGCTTTATTGCTTCATCTTTAGCTACTGGATCACAATCATAGCAATAATGCAACATGGGTCTGCAGACCAGCTGGTTTAAAGTTGGCTGTAGGAAAAATATTGCAGTTTTTACTCAAAGCCATAATGGTAAAATATCCAGAACTGAGAATACAATAAAGAACAGTCAGCACTGGTGTCAAACCTTATTGAATTGTTCAATGACATAACAGCATATGTAAAGGTATTGGAGAGGGTGTGTTTATGTCAGACTTTTAAAGGATATGTTAATAGTAAATAAGAATTAAGACATGGATTCAGGGAAGGAGTAGCAGAATGGATAACAACAGGGATACAAACAGAAACTAAAGCTGAAAGTTAGTTGTTCAGACTGACAGAATGTGTTGTTCCACAGAGTACTAGTCCTGAAAGTAATTATGGAAAACAATTGTGCCTGGAGATGAGGGGTATAACAATTATGTGGATGGCAGGAAATTGGCGGTTATGGCTAATACTGAGGAAGGTTGTGGTAAAATAGCAGAGTCCAGAAAGGTGAGCAGAATGGGCAAGACAGTGGAAAATAATTCACTGTATTTACATGGGAAGGAGAAGAAGGAAGCTACTTAGATACATTTTTAAAATTGAGGGAATTTGATGATGTCGTTGTAAAAATGTAGTGTCTGCACATGAGGAATAAAAATCAGATGACATCAATATAAGATGGTCACAATTAAGACCAATAAAGATTAAGGGAGAAATGTCTTCTCCAAAGAGCTTTCAGAATGTGGTGTTCAATGCCACATGTAGTTGAGAGGAATATTGTAAGCACCTTTTCGGGGGTGTTCATCAAGTCCATGGATGGACACAACTGGCAGCTTCATATTCCAGGGCATAGATGCTATCAGAAGGATAGAAAGGGGCAAGAGAGGTGAGGGAATGGTGTTTTTGATTAGGGATGACATTACTGCTGTACTTTTGGGAGGATATTTCTGGGAATGCACACAGGAATGTTATTTAGGTGGAACTGAGAAAAAAAAAGGATGATCACCTTATTGGGATTGTACTATAGAGCCCCCACATCCCCAGTCAGTAGAAAATTAAGAATCAAATTTGTAAGGAGATCTCAGTTATCTGTAAGAATAATAGGGTGGTTATGGTAGGGATTTTAACTTTCCAAGCATAGACTGGGACGACCATTCTGTTAAGGGCTTGGATGGAGAGGAACTTGTTAAGTGTGTGCATGAAATCTTTTTGATTCAGTAATTAAATATACCTACTGGAGAAAGTGCAAAACTTGACCTTCTTTTGGGAATAAGGCAGGGCAAGTGAATTAGGTATCATATGGGGGGGGCGAACAGCATTCTGCTAGTTGTAAAATAGTGATGTAAAAAGACAGACCAGATCTAAAAGTTAACATTCGAAATTGAAGGAAGGCATATTTTGATGGTATTAGTCAAGAACTTTCGAAAGTTGATTGTGGCTGGATACTCACGGGTAAAGGCACGGCTGGAAAATGTCAATCCTTCAAAATTTGATAATGGGAGTCTAATATACTGTATGTTCCTATTAGGTTGACAGGCAAGGCTGATAGGTGTAGGGAATACTGATAATGAGAGTAATTATGTTTCTGGTCAAGAAAAAGAAGGAAGCAGATGTCAGGTATTAACAGCAGGGATTGAGTAAATCCCGAGAAAAATATAAGGAACAATCCGCTCCTTCCAAGTTTTAGCCTAGTAAACCTGTTCTTCTTCCAACACATTAACGTAAGTACAGTGACTGGTACTGTACACAGCACTCCACACGTGGCCTTACCACAGCCTGCGTAAGTGAAACAGAACCTTCACACTCTTGCTTTCAATTCCTCTCACAATAAAATATTAGCCTTCCTGATTACTTGCTATACATATAGATTACCTTTCTGTGATTTGTGTACAAGGAATTCTCTCCATCCCTGAGCTCTTCAGCCATAGCATTGAGGTAATAATACGTTGTCTTATTATTCTTTCTTCCAAAATGCACCATTTTACACTTTGCTACATTGTACTCCATTTGCCAGATGTTTTGGTTTCACAACTCATTTTCCTACCCACCTTTATGTCATCAGCAAATTGACTCTAACTGCCCTCTGCACAATTAAGGATGGACAATAATGGACAACACAATGAACTGGCAATAGAGATAGATAGTGAGGAAGCATACTAAACTGGGAATGGGGAGAGACAGTCACAAGACACTGAGCTGGGAATAGAGAGAGACAGTGACAAGACAGTGAACTAGGGTTAGAGAGAGAGAGAGAGAGAGAGAGAGAGAGAGAGAGACAACACGCTGAATGGAAATAGAGATGTAATGAGAGACAGTTTGGGATTAGAGAGAGAAAGAGTGGCAACACACTGAAAATGAAAAAGAGAGACAAAGAGACAACTCACTGAATTAGGAGAGCAGAGAGAAATGGAGTAACAACGCAGAACTGGCAATAGCGACAGAGAAACAACACTCTGAACTGGGAAAAGAGGAAAAAGGTAACAAGACACTGAATTGGGAATAGTGAGAGGTAGACAGACAACATAGACAAAAGATGACAATACACTGAATTGGGAATAGAAGGAGATAAACTGACATCACATTGAACTGGGAATGGAGAGAGAGAAACAGAAAATGCATTGAGCTGGGAGAGGTGAGAGATAAACTGAGAACAGACAACTTGAAATTGAGAGAGACAGCTGGAACTGTGACTAACAGCATAGGCAAGGCTAGGAGGGAGGAGCTCTTTGGGAATTATCAAGCACTAGGAACGAAATTAAGGAACAGGTCCTCAAGAGTTATAAACTCCATGTTACTACCCGAGTCAAGTGCAAATTGTCTTTGGGATAAAAAAGTTAGGGAAGTGAACATGTGACTAACAGAGTGGTGTGAGAAAGAGGGGTTCCATTTTGTGGGAGATTGGCATCAGTTTTGGAACCACAGGAATCTGAACCAATGGGACAGTTTCCACCTAAACCGATCTCAAACCAGTGTTTTAGTGAAAAGGATAAATAGGGTGGTCACTAGTAAGGGAAGGGGAAAACGACAGGAAGTATGATGGCAAATAGAAAGGAAAGTAACAGGTTAGCATGTGTGCAGGAGGGTGTAATACATGGCAGATTATGAAAGAGCTAAAAGGAAGGATAACTCAGGAGATAATGTGAATGAAGGTATTAGAATTCAGGAAGTGATTATAAAAACTAGCAGAAAGGCATTTTTACCTGAATGCTCATAGCATTCGAAACAAGGTAGATGAGTTAACGGCACAAAACATTACAAATGAGTATGATTTGGTAGCCATTACAGAGACATGGTTGCAGGATGGTCATGACTGGGAGTAAAATATCCAAGGATCAGACTATTCAGAACAACAGACAGGAAGGTAAGGGAGGTGGTGTAGCTCTGACATTTAAGGATGACATCAGGGCAGTGCTCAGAGATGATATAGGTTCCATGGAAAATAGGGTGGAATCCTTTTGGGTGGAAATTAGAAATTCTAAGAACAAAAAGTCACTGATAGGCATAGTCTACTGCCCAGCAAGTAATATTACATTGGGGAAGGCAATAAGCAAAGAGATAACTAACACCTGTAAAAGTCGTATAGCAATTATCATGGGGGGTTTTAATCTACATTGGTCAAACCAGGTTATTCAAGGTAGCATTGAGGAGGAATTCATTGAATGTATCTGTGATCGTTTTCTTGAACAGTATGTAATGGAACTGATGAGGGAACAAGCTCTCTTTGATCTGGTCCTGTGTAATGAGACAGGAATGATTAATGATCTCATAGTTAGGAATCCTCTGGAAGGAGTGATCACAGTTTGATTGAACTTAGAATACAGTTGGAAAGTATGAAGATAAAATTCAATACCAGTGTCCTGTGCTTAAACAAAGGAGACTACAACAGGATGAGGGAAGAGTTGGCCAAAGTAGACCAGAAGCAAAGATTTTATAGTGGGACCATTGATAAGGGGACTTTCAAAGCAATTCTTCAAAGTGCTCAGCAGAAATATATACCACTGAAAAGGGAAGACTCCAGGAAAAGTGGTAATCTGCCATGGGTGTCTGAGGAAATAAGGGAGGCTATCAAATTGAAAGAAAAAGTCCAGAACTAGAGGGCATAGGTTTAGGGTGAGAGGGGAAAAATATAAGAGACCTAAGGGGCAACTGTTTCACACAGAGAATGACACATGTATGGAATGAGCTGCCAGAGGAAGTGGTGGAGGCTGGTACAATTGCAACATTTAAAAGGCATTTGGATGGGTATATGAATAGGAAGGGTTTGGAGGGATATGGGCCGGGTGCTGGCAGGTGGGACGAGATTGGGTTGGGATATCTGATCAGCATGGATGAGTTGGACTGAAGGGTCTGTTTCCATGCTGTACATCTCTATGACTCTATGACTCTAAAAGGAAACTAGAAGACTGGGAAAACTTTAAAGGTCAACAGAAAACCACAGAGAAAGCAATAAAGAAAAGTAAGATAGACTATGACAGTAAACTCGCTCAGAATATAAAGACAGATAGGAAAAGCTTCTATAAATATATAAAACGAAAGAGTGGCTAAAGTAAACATTGGTCTTTTACAGGATGAGAAGGGGGTTTTAATATTGGATATGAGGAAATGGCTGAGAGATTGAACAGGTATTTTGTGTTGGTCTTCATAGTGGATGACATGAATAACATGCCAGTAATTGACAAAGGGATGAAGGTAGGTGAGGACCTGGAAACAATCATTATCACAAAAGAGGTAGTGTTGAGCAAATTAATGGAGCTGAGGGTAGACAAGTCCCCTGGCCCTGATGGAATGCATCCCAGGGTACTGAAAGACTTGGCAGGAGAAATAACAAATGCACTTGTTGTAATTTTCCAAAATTTATTGGGGCAGTTGAATGTAATATGATTAGATTAGATTACTTACAGTGTGGAAACAGGCCCTTCGGCCCAACAAGTCCACACCGCCCCGCCGAAGCGTAACCCACCCATACCCCTACATCTACATTTACCCCTTACCTAACACTATGGGCAATTTAGCATAGCCAATTCACCTAGCCTGCACATCTTTGGACTGTGGGAGGAAACCGGAGCACCCGGAGGAAACCCACGCAGACACGGGGAGAATGTGCAAACTCCACACAGTCAGTCGCCTGAGGCGGGAATTGAACCCGGGTCTCAGGCGCTGTGAGGCAGCAGTGCTAACCACTGTGCCACCGTGCTGCCCACTGTGGTGCTGGAAAAGCACAGCAGGTCAGGCAGCATCCAAGGAGCAGGAGAATCGATGTTTCAGGCATAAGCCCTTCATCAGGCAGTTCTAGCAGTCTGGAAAACAGCAAGTGTGATGCCGCTGTTTAAAAAAGGAGATAGATAAAGATGGGGAATTATAGACCAGTTAGCTTAACTTCTGTAGTGGGGAAAATGCTTGTATCTATTATCAAGGAAGAAATAGCACGGCACCTAGATGGAAATTGTCCCGTTGGGCAGATGTAGCAGTAAAAGTAAAAGGCAAGACATGCTTAACTAATGTACAGAATTCTATGAAGACATTACGAGCATGGTGGACAACAGGGACCCAGTGGATGGGGTGTATCAACATTTCCAAAAGGCATTTGACAAGGTGCTGCACAAAAGGCTGCTGCAAAAGGTAAAGATGCCTGGCATTACGGATAATGTATTAGCATGGAGAGAGGATTTGTTAACTAACAGGAAGCAAAGAGTGGGAATAAATGAATGCTTTTCTGGTTGGCAATCAGTGACTAGTGGTGTTGGGATTGCCATTATTCACAATTTATTTCGATGATTTGGAGTTGGGAGCACATATACTGTGTCAAAGTTTGCAGATGACACTAAGATGGGTGGTAGAGCAAGGTGTGCAGAGGACTGTGAAACTTTGCAAAGGGACATAGATAGTTTAAGTGAGTGGGCAAAGGTCTGGCAGATGGAGTACAATGTTAATTAATGTGAAATCCCCAACAGTAAAGAGGACTATTATTTGAATGGTAAAAAATTGTAGCATGCTGCTGTGCAGAGGGACCTGGGTGTCCTTGTGCATGGAATCACAGAAGGTTTGTATGCAGGTGCAACAGGTAATTCGGAAGGCAAATGGATTTTTTTCCATCATTGCTAAAGGGGTTGAGTTTAAAAACAGGGAGGTTATGTTGCAGCTGTAGAGAGTGCTGGTGAGGGTGCACCTCGAGTACTGTGAGCAGCTTTGGTCTCCTTCCTAAAGAAAGCATGTACGAGCAGTAAAAATGGTACAGAAGAGATTCACTAGATTGATTCCGGAGTTGAGGGGGTTGGCTTATGAGGAGAGACTGAGTAGACTGGGATCATATCCATTAGAATTTAGAAGCATGTGGGGGGGTGTCAAAACAGAATTTAGTTAGCAGGGATCTGTGAGAGCAAAAGGAATCAGCAATACTCAAAAGAAAAAAAAATCAATTGAACTGATAATAATCAGCCTTTATTGTAAATACAGGCGCAGTTTGGCTGAAACTTGAGAAGAGGAGGGATCTAAATCATTCCCTATTTCCTTTCCAAGTTTTGCGCCTTTAGATGTGCATTCTATATTTTAAGAATGCTGATGAATTTACAGATTATCATGAAATGTACATCATCTGTAACACTGGACCTTAGTCCGAAAAACATTAATCATTTGTGTCATTACATAATTCTGTTTCTGTTATATGGGCCTTTTGTTTCAACTAACATCTGCAGTTTGAAATATACAAGGAGCCATTAAGTCTTATCAAACTTATGGAATTTGTTTACAATGAGCCTAGTCCTGAAAGCTGTTTCTGAGCTTTTGCACAGTCCTTTTATCTTACTGAATTATAGCTCAAGAGTTTGACCAATCTTTCCTCATCATGTAATATTATATGTTCCCTGCAATACCACATTTCCCCTCTTTGTCATATCACGACAATCAATCAGTAATATAGGCACATTGAAAATCTAACTGAAGATGCATTGGCACAGGCAAACAAGTAACCCTATTCCTACTAACAATAGTACTGTGTGCAAAAAGGCTTTAAAGATCCAATCAAACATTCCGTGACCCAACCAACTCAATGAACGCCATGGGATATAATCGTGGAGTACTTTAACAACACCTTGTATGTTGCTTAATATTGTGAGAAACAAAGCTCACACACTTCAATAATTTCAGTCCGAGACAAGATCTGAATCAGTAGCGCCATTTATTTTACACTTGCAAGTGGGTGTGATGTCCCGTGTCTAAGAGGCAGAAGACATACACACCCTAAATTCAATTCATACATAACATTTATATGATTTGATGTCTATTGTTTTACATTGCTCCTCCCCTGCTTACATCGTCCACTTCCCGAAGACCGGCCCCCATTACCCCTGTTTGCCTCTTGCCTTATCCGGCCTTGTCTGTGATAAAATGCTTATTTCTGGTCTCACAAGGCTGTTTGACCTCATCCTGCTATAGGTCATTGTTAGGCCTATCCTTTCTTCATCATTATCTACCCCCTTCATCTGTGCCTTTCCCGAGGCCGTTCTGATCCCTATGACCCTTTTAATTGGGGTTTGTTCCTGTGTTTTTGTAAAAGTGGGAAGCACATGTTTATACCTACTGTTTGTACAGGCGTATCTAGCTTAACTTCATCCCCTCACAACATCTTATCTACTTGCCCATAATGTCTACCTTCTGACATACAGTTTTAGCTAATACAAAAACAATTATATATTTCCTCCACATTGTTTCCATTCTTGTTGACTCAGCTCGTGGCTAAAACAATTACACACTGGTGTGAGTTCATTTTACTTTGTAAGATGGAATTGCATAATTGCAGAAGTAACATTAATTCACCTATATCCCACAATTTCTCCCTTTTCTTTAATTACCATTTGTTATCTTCTGCATTTTTCTTTTAGGGGCACCTGTTTCATCAAGGCTGTTTCAATCAGTCTTTGGGTGAGCCCTCATATACAGGGTATGATCATTTTTATTAATTGTTACCCACCAAAAGAGAGCTGGCACAAAGCCTGCTGCAATCTGGTTACGAGCCTTAAATTCATCCGGTACTCCCCTAGGGACTCCTACCGAATCGAGATAAATCCTGTCATCGAAAGAAGTGTCTAACAGTAATCTCTTACCCCTTCCCTTTTTCCCTCCTATCTTTTCCTTCTCAAATGCCAGGGTAAATGGAATTGCCAATTGTACAATTGCACATATCCCTCTCCAATCTGGAGGTAGCGTGGGTCTCAATATTTTGCCTCCACAGTCCCACCACAGATCCGCTCGGGGAACCTTTAATGCTGAGTAGTTCCCTCCCTTCTCCATTTCGGTTACATTCTTAATCTCTGTACATAATTTCAGCTCCCCCAAATCTTTCGACTGACTTGTACCTCGTCTACGCACACACGACGTGTGATTTCCAACTGCGGCAGAAAACAGGGGGGGAACTTTTACATCTTTCTTCTCCAAGGGAGGGAACCTCAGAGATATGGAGGTACAATTCCTATCATTCCACGCAGTCTCATCCTGATACAGGGCTATCATACATTTCATGCCCTTCCTGTCTCGCTTCCACCCGAGCGGAAAGGGAACTACCTGGGCCACTGGCCGACCGGAGGCACATGCAGAGCAATTGCTCTTGTTCAGACTTTTTACAGTATACTTTACCCATTCAACCCAGGCATTTGCATCCCCGTACCCAGTTTCTATTTCAATGGTCTGTTTCAAGTCCTTTACCTCTATAAATTTTACTACTTTAGGATCAGCGGGAGGGGTGAAAGATTGTATCTTATTACCCAGTAGTTCTACCCGTTTTCCCCGTCCTACACTAATTCGAAAACAATAGCCCAAGAAATCCTTCCCATTTGCTTTCATTTCTATCCCAAATGTTTCATTTCATTGTATCTCATAGGTGCCCCCCCCTCCATCCCCCAGGATTGTTTCGTGCCATGTGTGTTTTCCTTATCGTTAGGTATATTGGGTTACACTTTTTATCGGGACAATCACGAGCTAGTCGGAAGGGGGCCTGGTGTACTGTGACGAGACCATTATACTAAGTACCATCCCCAAGGCTATCCCCATAGGACTTAAGATGTATCTCAGAGCTGCGGTACTGTCTCTGATTATCTACATCCCCACAATTTACTAAGCTGCATACATCAGCGTCTATGACTTGTGGATTATCAGACTTGGGGACCGTTAATAATACATATGAAAATGATATTTGACAAAATCCCAATACTAAAAGGGCTAGCATCATAATTCTAGCAGCATTCCCAGTATTCTAAACATCATGCTGAATTTACAATCTTACAGAAATAATCCCGCGCTCGCGTCGCCACTGTATAATTAGTTACTCAAAGTCTCTTTAGTCTGAGTTTCAGCGAATCTTGCGTTGATTCGGCTGTCCAGACTTCTTCCTCAACTGGAGGGTCCACTGGCCCTTTGATCTGAGTGTAGTGAGTCCAGCCTTTCTCTGCTGTCCTTATCGCTGTTTCAGGGGTCAAAAGAGCCTGGTAAGGCCCTTCCTAGTCCGGCTGCAATTTAGTCTCTGTCCATGATTTTACTAAGATTCAATCTCCCGGCCGGATGGAATGAACGGTGAATTCAAGGGGTGGAGTCTGTGCCAATAAACCCTGTTTCCTGAGGAAAGACAAAGAGGAGGACAAACCCAGTATATACTTCTTTAAAAAGAAATCTTTAGTTTCGGGACTTGGCAATTCTCCATTCGTTCCCAAGTAAGGTAATCCAAATAAGATTTCATAGAGGGATAGTCCCAAATCTTTCCTTGGGGCTGTTCGTACTCGCAAGAGAGCTATAGGTCAACATTTGGTCCAAGGGAGTCTGGTTCCTATTATCAATTTAGAGAGCTGTCGTTTGAGTGTTTGGTTCATTCTCTCAACCTTTCCTGATGATGGCGGGTGCCACGGAGTATGGAACTCCCAGGAAATTCCCAACCCTTTCATTACCCCCCCCGTAACACTTTAGAAGTAAAGTGAGTTCGTTGATCGGAATCAATATGGTTCACGAGCCCATATCGGGGAATTATGTGCTCCAATATTGTTTTAGACACTCAACTCGCAGTGGCGGTAGCTAGGGGGTATGCGTCAACCCAACCAGATAGATGATCTACTATGACCAACATATATTTTAGTCTGCCTACCCTGGGGAGTTCAGTATAATCTACTTGTATACTCTGGAAAGGTCTCAGTCCTGGGTCTCTTCCTCCTGGGGTCTGTTTTCTCAAGACTTTCTTATTTACCTTTCTGCATATGATACATCCCTCACATATTTGTTTAGCAATTGTATATATTCCTTTACATCCATATTCCCTAAGAACCAAATCACACATTGCTTGTACTCCCCAATGGCTGCCTTGGTGTAGGACAGCCATAATCTCTCCCATCATCATTTTGTTCAACATTCTCCTTCCATCAGGTAACCTCCAATGCCCGTCTGCTGTTTTTACAGCCCCTAAATCTCTCAATTCTTTTTCTCCGCTTTCAGTAAATATAGGAGCTTCCCAAGGACCTGGGACAGTAGGTATTAGGGAATGTATCACCAATTCTTGTGGGTTCAGGGCTGCTTCCTTAGCCACCTCATCGGCTAATCTATTTCCCCTAACCTCTAGTTCATTTCCTTTCTGTTGACCATTTACATGCACTACTGCTATTTCTCGGGGAAGTAATAGGGACTCCAAGACCCGTTTAATCAATTCTTCATGTACTAATCCCTTCCCCCACCTCTGGGTTAATACTCCCAAAACCACTCCCTTATCCAAGGTAGCAAAGAGGTGGAAAGGTTTATCTAGGGAAGGTAGGGCTAACACAGGGGCATGGGTCAGATCTCTTTTGCCTCATCATCCCAACTTAGACATTTTGGTTCCCCCTCTAATAGTTTGAGATATAATTTCTTAGTCTTCTGTGCATAGGAATCAATCCACAATCTGCAATAACCCGTGAGACCCAAACATTTGTGTAACTCCCGTTTAGTGCTGGGCAGCGGCATTCCCACTATTCCCTCTATCCGTTCCGGGCTTATCTTTCGCTTTTCCTCACTAACTAAATGTCCCAAGTATTTCACTTCTTGCTCCACATATTGTGGTTTGTTTTTAGATACCCTCAGTCCCTGCTGACCCAGGAAATTCAATAATTTGTTAGTGGCTTCTACTACTCTTTCTCTTCTTTTTCCTGTTACTAAGAGGTCGTCTACATACTGCAACAGGGTAGTCCCCTTGGGGCTGCTAAATTTCTCCAATACTTGTTCTAACATCTGTCCGAATAAATCTGGGGATTCCATAAACCCCTGGGGAAGCACAGTACACCGGTATTGCTGTTGCTGTCCTGTCTTAGGGTCTTCCCACTCAAAGGCAAACAAATTCCTACCGTCCTCTGCCAAGGGACAAGCCCAAAAGGCATCCTTTAAATCTACCACACCATTTGTGGTCATGAGGGATCTCACTTAGTAAGGTGTAGGGGTTTGGCACCACTGGGTGCCTGATCTGTACTGTTCGATTTAATGTTCTCAAATCCTGCACCAATCGATAAGTTCCATCGGATTCCTGCACTGGTAGAATTGGGGTATTATAAGGAGACATACATGGCTCCAACAGTCCATCTCTAATCAATCCCTCAATTACTGGCTGCAGTCCTCGTTTTCCTTCTATGGAAATGGGATATTGTCGCTCACAGACAACGTCCCCTTTCCTTTTTAAATTTATTTCAAGGGGGGGGGGGATCTGTAGTTTTCTACAATTCCCTTCCCTAGCCCATACAATAGGGTCTATCTCTCTCTCCACATCCTCTGCCACATTGCCTTTTGTACAACTAATTCTTTTTCCTGAATTCCAATCCCCAGTCCTAAGAGGATAATTAAATCTCTCCTTAATAAGTTACTTCCTATATCAGGGATATACAATAGTTCCCCTGTGACCCTATCCTTAGGACCTTCTATCATCATAGGTTCAAATACTGGAACAGTAAATCCTTCCCCTTTTTAACCCCGAAACAGTAATTGACCGTGTTGACATTCCTACTTTCTTTGGTTTAAAATTCAGCGATGACCGTGCTGCCCCCGTATCTACTAGGAAGACTACCTCTTCCCTACAGGGTCCCACCTTCAGGTTTATCAAGGGTTCCTGGTGGGTCCCCGGGGGCAGGAACCCCTGACACCCCTATACTTCATCAAAATTCATAAGCGGAATTGCCCTCTCTTCCCTTTGTACATCAGGACACTCCCGCTTAAAATGCCCTATCTTTCCGCAATAATAGCATCCTGCCTGTGGAGTCTTCCAGCTCTACCCCTGTCGCTCGAACCCTCTATCAAATACTCCCCCTTGTCCTCTCTGCCCTACATGCTGCCACCCGCCCCTCCGGTTGGTCACTATTGGTTCTACTCTTTTCTTAACTACCTCATCAACCGTAGCTACCATCATTTTCACCTTCTGTTTCTGTCTCTCATCCTCTCTCTTTACAAACACTTTCTGTGCCTCTCTTAACAATTCATCTAATGGCTTTTCACTCCACCCTTCTATCTTCTGTATCTTTCTCTGTATGTCTGGCCATTCCTTTGTCACAAAAACATACTTTCAAAAGACCCTGTGCCACTGGGTTCTCAGGGTTCATTCCAGAATATTTCCACATTGAGTCTCTTAATCTTTGCAAGAAAGCTGAAGGAGTCTCATCTTTCTCCTGTCTAACTTCAAAGACTTTAGTCAAATTCTGTGACTTCGGAACTGCCTCTCTTATACCTTTTAGAATCAGGTCTTTCAATTCCCTCATTTCTTCTCTATGCTCCGGATTTTGATTTTCCCACTGGGGGTCTCTGAGGGGAAACTTCACCTCTCCCTGTCCAGCATCCCCATCTCCAATGGGGTGTTCCCTGTCCCATATTTTAATGGCTGCTCCCCATATAAGTCCCCTTTCTTCCCCAGTAAATAGTATATTCAAAATAGACATTAACTCAGCCCAGGTATACAGACTGGGCCCCAAAAATTGATCAGTTTGTTCAGACAACCCTACCAGATCCTCAACCAGGACCTTCATTTCTTTTTTAAATGTTCTGACCTCCCCACTGCTGAGGGGGACACTTACAAACCCAATCTCTTTGTCCCCTATTGGTACCTCCCGAAGGGGACAAGTCATTACGTTCTTCCCCTTTTTCTTTTTTTTAAAGAAATATTGCAATATTTCTAGCTCCCCATAACTTCAAACACCAATTCATCAATTCATGCTTGACTAACTTTAAAGCCTGTTCCAAACTTGTAAATATATTTATATATTTACGTTCATTTATTCAGTATTTAATATTCAAAATGTAAAATGCATACAGTTCTCAATTTTGAAATCCACTGTAATCACCCAGTTTTAGTCCCTTAATTTAAATCCAAAATTAGTTTTCTTAAGTAGTCCTGACCAATCATTGCTCAATTACAATACTATAGGTCTTGAAATAATCAGAGCTGCCTTAAAATTATTTGTCTATTCAAGTTTAAAGAAAAAAAAACTTCTAATGCATGAACAATGGCCGAATCCAAGGTCACAGATATTAACCATAGGATCTTGTTTTTACTACAATCTAATGTTGAACTGAAACTTCAACTGTCCTCCATAAATCGCTTTCATGTAAAGATAAAAGAGATTAGTTAGAAACTGATAGTAAGGCAGTCGTGACCTGTAAGAAGAACAGGAGTTATCATTCTTTTTTTTCATAATCTCTATAGAATCCTTAACCTTAAAAGAATTCATGTTAAGTTTCCATAATAAAAATCAGATTCAAAACAGTCCCGGAACTCAAGCTCCAGGGAATAAAACGCAAACATTCAATCACCAACAAACAAATGTGCATTCAAACCAAATCACAAAGGGTTAAACTTTCGACCAGCTGTACAGCTCTCTTCATTCTCTCTCTCTCTCTCTCACTCATTGACAAATAAATTCAGATATTTACAAACCCAGTCTTTGTCCGACCTGAATTTTGGCCAAAAGAGGCGGGACGAAGAATGGATTCCTTAGTCCATATGAAGCAACAATATTTAATCATCTTTTTCCCCTGTACAATTATTATTTTGCCAATTCCACAACATCCTCCCCAAAGAACTTTCTGGAGGTATGTTGTAAGGGACCCCGCCTCCAATTCCATTGCTTTTTCCTTCTTTTGTTTTCCTGGAGGCTTTTTCCTTACCCACCGCACATATTGAGTTCCTTCGTTAGTCCCTTATTAACTAC
This sequence comes from Chiloscyllium punctatum, assembly GCF_047496795.1. Taxonomy (NCBI): domain Eukaryota; kingdom Metazoa; phylum Chordata; class Chondrichthyes; order Orectolobiformes; family Hemiscylliidae; genus Chiloscyllium; species Chiloscyllium punctatum. Next base: position 65,374,990 of record NC_092756.1, on the reverse strand, counting down.
TAAAACTCAATCCCGGCCACCAAGGCAATACTTAAAAGTCAGGTTTCTTACCTTGGTCTGTGCACAGAGTTGCCTGGCCCCTTTGTGCCGTATTGTCTATCGAGCTCCTATCACTGTCTGATTCAGATGTCTCTCTTGTGGGATTCGTACCAGTCACTCAAGGGAGCAGACCAAACCAGGACACGAGACCGCTCCTCAATGGGGAACGGGACGCGTCTTCCCAGTGTCCAAGGCCAGCCACTCCCCCCGGTGATGGAAGAAAATCCCGGACAGCCCCCAATTGTGAGAAACAAAGCTCACACACTTCAATAATTTCAGTCCGAGACAAGATCTGAATCAGTAGCGCCATTTATTTTACACTTGCAAGTGGGTGTGATGTCCCGTGTCTAAGAGGCAGAAGACATACACACCCTAAATTCAATTCATACATAACATTTATATGATTTGATGTCTATTGTTTTACACTGCTCCCTCCCCTGCTTACATCGTCCACTTCCCTAAGACCGGCCCCCATTACCCCTGTTTATCTCTTGCCTTATCCGGCCTTGTCTGTGATAAAATGCTTATTTCTGGCCTCACAAGGCTGTTTGACCTCATCCTGCTATAGGTCATTGTTAGGCCTATCCTTTCTTCATCATTATCTACCCCCTTCATCTGTGCCTTTCCCGAGGCCGTTCTGATCCCTATGACCCTTTTAATTGGGGTTTGTTCCTGTGTTTTTGTAAAAGTGGGAAGCACATGTTTATACCTACTGTTTGTACAGGCGTATCTAGCTTAACTTCATCCCCTCACAACATCTTATCTACTTGCCCATAATGTCTACCTTCTGACATACAGTTTTAGCTAATACAAAAACAATTATATATTTCCTCCACATTGTTTCCATTCTTGTTGACTCAGCTCGTGGCTAAAACAATTACACACTGGTGTGAGTTCATTTTACTTTGTAAGATGGAATTGCATAATTGCAGAAGTAACATTAATTCACCTATATCCCACAATATGTTCAACTAGGTTGGTCATATTTCCAGAGGTATCTGGAATGGAAGTACAGCACTCCTGACCGACAACAGCAAATCTTCCCCCTTGCGAAGGTAGCAGATAATCCAAAGCCAGTTAATTCTGCAGTGCCACTATCCAGACAGCCACGAGCTCAGCTGACACCACAGTCAGTGCTTGTCCAGTTCCCTTGGTTTATAAAGCTGTCTCATTGGCCAGGTGTTCCAATGCTGAGGCCATGTGCGCCAATTTGCTGGATACTCGTCCCATTCCATACAAAGGAAAAGACAACATGAGGAACTGGTCTAGCCAGTAATGACTCTCGTAATTTGTGGATGGTAGTGCTTAAGGGAGGTGAGGTGATGCATGTAGGGTACAACATAATCCAGATAGCAGGATCTTATCCAATTGATAGGAAGCCATGGGTGCGCTTTGGTGCCACAAATAAAGTACGTGCCATTGTAGACTGTAAAATCATCAGCCAATGTCATCTAAGGCTTCTTGGTGTAATTGGCCTATGGACTATCAGATGTAATATTCAACATCCTGGTCCAATCACACTTAAACATCCAATTTCTCAAAATATTAACTACTGGCCCTTGCGAATCAAATGTCAGATTACATTTGCTTTGCTCTGCTAGCATTCCTTGTCCTGATTTTCTAAGCATAGGGAACTTGCAGCATTATTCGAATGACTGTAAGGGAAGGAGGAACTGATTCGTGATTATATGTGGCCTGAAATCATGTTGGATTTTCAAAGTGCCTGTATAACTGATTGTCATGATATGACAAAAGGGGAAAATGTGGTATCGAGGGGATTATTTGATTTTGCATGATGGGAAAAAATTGGTCAACCTCTCGAGTTTAATTCAGTAAGTTAAAAGGACTGTGGCAAAAGGTCAGAAACAGTTGCGTGGACGTTATAACGGAATCACACAGGGCTTAATCAGGAACTGAGGACATGGGAATCAGCAGGTTATGAAATGACTACATTTTCGATATTTGGTGTTGCGACCAAAAACCAAATCACCTGGGCGAATTCCGCCAGGGACTGAAGAAGCGATCCAGCTGCAGCCGAGGGATAAGGGTCAGATGGGCATCTGAGGTAAGCATTAAAACCTGGGTCTAACTGTCTCCCTTGGCTGACTGCTGTGACCCCTCATCACTTGCAGAGGACACTCGCAGGTGAAGGTTTCCAAATTTAAATTCTAAAATCTTCAGTGGACTGTGATTGAGTGGAGTGGATCAGGGATCCAGTTGTTGGTTGACCCAGGACGTCCGTGCTGGGATTTTTTGTTTAATTGTTTTTGAGATTTTTAAGAAATCAGAGAGACTTTTACTTTTCAAATTGGGTCCTTGTCTCTGATTATTTTTGGTACCAGGAATAACAAACCGCTGTGTACTGGAGTACGGGGCAGGCCTGAGATAAGACTGAGATTAATTCATCCTTACACCACATCACTTGCATCGATAGCCACCTTGAATGGCTTTGTGTAATGAGGTGTGGCTACTACCAGGGCAGTGGGTAACAGAACTTTCAGGTTGTCAAATGTCTCTGACAGTCTGCTGTGCTCGAAAACCCCTTCCCTTTCTTTAGCAATTCAGTGAGTGGAGCAGCCACTCAGCTAACATTTGGCACAAATTTTCAATACAATCCACTTAATCCCAAGAACCGTAATACTGCTCTTTTTGTCAATGGTTTAGGAAATTCCCCAATTACCTTTGTTTTTCCATCCCATGAGGCCATTTCTCTGTGTCCAATAATATGGCTGGAATGGAAAATTATCGATTTAGTGTGAAATTTGAAAGAGAATGTTTTTCTCAAATTTAATGCTGTGCTGAGCTTTGTAAACAATACTTTGATGAAGTTTGCAGCCTGCTCATATCTGTTTGAACTTTGTAAACATTCAACTCGATCTCGCGACCTTGCGATCGTCGAACTCAGCGAAAGCTGAAGCACTGTTATGTCCAAGACCAAGGGATGAGAGAATAACTATGTGAGTTTTCCCAGTCTTTGCCCTTGAGACTGTAATAAGAAACAGTATAAGGCAAGTATCTGAACAATGTTCTGGTACCCCTTACATTGAGGCATCTAGCTGAATGTACAGGGGTCAATTCTGCCAAATTTAAATAAAGCTCCTTTCTTTGCTCTTGCTAATAGTTGAGTCAAATCAATTTAATTTCCATGACAAGAGCTCGCATTGTTAGTGATTGGGGAGGCTGGTGTACAGAGAGTTAGAGTTGTTAGTTATTGGGGAGGCTGGTGTGAAGGGAGTTAACATTGTTAGTTATTGGGGAGGCTGGTGGACAGCGAGTTAGCATTGTTAGTGTTTGGGGAGGATGGTGTACATGGTGTTAGCATTGTTAGTGATTGGGATGCTGTTGTACAGAGAGTTAGCATTGTTAGTGATTGGGGAGGCTGGTGTACAGGGAGTAAGCATTATTAGTGATTGGGGAGGCTGTTGTACAGCGAGTTAGCATTGTTAGTGTTTGAGGAGTGTTGGGGCAAAGTTAACATTATTTGCCTGGAAGCCATTTTCCTGATTTGGCTGAGAGTTCCATTTTGTGTCCCCAGCCAGAACTTTGCTGGCTATGCATTCATTACTGTGAGGTAATGTGAAAGGTTGTCCTTATCTTCCTTCTCAAGATAGTGTCTCCTCCGTTTGCTGAATGATCAGCGCAGGCTGTAGAACTAGTCAATCTGACATAGACTTTCCAATTAGTCCTCCTTCCTTCTCTAGTTATTGCCTCTTCACGGTCATTCAGATAATTTGGCATATCTCTACTCAGTGTTAGCAATCTGTGGAACTAGAGCATGTGGTGATACCATTTGATCTGTCCACTTGTGGAATGCATAATAGTGCTATAGTTTTGAACTTTATGACTAACCTTTAATTACCCAGTTTGGCTTGCTTACAAGTTGGTACGAAATTAATGATCAGCTCCTAGCTGTTTTCTTGATATAATCCTGAAGTATCCTGATGTACTTCGGAATAACACCAAGCCACAGTTAGGACGCTGAATTCCCCATGATATGTTGTGTCATAAACTAATCAGTTCGTAAGGTCCGAGTCTGAAAGTTTTCTCCAATAGACCACTACAACATAGAACATGACAGTGCAGTACAGGCCCTTTATGGAACCACTCATTAGACTCAGAACACAGAGCATTACAGCGCATTAGAGGCTGTTTATGGAACCCTCGGCTATTAAAAGAAGGAGGACTACTACAACATACAACATTACAGCACAGTACTTTACAGCACAGCCTGAAGCGTGGAGAGATAAGCTAGAGGAGGGTGGGGGTGGGGAGAAAGTAGCATAGAGTACAATGGGTGAGTGGGGGAGGGGATGAAGGTGATAGGTCAAGGAGGAGAGGGTGGAGTGGATAGGTGGAAAAGAAGATAGGCAGGTAGGACAAGTCCGGACAAGTCATGGGGACCTGATAAAGGATGTTAAACCGATCAACATAGAACATCGCAGCTCAGTACAGACGCTTTATGGAACTGCTCGGCTAATGAAGGAGATTAGACGAATACAACATAGAACAAATACAGTGCAGTACAGGTCCTTTATGGAACTGCTCGGACAATAAAGTAAGTTAGACTAATCCAACAGAGAACATTACAGCGCAATACAGGGCCTGTACTACGCTGTAATGTTCTATGTTGTATCAGTCTAACATCCTTTATCACCCGAGCAATTCCATAAAGGGCCAGTCCTACATGGTCATATTCTTTGCTCTTTGATTCGCCGAGCGGTTCCATAAAGGGCCTCTGCTGCACTGTGATGTTCTATATTGTATTTTTCTAACTTCCTCTATTAGCCGAGCAGTTCCACAAAGGTTCCATACTGCACTGTAATGTGTTATGTTCTTTGAGTGTAACTTTCTTTTCTAGACGAGCGGCTCCATAAAGGGCCTGTACTGCGCTGTAATGTTCTATGTTGTATCGGTTTAGCATCCTTTATCACCCGAGCGGTTCCACAAAGGGCCTGTCCTGCGTGGTCATATTCTTTATATTTTGATTCACCGAGCGGTTCCATAAAGAGCCTCTGCTGCACTGTGATGTTCTATGTTGTATTTTTCTAACTTCCTCTATTAGCCGAGCAGTTCCATTAAGGGCCAATACTGCACTGTAATGTGTTATGTTCTTTGAGTGTAATCTTTTTTAGCCAAGCGGCTCCATAAAGGGCCTGTAGTGCGCTGTAATGTTCCATGCTCTATGAGACTAACTTCTTTTATTAGCCAAGCGGTTCCTTAAAGGGCTTGTACTGCACTGTAATGTAATATTGTCTGAGTCTAACATCCTCTATTAGCCGAGCAGTTCCATAAAGGGCGTGTACTTAGCTGTAATGTTCTATGTTCTATCAGTCTAACTTCCTTCATTAGCCAAGCATTTCCATAAAGGTCCTGTACAGCGCTGTCATGTTCTATGTTGTATGAGTCTTACTTCCTTTATTAGCCAATCATTTCCATAAAAGTCCTGGAATGTGCTTTAATGCTCCATGTTGTATTAGTCTAACTTCCTATATAAGCCAAGCGGTTCCACAGAGGGCCTGTACTACACTGTTAATGATCTGGGTTCTCTGAGACTACCATTCTTTATTAGCCGAGCGGTTCCACAAAGGGCCTGTATTGTGCTGTAATGTTCTATTTTGTATTAGTCTAACGTTGTTTATTAGCCGAGCGGTTCCATAAAGGGTCTGTACTGCGCTTAATGTTCTATTTTGAATTCATCTAACTTACATTAACAGCCAAGCGATTCCATAATGGGCCTGTACTGAACTGTAATGTTCTATGTTGTATTAGTCATAATTCCTTTATTAGCCGAGCGGTTCCATAAAGGGCCTGTATTGCGCTGTAATGTTCCATGTTGTATTAGTCTAACTTCCTTTATTAGCCGCACGGTTCAAAAAAGGGCCTGTCTGAGCTGTAATGTGCTTTGTTATTTGAGTCTAACTTCCTTTATTGGCTGAGCAGTTTCATAAAGAGCCAGCACTGCGCTGTAATCTTTTATGTTGTATTAGTCTAACTTCATTTATTGTCCGAACAGTTCGATAAAGGGCCTGCACTGTGCTGTCATGTTCTATGTTGTATTAGTCAAACTTGCTTTATTAGCCGAGCGGTCACATAAAGGGCCTGTACTGCATGTAATGTTCTTTGTTGTATAGGTCTAACATTCTTTATCAGCCAAGCGGTTCTATGTTATATTAGTCCAACTTCTTTTATTACCTGAGTGGTTCTATAAAGGGCCTGTACTGCAGTGTCATGTTCTTGGTTGTATTAGTCTAACTTCCCTAATAATCTGAGCAGTTCCGTAAAGGGCCTGCACTGCACTGTAATGTTCAATGTTGTATTACGCTAGCTTCCTTTATTAGTCGAGCGGTTCCAGAAAGGCCTATACTGCGCTGTAATCTTTGTTGTGTTAGTCTAACTCGCTTTTATTAGCTGAGTGGTTCCTCAAAGGGTCTGCGCTGCGCTTTAATTTTCTATGAGTCTAAGTTCCTGTATTACCCATAAAGGCCCTGTACTGTGCTTTAAAGTTCTCTGTTCTGTGAATGTAACTTTCTTTATTAGCCAAGTGGTTCCATAAAGACCCTCTACTGTGCTGCGATATTTCATGTTCTGAGTGTAACTTTATTTGTAATTTGAGCAGTTCCATAAAAGTCCTGTACTGCACTGTCATACTCTATTTTCCTAACTTCCTTTATTAGCCGAGCGCTTCCAGAAAGGCCCTTTGCCTTTAATGCAAATGTTTCTGTTGTATCAAGCAAGCAGTTCACATAAAGGGCCTGTACTGCTCAGTAATGTTATATGTTCTATGAGTCTAACTTCCTTTATTAGCTGTAATGCCAGAAACGTCGATTCTCCTGTTCCTTTGATGCTGCCTGGGAGTGTAATGGACAGTGAAGAGGGTTACCTCAGACTACAATGGGGTCTTGAGCAAATGGACCAATGGGCCAGGTGGCAGATGGAGTTTAATTCAGATAAATGCGAGGTGCTGCATTTTGGGAAAGCAAACCTGAGCAGGACTTATACACTTAATGGTAAGGTCCTCGGGAGTGTTGCTGAACAAAGAGACCTTGGAGTGCAGGCTCCTTGAAAGTGGAGTCACAGGTAGATAGGATAGTGAAGAAGGCATTTGGTATGCTTTCCTTTATTGGTCAAAAGTATTGAGTACAGGAGTTGGGAGGTCATGTTGCAGCTATACAGGACATTGGTTAGACCACTGTTGAAATATTGCGTGCAAATCTGGTCTCCTTCCTAACGGAAAGATGTTGTGAAACTTGAAAGGGTTTAGAAAAGATTTACAAGGATGTTGCCAGGGTTGGAGGATTTGAGCTATAGGGAAAGATTGAATAGGCTGGGGCTGTTTTCCCTGGAGCGTCGGAGGCTGTAAACCTTATGGAGATTTACAAAATTATGAGGGGCATGGATCGGATAAATAGACCAAGTCTTTTCCCTGGGATGGAGGAAGACCAGAACGAGAGGGCATAGGTTGAAGGTGAGAGGGGAAAGAGAGAAAAGGGACCTAAGGGGCAACCTTTTCACACAGAGGGTGGTAGATGTATGGAATGAGCTGCCAGAGGAAGTGGTGGAGGGTAGAACAATTGCAAAATTTAAGAGGCATTTGGATGGATATATGAATAGGAAGGGTTTGGAGGGATATGGTAGGTGGGACGAGATTGGGTTGGGATATCGAGTCGGCATGGACGGGTTGGAGCAAAGGGTTTGTTTCCATGTTGTATATCACTATGACTCGAGGAGAAAGTGAGGACTGCAGATGCTGGAGATCAGAGCTGAAAATGTGTTGCTGGAAAAGCGCAGCAGGTCAGACAGCATCCAAGGAGCAGGAGAATTGACGTTTTGGGCATGAGCCCTTCTTCAGGAATGAGGCTCATGCCTGAAGAAGGGTTTATGCCCGAAACGTCGATTCTCCTGTTCCTTGGATGCTGCCTGACCTGCTGCGATTTTCCAGCAACACATTTTCATCACTCTGACTCTAAACATTAGCCACCCTCCAGTTATCAGGCACATCTCCCACAGTTACAGATGATGCAAATCTTTCTGGAAGGGGCCGACATTTCCTCCCTTATTCCCCACAAGGTTCTGGGATGCATTGGATCAGGTCCTGGAGCTTTATCAACTTGGATATTCTCTAAGACCTCCTGAATGGTTTCTTCTGTAATGTGAAGTGCCTTTAAAACATGCAAGTTTATTTCATGCATTCTCTGGATTCCATTACTTTCTCTACAGTAACTAAACTGACGATTGGTATTCATTTAGTATCTTAGCCATCTCCTGGGGTTCCAACTAATGACAAACTCTTGATCTTTGCAAAAATTTGTCATTTATATAAATGATTTGGATGTGAACACAAAAGGAAGAGTTAGTAAGTTTGCAGATGATACCAAAATTGGAGGTGGGACAGCGAAGGATACAGAGAAAAATGAGATCTTGATGAGATGGGCCAACGGGCTGAGGAGTGGCAGATAGAGTTTCATTTGATAAATGTAAAGTGCTGCATTTTGGGAAAGCAAATCAGAGCAGGAATTATACACTTAATGGTAAGGTCCTGGGGAGTGTTGCTGAACAAACAGACCTTGAAGTGGAGGTTCATAGCTCCTTGAAAGTAGAATCACAGGTAGACAAGGATAGTGAAGGAGGTGTTTGGCATATTTTCCTTTATTGGTCAGAGCATTGAATATAAGAGTTGGGAGGTCATGTTGCGGCTGGACAGGACATTGGTTAGGCCAGTTTTGGAATATTGCACGCAATACTGATCTCCCTCCTATTGGTAGGAATTTGTGAAATTTGAAAGGGGTTCAGAAAGGATTTACAAGGAAGTTGCCAGGGTTGGAGGATTTGAGCAAGAGAGAGAGGCTGAATAGGTTGGGGTTTGTTTTCCCTGAAGTGTCAGAGGCTGAGGGGTGACCTTATAGAGGTTAATAAAATTGACCACCTGATGAAGGGGCAGCGCCTTGAAAGCTCGTGCTTCCAAATCAACCTGGTGTTGTGTGATTTTTAACTTTGTCCACGCCAGTCCAACACCGGCACCTCCAAATCATGGACAGGAAAAATAGACAAGGTCTTTTCCCTGGGGTGGGGGAGTCCAGAACTAGAATTCATAGGTTCAGCGTGATGTTCACTCCCATTTACAGGGAGACGTCTGTGTTCAGTAACATTCGCAGGGACTGCTGGTCTCCTCAATATGAACAGGGGCTGCTTATGCCTGTAATATAAACAGGAACTACTGTTGTCTGCAATATGCACTGGAACTGCTATCCTTTTGAATATATACTGGAACTGCCATTCTTTGTAATCTACACAGGAATTGCTGTTCAGGTATGCAGAGACTGCTCTTCGGTGTACTATTCACAGGGATTGGTATACACGGGTACTGCTAATCACTACAATATAGAAAGGAACTGTTCTTCTCTATCATATAGATAGGGACTGCAGATCAAAGCAACGCAGACAAGCACTGCTGTTCTCTGCTTTATTGCCAGGAATTGCTATTCTCTACATCATTCCCAGGACAGCTGTTCTCTGCCATTTACACCAGGACAGCTGTTCTCTGTAAGAAACATAGAAACTACTGTTCTCTGTCATACACCCAGGAACTGCTCTTCTCTGTAATGAACATAGGCTCTGCAGTTCTGTTTCATATACACAGTCAGATATTCAGTCGAAAATATATTTGCTGCTTTATGGAGTTACTGCTGTTCTCAGTAATAAACACAGTGACAGCTTTCTCTGTAATTATACAGAGCTGTTCTCTGGAAATGTACGGAAACTAATGTTGTTCGCAATTCGCCCAAGAACTGTTATTCTCTATAATACAGGCAAGGACTGCTATTCTTTGTGGACACCTGTTTTGTTTCATATCCTCAGAAACTGCTGCGTAGCACAGTATACATAATGATTAATGCTTGCTGTGACATACACAGGGACTGCTGTTCACTCCAATATAGACAGTAAATGCTATTCACCACAATCTAATATTGCAAGCCAGGTGATGGCCAAGTGGTGTTATTGCTGGATTGTTCATCCAGAGACCCAGGTAATGTGTTGGGGACTGAATTTCAAATTTTATCTCAGTTTTATCCCAATTTTATCTCATCACCCCCTTGGCTCACAGCCTCGTTCGTGATGAAGGGCTTTTGCCTGAAACATTGATTCTGCTGCTCCTCGGATGCTGCCTGACCTGCTGTACTTTTCCAGCACTACACTATCGACCCAGTTTCAAATCCTGCCATGGCAGATGGTGGAATTTGAATTCTAGCAAAATCTGCAAGTATGAGAGTAAAGATGGCCATGAATCCATTGCTGATTGTTGGATAAAACCACTTGTTCACTAACATCTTTCATGAAAGCAAACCTGGTCTGGCCTCCATGTTTCTCCAAACCCACAGCAATGTGGCAGACTCTTAACTGCTCTTTGGGCCATTAGCGATGGGCAATAAGTGCTGGCCTCCCATTCATCCCACAGGTGAATAAAAAAAGGTAATATTTAACAAGTTGGAACAGAAACAAAGGGCCAAATGCCTCCTTCTGCACTGTAACACTACAGTGATTATTACTTGAGGTCCTGTGTCGTGTAAATTGTGGAATTTATATGGAATAATTTTGTTGTTGAATAAGAAACTGGTTGTTTTCTTTGTGTATTTGAATTTAACAACTACCTTATCAGTATTTCTGTAATTGTGGTGATTTCTTAAAAGGACAGCTTTCAAAACTGGGCTTTGTGCACGAGTGAATGTCTGTTAAATCTGAACTGTTATGTCAAACAAATTTAAATTATTAGAAAGAGATTCACCCAACTCACCAAATTTCTAACCCGTCTGTTTATGATGAAACTCTGATGCAACAAAGGTGATCAACCTTATCCCAAACTGTAATCCCAGCATTTCAAACAAACTGTGTCAGTAATGTTGCTCACACACAGGTAGAAATCTGTTCCATACTTTTGAAAACATTGCAAAGGGTGTTGAAGCTTTTTACACAGAATGGACAGATAATGCTGATTGGTGAGCTCATCATTACCATGGAGATGCAGCAAAAACAGTTAGCTGTCAATCTTAATTCTCAGACCAGGTAGGTGGACTCTGATTGATCAGGGGATACAGCAGGGTTTGGTCCTCTCAGTGATGCCTTGCTCATCAAAGAAGTGCAATATCTGAAAACATTCCTTTTGCCAACATGAACCAGGGTCCTGCGTAATTATATTTGTTGCTTCTAGCTCATGCACAAATGCATCACTCTGTCATCCCAGCTGTTGATCTTGAATTGGTTTCCAGTTTAATACTTAGCTTAGTTCAGATTATTTAATAAATGATTTCCAAAGCAGAATCACTTCTAATGAGGATTACATAAGAGGCTGGTTGAGCACAGGCAACTTGCTGCCAGCAGAGAATGGTCAAGTGGACATTTTTTCTGACATGGTCCACCAGTCAACAGGCTGTAGGGCCTACATACCTGGCATCCCACCAGCAGCAAACCACATGACATTTGTGAATCACTTGTTAGACTTATGTAAAGGTGGTAACCTCCCGAATGATGTATATAATAGAATTTGTTCTCACACTTCACTGCATCCAAGTATGGTTTGTCAGTAACCATGCATAATACATCTTTGATGACATGATAATTAGCTTCTATCCCTTGCATATTTCCAACATGTAGATTATATGTTTGCGATATTTGAATCTGCATTAAAGAATTTCTTTATAATGCTTTATCATTTCCATCTTATGCTGAAATGTACCACTGAAATGGAGTACCCTTGCCTTGATGTATTCTTTGAGAAATCAGCCAAATTATTTCTCAACTCCTATTCACTGGTCAGCGTACATGTTAGGATTCCTACAGTCCCACAAGATTTTTCTTATTGGCAACTTCATGAATGAAATGATTGAGTGGGGGATATGCCAGATCATGGGGTTACAGATTGTGCTGGAGTACAATTCTGCTGCTGTTGATGGCCCACAGTGCCTTATGGATGCCCAGTCTTTAGTTGCTAGTCCTGTTTGAAGTCTGTTCTACTTAACACAGTGATAGTGTCACTCAACACAATGGAAGTTATTCTCAATGTGAGGAATCTCGGAAGTGGATAACCAGAAGTTCAACATCATTGGTATGTCACTAAGATGACAGATGAGGAGGATTGTTTTCTTATTCTGAGAGTACTCAGGAGCTATGATTATTTGACTGGAAAAGGTGATGGAACCTGGTTCCAGAAATAAATTGAAGACAGTCAGAGAGCTCATTGAGGATAAGAAACTTGCAGTTTTAAATTGGAGATGTGGGACTCAGCATGTCTGCTGTTTCAAAGCATGAAAGGCTAAGTGTTCTCCTCTGTACTTTTAGGTTTCGATAATACTGCAGTAAAATAACTGAGAACATTATGACTTTTAGGTGGCCAAACTTTTATTCAACATAAAACTTTGTTTTTTATCACCCTTAATTTCCATATTATTTGAAGGATGCCAAATAGTAGAGGAGCGAACAAAGAAGGCAAAGGGGCAGGTACATCCCAGCAAACAATCTGTCATATCAATGACCAGTTTCAAACAGCAACGTGAACAATGTATAAAGGTAAGAATGACATATCACATCAGATATGTATCAATCTCCATCCACTCTCCTGCAACCACTGATTGCCCTTAACCTCCCCTATTACAGTGACTTCAGTGCCCTAAATGAAGGAAAGTCCTGATCACTCTCTGAATAAAGACGATTCCTTTGATTTGTATTGGATTTGTTTGGATTTGGGGACAGAGGTATATAGACTGTGGGACAGTGAGTATTCATTACACAGGAGATGAGCAGGTGAAGTCCCTAACAACTTCCCACCTCCATGAGATGAATTTCAATGTGGGTGGTCTGTGGACACTCTTCCTGCCCACCAGAAATTGAGATCCTTGGAAGATTAATGCTCAACTAATACCTTCTTCACACCTCCCATTGGTGGGAGCCAGCAGCGGGGAGGCAGCATTCTTTTAATGAGAAAACCACTCATTGATTTACTGGATGGTGTTGGTGTGTGATGGTGACATTCACCCTGTTACTCAAATGTTTGAGATACCTTCCTGCAAGAGGCTCGAGAAAAAATTGCAGGGGCCCTGGCTGATAGGTTTCCATTATTGTTAGCCACAGGTGAGGTCCCGGAAGACTGGGGGTAATGAATGTTCTGCCCTTATTCATGAACGCCTGCAAAGAGAAACCTTGGAACTATAGACCTGTAAGCCAAACATCTGTGGTAGGTAAGGTACTTGAGAAGATCCTGAGAGGCTTTTGGAAAGATAGGGTTTGATTTGGAAAAGTCAGAATGGCTTTATGTATAGGAGAATATGCCTCAGAAATCTGTGAGAGATCTTTGATAAAGTGACCAGGAAGGCTGATCCTAGCAGGGTGGTCGACATTGTCTCTATGGATTTCACTAAGATCTTTGGTAAGGTTCCACATGGGAGGCTGCTCTGGAAGGTTAGATCACAAGGAATCCAGGGGGATCTGTCAAATTTTATACTCATTTGGCTTGATGGTAGGAAGCAGAGGGTAATAATGGAAGGAAGCTTGTCAGACTGGAGGCCTGTGGAGTGCCTCAGGATTCAGTGTTCAGCCCATTGCCATTTGCTATCTATATCAATGACTTGGATGAGAATGTATAAAGCAAGTTTACAGATGAAACTAAAATAGATAGTATTGTAGACATTGAGGATGGTTATCAAAAACTACAGCAGGACCTCGATCAGCTGGGGAAGTGGGCCAAGAAATGGCAAATGAAGTTTAACACAGATAAGTGTGAGGTCTTGCATTTTGACAAAATTCAAACCAAGGTCAGAGTTTCATGGTGAATAGTAGGGCCTTAAGGATTGTAGTGCAACAGAGGGATCATGGAGTTCAGGTGCACAATTCTTTGAAAGCGGAGTCACAGTTCAAGAAGGCAATGAAGAAGGCTTTTGGCACACTGGCCTTCATTAGTCAGGGCATTGAGTAGAGAAGTTGGGAAGTTATTTTGCACTTGTTGGTGAGGTCATACTTGGAATATTATGTTCAGTTTTGATCACCTTGCGAGAGGAAGGATGGTATTAAACTGGAAAGAGTGCAGAGGAAAATTACAAAGATGTTGCTAGGACTCAGGGGATGGAGTTATGGATTAGATTAGATTACTTACAGTGTGGAAACAGGCCCTTCGGCCCAACAAGTCCACACCGCCCCGCCGAAGCACAACCCACCCTTATCCCTATATTTACCCCTTACCTAACACTACGGGCAATTTAGCATGGCCAATTCACGTGACCTGCACATCTTTGGACTGTGGGAGGAAACTGGAGCACCCGGAGGAAACCCACGCAGACACGGGGAGAATGTGCAAACTCCACACAGTTAGTCGCCTGAGGCGGGAAATGAACCCGGATCTCTGGCGCTGTGAGGCAACAGTGCTAACCACTGTGCCACCGTGCCACCCATAAAGCATGATGGGGAGACAGACAAATGAGGGCCGTTTTCTTTCGAGTGCAGGAGACTGAGGGGATCTTATAGAAGTGTGTAAGATCATGAGAGGCATGGATAAAGTAAATTAACTCAGTCTTTTTCCCAGGGATGGGGAATTGAGGAGTAGAGGGCATCAGTTTAAGGTTCGAGAGGAAAGAATAAAAGGGGACCTGAGGGGAAACGCTTTTACGCAGAGGGTAGTACGTATGGAATAAGTGACCAGTAGAAGTGTTTGAGGTGGGTACATTAATAACATTTAAAAGGCATTTGGACAAATACATGAAGAGCAAAGGTTTAGAAGGATATGGGCCAATTGCAAGGAAATTAGGTTAGTGTGGATGATATTTTCTGGTCATCCTAGACCATTATGGGCCGAAGGTGCTGTCTTTATGCTGCAGGACTCAATGACGCTATGATTCTATGACATTTCCCTTCCCAGATAATGAATGAGATAAGGTACTACACAGTGTCAAAGTGGCGGAGACAGGCCCTTTCATGGATTTTTATTATGTACAATGATTTCATCTGGGAATCTGTTATCACAAGAACTAGTTTTGATCGGCCCTATCTCAGCATTAAGGCCACAGAGTGAGAGGATGGTCAGGACCATATTCATGAAGGTCCCCACAAGTTGATCTTGGGGGACCGTAGGAATCCTAACATATATGCTGACCATGAATGTTGGCTTTCAGTAATTGGAGTTTAAAACCAATTTGGCTGATTTCTCAATTAAATCAAGGAAAGGATACTCCATTTCAGTGGTAAATTTTAGCATCAGGTGGCAATCATCAAACTATATTAAAAAACTCTTTTAATGCAGATTCGAATTTCGCAAACATGTCATCTACATGTTGAATATATGAAAGCAGATAGAGGTTAGGTGTCATGACATTAAAGATGTGTTTTGCATGGTTACCAATAAAGATGTTAGGAAGTGTTTATCCTTGAGAATATCCCATGGTAACACCATCTATTTATGCAAACACATTGCTATTGGAAGTCAACGACACAAGGTACTAAGTTCATGTGTTTCATCGAATCCCTACAATGTGGAAACAGGTCCTTCGGCCCAAAAAGTCCACACTAACCCTCCAAAGACTTAGCCACCTAGACCCATTCTCCAATTTCTCTACATTTATCCCAGACTAATCTACACGTCCCATAGCACTATGGGCAATTGAGTACAAGAGTCGGCAGGTCATGTTGTATCGAATTTTGGTTGGGCCATATTGGGAATGGAGTGTACAGTCCTGGTAGCCGCATAAGAAAAGGATGTGTATGCTTTGGAGACGATGTAGAGGAAGTTCACAAGATGTTGTTGGTATGGAGGGCATGAAGAGAGATCATTTTCATGAGAAAGACAGATCTTGAGGGGGGGACATGATTGAGGTCGACAAAATGATGGGTGGTGTAGACAGGGTGGATCGCAAGAAGCTTTTTCCCGGAGTAGGGACTCAATTAGTAGGATTCACAATTTCAAAATGAGATGGTAAAGGTTTAAGGGAGATACGTGTGGAAAGTTCTTTATGCAGAGGGTGGTAGGTGCCTGGAATGCATTGCTAGCAAAGATGGAAGAGGCGGGCACGATGGCATCATTTAAGATGTATCTAGATTCCCTTCAATATGGAAACAGGCCCTTCGGCCCAACAAGTTCACACTGACCCTTCAAAGACCTATTCCCCTTCCCTATATTTACCCCTCACAAATGCAGCTAACACTAAGGGCAATTTAGCATGGCCAATTCAGCCGACCTGCACATCTTTGGATTTGTTCGAGGAAACCAGAGCACTCAGAGGAAACCCACGCAGACACGGGGAGAATGTACAAACTCCACACAGTCGCCCAAGGCAGGAATTGCACCCAGGTCCCTGGTGTTGTGAGGCAGCAATGCTAACCACTGAGCTACCATGTCAGCCCAGACAAAGTGTAGACAGAACTAGAATTAGAAACCTTACAATGTGGAAACAAGCCCTTCAGCCCAACAAGTCTGCAGACACCGTCCAAAAAGTATCCCACCCAGATGCATTACCTTACATTTTCCCCTGACTAAAGCATCTAACTTACATATCCCTTAACACTATGGGCAATTTAGCACGGCCAATTCACCTAACCTGCACATTTGTAGGAATATAGGAGGAAACCAGAGCACCAGGAGGAAACACTTGCCCAAGGCTAGAATCGAACCTGGATTCTCGGCGGTATGAGGCAGCACTGCTAACCACCGTGCCATCCCAATAGATACATGAATTGGCAGGAAACAGAGGGATACAGACCCTTACAAAATAAGTGACAGGTTTAGACAGAGGATCTGGATTGGTGCAGGCTTGCAGGGTTAATGGGCCTGTTCCTGTGCTGGAATTTTCTTTGTTGTTTGTTGTTTGTTGTTGCCTCCTTCATACATTGTAACAAGTTTGTTCTCGTTGAGTTTGATGAACAGCAGAAACCGAGTTAGATCTTCCGGATCAGTGACAATCAAGACATCAGTTCACAAACTGGAGCCCGACCCACAGCCAATTGAGGGCTCCTCATCCCAGGGCCCCCAGCCAAACCAGCTCCTGTCGAGCCAGAAGACCCCATCAGATCCCTCAACCCCAACCAATCCAGAACCCTAGGACCCCCAAAATACAGCCAATTCAGGTGCTGGGCCTCCCCACCCCAGCCAATCAGGACCCTGCATGATTCTCCATCATTCCAGGCCCCCTGGCCACCTGTCAATTCAGAACAACCATTTCCTGGAGAGGATTAATGTATTCAGAGCTTCCCTTCCCATCCTCTGCTGCCCAACCTTACACTGAAAACCAACATATTCAACACTGAGATTCTCTTCCGACAGAGAATGGGACATATTGGTCCTTGCATTCTTTGCTGAAAATGTGTTACTGGAAAAGCACAGCAGGTCAGGCAGCATCCAAGGAACAGGAGAATCGATGTTTCGGGCATGAACCCTTCTTCAGGAATGAGGAAAGTGTGTTCAGCAGGCTAAGGTAAAAGGTAGGGAGGAGGGACTTGGGGTAGGGGCGTTGGAAATGCGATAGGTGGAAGGAGGTCACGGTGAGGGTGTTAGGCCGGAGTGGGGTGGGGGCGGAGAGGTCAGGAAGAAGATTGCAGGTTAGGAAAGTGGTGCTGAGTTCGAGCGTTGGGGCTGAGACAAGGTGGGGGGAGGGGAAATGAGGAAACTGAAGAAATCTGAGTTCATCCCTCTGTGGTTGGAGGGTTCCTAGGAGGAAGATGAGGCGCTCTTCCTCCAGCTGTCGTGTTGCTATGGTCTGGCGATGGAGGAGTCCAAGGATCTGCAGGTCCTTAGTGGAGTGGGAGGGGGAGTTGAAGTGTTGAGCCACGGGGTGGTTGGGTTGGTTGGTCCAGGTGTCCCAGAGGTGTTCTCTGAAACATTCCGTAAGTAGGCGGCCTGTCTCCCCAATATAGAGGAGGCCACATCAGGTGCAGCGGATGCAGTAAGTGATGTGTGTGGAGGTGCAGGTGAATTTGTGGCCTAGGAACCCTCCAACTACAAGGGATGATCTTCCGCCTAGGAACCCTCCAAGCACAAGGGATGAACTCAGATTTCTCCAGTTTCCTCATTTCCTCTCCGCCCCCACCCCGACTCCAGCCTATCACCCTCCCCCCACTCCAACTTATCACCCTCACCTTGACCACCTTCCACCTTTCACATTTCCAACACCCCTCATACCCGAAGGGCTCATGCCCGAAACGTCGATTCTCCTGCTCCTTGGATGCTGCCTGACCTGCTGCGCTTTTCCAGCAACACATTTTCAGCTCTGATCTCCAGCATCTGCAGTCCTCACTTTCTCCTCCAATATGACCACACACACACACACACACACACACACACACACACTCATATATGCACACACATATGTGCATACACACACATACATGCACACGCACACACACGTGCACACACAATGACAGATTGCTGTACAGGCATGGTTGAGGTTTTGATGGAGAGATAATTTCTTCCAGGACTGAACCCTGATCTCAGATGATGACTGTTCCAGCAACTGCAAAGGACTTGTTGGATCTCCCTGTGCACCATCTCTTGCATCGACAGCATTGGGCTGTTTGGGTGCCTGCTTTTCTAAAGCATCTCCAAGCAACAAATGACGATAAATTGATAACAGTTTTTCTCCAATCCATGTTTAAGACATGTGTTTATGTTATTTTTCACCGAATGTTTCAAAAAGATCCGAATTTTCTGAAATGGGGAGTAGCCTCCGTCTCAAATTCCCACACCAGCGCGCCTTGGGCCCTGAGAAAATAATCAGGGAAGTTTATCTGTACCCTTCTGCGCACTGTACCGCCAGATAATGCTCCCTTAATATCTCAGAAAGTGCTCACTCAATACCTCAGAAAGCATCCCCTCAGTATGTTTATCTCCAAAGCACCTCAGACAGTACCTTGGCAAAACATCCATACCCTCAACACCTCAGAAAGCAAACCTGTTGCCCCCTTAGACCATGTTCATCTCCAAACCTCTGCTCACTGTGATGACCCACAGCCACTCCAAAATTGGAGCCCAGGGTCCAGAACATTATTCGGGTCTCTAGATTGATCACAGAATCCCTACAATATGGATGTAGGCCATTCGGCCTATCAGGTTCACACTGGCCCTCTGCAGAGCATCCCACTCCCCCGCTCTATCCCTGTATCCCTCCATTTCTGATGGCTAATCCATCGAGCCTGCACAGCTTTGGAGAAATGAGGGAACTGAAGCACCCAGAGGCAGACATGGAGAGAATGTGCAAACTCTACACAGACAGTCGCCCGAGGCTGGCATGGAACCCAAGTGGGGTGAGGCGACAGTGCTTTCCAGTTAGCCACCGTCAGAATCCCACCATCTCGTCCCCAATGATGATCGTTTGAATTTTATTTCCAGGGAGACCCTAATTTGTCTAACATTTATTTAAGAACGATTAGGGACTGGACAATGCCTCCACAAGCTTAAGATGGTCGAACCCCTCTCAAAAATATTCATATCAATTTCAAAAAGAGACTTTATTCATAAAAATATCTTTATGTACAAACATAGTCACTAAATTTCAGTTCTGTACAGTTTTTGCAACAAATCTTTGATCTGAGCTGTTCCTTCTGAACTAACATCATAAAGTTACATTGATATGGATCTTTGTAAAATGTCTGTATCTGTGTCTGTTCCCTCATGCTCTCCGCTCTCTGAATACAACACCTGACTAAGCCTTAAACCTGTTTGTCAACTTTCAACAAAAAGCAGCCTCGGGGCATTGCACACGGACTGAATTGCTCAGTCACACCTGAA
Organism: Chiloscyllium punctatum; assembly: GCF_047496795.1. Lineage (NCBI taxonomy): Eukaryota > Metazoa > Chordata > Chondrichthyes > Orectolobiformes > Hemiscylliidae > Chiloscyllium > Chiloscyllium punctatum. The sequence goes on along the minus strand of NC_092756.1, from coordinate 65,355,201 downwards.
TGATTTGAGTCCGTTCAAATTCTCCAGCAAACGCGAGCACAGATTGCTGGGGAAATTCAGCAGATCTGGCAGCATCGCTGAAGAGAGAGAAACAATTTGCATTTCAAGTGACGCTTCCTCAAAAGGGTCGGCTCTGAAGGAACTTTCCCGCAGAAATCACTGGACAGAGACATGAACTTTGTCTCTGTCTCTCTATCACCTCACAGACGCAATCTCCAACACCGATAGATTTATTTCAGTGTTGAATTCTCAAGCTTGCTGTTTTAAAGTGATAGAATTCCTTCGCCCTAAAGGGGGTCAGTTACATGAGCTTGCTGGTTCGTGATGTTGGCTCAATTTCTATCATTTCAGGCAGCATCCAACGAGCAGCGAAATCGACGTTTCGGCCAAAAGCCCTTCATCAGGAATAAAGGCAGTGAGCCTGAAGCATGGAGAGATAAACTAGAGGAGGGTGGGGGTGGGGAGAGAGTAGCATAGAGTACAATGGGTGAGTGGGGGAGGAGATGAAGGTGATAGGTCAAGGAGGATAGGGTGGAGTGGATAGGTGGAAAAGGAGATAGGCAGGTCGGACAAGTCAAGGAGACAGTAACTGAGCTGGAAGTTTGAAACTAGGATGAGGTGGGGGAAGGGGAAATGAGGAAGCTGTTGAAGTCCACATTGATGCCCTGGGGTTGAAGTGTTCTGAGGCGGAAGATGAGGCATTCTTCCTCCAGGCGTCTGGTGGTGAGGGAGCGGCGGTGAAGGAGGCCCAGGACCTCCATGTCCTCGGCAGAGTGGGAGGGGGAGTTGAAATGTTGGGCCACGGGGCGTATTGGTTGATTGGTGCGGGTGTCTCGGAGATGTTCCCTAAAGCGCTCTGCTAGGAGGCGCCCAGTCTTCCCAATGTAGAGGAGACAGCGCAGTACAGGACCTTTATGAAAATGATTGGTAATAAAAAAAGAAAGACTCATAGAACAAGGAACATTACAGCACAATACAGGCCCTTTATGGAACCCCTAGGCTAATACTGGAAGTTTGACAAAGATAACATAGTATATTACAGCGCTGTACAGGCCGTCTATGGAACCGCTTGCCTAATAAAGGAAGTTAGACTCATTGAACATGGGGCTCTACAGTGCAGTACAGGCCCTTTATGGAACCGCTCAGCTGATAAAAGAAGTCAGACTAATATAACATAGAACGTTACATAACTTTATGGAATCGCTCAGCTAATTAATGAACTTTGTCTAACTTCCTTTATGAGCCCAGCGGTTCCAGCGGTAATGTGCTATGTTTTGTGAGTCAAAGTTCATTTATTAGCTGAGCGATTCCATAAAGTTATGTAATGTTATATGTTGCATTACAGCGCAGTATCGGCGCTTTATGGAACCGCTCGGCTAATAAAGGGAGTTAGAGTCATAGAACATAGAAGATGACAGCGCAGTACAGGCCCTTTATGGAACCGCTCGGCTGATAAAAGAAGTTAGACTAATACAACACAGAACATGACAGCACAGTACAGGCCGTTTATGGGACCGCTTGGATTATAAAGGAAGTTATCTATCGTTAGATGTGAGAGGTAATTTCGGTTTGCAATTTTAAGATGTGCCTAGACCACAGACTGATCTATAATAAAAGATAAAACTTTTGCTTCTTTTCTAAAACATTAGACTTTTGCTTTCTTAAAACATTTTGTATACTCAAAAGTAGAATAGTTTAAAATAGTGCAGTTTGTGAGCAGAGTAAAACAAACAGGCCCTTGATTGATGAAACCATAAACACAGGCAGGGAAGGATGAGTCCTTGACTGATAAAGACTGCAGGACAGGGAAACGACTCGAGAGACATCTGCTACAGATTGATACAGAGACATCTGCTACAGCACAGACAGAGAAGAATAAGTCTTTGACTGATAAGACTACAGGGGGAGAAAAAATAACACCTCTAGGGTCTGGAGGCATTTGTTGCAGACTTTGTGATAAGGATGCAAGTTGGAGAATAATGATGTTTTTAAGAATGTGAACCTCATGGCTCGTTAGAACCAAGGAGGGGAGGGACTTGTACTGTATATAATGAGAAACTTTGTAAGCCTCAGCGCGCCTTTTACTCAGAAGGCTGCCCATCTCTGCAGACTTGCTAATAAAGCTTTGTTTTCCTGAATTTGTCTAGAGCGATTATTAAGAAGCAATTTTCGTTTCTAACAACTTGGGGGCTCATCCGGTCAACACTCCGGCCGCAAGGGGAGCTGAGGAAGGACATCGGAGAAGGTGCACCCTGCCGATTTCGGCAGTCCCTGATTCCTTGCTTGTCGCCCCGCGCGGCTTGAGCGAGTGATACCCGGGAGGCTCAGGAAAACAAAGGAGGGGTGTAGCTGAGGCAGTGGGGACGGTTAACGATCGAGTAATTTCAGTGCACCGAACCCAGGTAAGAAAAAACTTGCGGGGACCGTGTTTCCGGAGGCCTGGGGACCTACGAGGTGCCTGTGGATTTTTCTACAGAGACGTGGGACTCAGGTATCTAGAGACCGGGGCTCGCCTGTGAGGGATTTTGCAGAGACGGTGTTTGAGGAGGAACGTGTACCTACGGGGTGCCTGTGATCTGTGTCACAGAGACGTAGGACACAGGAATCCAAAGACCGGGGGTGCCTGCAAAGGAACCTGGGCGATCACGGGACTGAAGGTCCGGGAATTGGCTAAATTGTGATAGATTATCACGGGATAATACGAGAAATACGAAGTCCTCGGCAATGGGAAATAGGGGATCCAAGGCGATTAAGGGAAGGGTAGGCTTAAACAGGGACAATGACACATACCCCGGGGTACCTGACGATAGTCCGTTAGGAAGAATGTTAAATAATTGGAATCAGGGCGGGAGAAAAGGAAAATCTAAAAAGAAGATGGTAGAATACTGTGAAAAGTGGTCCCAGAAACCTATTCAGGGCGACTCAGTGTGGTGGCCTAGATTCGGTACTGACGAAGACTGGGTCCGGCAAGCTCTCATTTTATATGTCAATTCAAAACCGGGTGATAATCTGGAAGAAAGTGATTATGCCTTTTGTTGGCTACCGGTTGCGATATCTTGCCAAATGCAGGCAACTAATGAAGTCTCGAGAAGACAGAAAGAATGGGAACCTTTAGATCACTTACCGCCGCCCTACGTGACCCCGTCTGCCCCACAAAATGTTCCTCCGGGTGACGACGAGTCAGGGGAAGGGAAAGAAAAAGGGGAGGAATCACAGGCTACCTCAGGGGTGCAGACCAGATCTCGAGCTGGAAGGGGTCACGGACAAAACCCTACCTCAATTGCATTAATGAATCCACTCCGGGAAGTGCCCATGGGGGGCGAGGAAGGAGGGACGGGATATGTGAACGTTCCCTTGACGAGTACTGAAGTACGGAATTTCAGGAGGGAGATGAAGGGTCTACTAGAGGACCCCATGGGCCTGGCTGAACAATTAGATCAGTTCCTGGGTCCGAATACTTACACGTGGGAAGAGATGTGTTCCATCATGAAAACATTGTTCTCTAGCCAGGAACGACAGATGATACGACAAGCTGCGCTGTTGGTCTGGGAGAAAGAGGGGGGAGAAGGAGGGGAGCAGAAGTTTCCCCTCACCGACCCCGAGTGGAATAAGAACACGGAGGAAGGACGGCGCAACATGAGGGACATGCGGGAATATTGGATAAAAGGAATAAGGCAGGCAGCCCCGAAGGGGCACAATTTTACCAAGGCCTTTGGTAATCATCAAAACCCGGAAGAAACCCCTACGGACTTCCTAGACAGGATTAGGAAGAACTTGCAGCAGTTCGCTGAGGTGGACCCTGAGACGGACGTGGGGCAACAACTCATACAGGTAGAGTTTGTATCAAAAGCCTGGCCGGACATACGAAAGAAGTTAGAGAAAATGGATGATTGGGATAGTAAATCTCTAAGTGAACTACTACGGGAGGCGCAAAAGGTGTTTGTGAGAAGGGACGATGAGAAGCAAAAGAAGGCGACAAAGATAATGATGCAAACCGTGCAACAAATGACAGCTGGAAGAAGGGAAAAGGGAGAGCCGTGGCAGAAACAGGAAAGGGGAGAGTCGTGGCAAGAGCAGAGGAAAAGAGGACCATGGCCGGAACAAAGGAAGGGTGGAGGAACGCGAGACCGCGACAGGGAAACAAAGAGGATACTCAGATGTTACTACTGTAATGAAGAGGGACATTTTAAACGGGAGTGCCCCCGCTACAAGCGGGAGGTGCGGTCGTACGCACTAATGGAGGAAGATTAGGGAGGTCGGGGGTTCCTACCCTTGGGGCAAAAGGACTATAGACAGGAACCCCTGGTAAACTTGAAAGTAGGACCCCAAGGATCGGAGATCACATTTATGGTGGACTCGGGAGCCGAAAGATCAAGTATAATCCAAATACCCCCTGGCACCCGAGCAGGAGGAAAAGTTATGGGGGTATCTGGAATTGGAGGACAGAAATTACAAGTCCCAGTGGTGGAGGACGTGGAAATTGGGTATGAAAACAGAACTACTAAACGAGATCTCCTTCTACTGCCATCGGCGGGGTTTAATTTGTTAGGAAGAGACTTGCAGGTCAAACTAGGGATCGGAACGGTACCAAGTAACGGGGAAATAGTGGTAAGGTTGTTCGCCCTCACCGAAGAAGATGATCAACAAATAGACCCGGAAGTATGGTACCGAGAAGGGAACAGAGGGGGTTTAAACATCAAACCTCTCCAAATCACCATGTTACCAGGAAGAGGCCCCGTGAGAAGGAAACAGTACCCGATTGCTATGGAAGGACGCGAGGGGTTACAACCTGTGATAGAAAGATTAATCACAGATGGACTACTGGAGGAATGTATGTCCCCTTTCAATACTCCAATACTCCCTGTGAGGAAGCCGGATGGGACATATAGGCTGGTGCAAGACTTGCGGGGGTTGAATGAAGTAGTCCAGGCTAGGTACCCGGTGGTACCCAATCCCTACACGTTAATGAGTAAAATTTCCCCCGAACACGAATGGTTCAGCGTAATAGATCTGAAGGATGCCTTCTGGAGTTGCCCCCTTGACGAAGAAAGTCGGAACCTTTTTGCCTTTGAATGGGAGAATCCCTTCACAGGACGAAAGCGACAGTTAAGGTGGACGGTCTTGCCGCAGGGATTCACGGAGTAACCCAACTTGTTTGGACAAATACTGGAGCAGATCTTAGGAGGATTTCGGTGTAACGCGGAAAATCAATTGCTCCAATATGTCGATGATCTCTTACTCTCAGGACCAAGAGAAGAGGAAGTACGGGCAGACACCGTTGCCCTGCTGAACTTCCTGGGGAAACAGGGCCTACGCGTCTCCAGGACAAAACTCCAGTTTGTGGAGCAAGAAGTAAGATATCTGGGCCATCAAGTCAGTAAGGGGCATCGCCGTATCATGCCAGAACGAATATCAGGGATTACGGGTATGCCAATACCCAGGACGAAGAAGGAAATCAGACAATTCCTGGGGCTAGTAGGATATTGCCGGATATGGATTGAAAGTTACACCAGTTTAGTAAAATTCTTGTACGACAAACTGGGACAAGAAGTACAAAAGGTGGACTGGTCAGATGAGGAGGAGCAGCGATTTAATATTATTAAAAGTAAACTGATCCGAGCTCCGGTATTGGCTTTACCCACCCTGAAGGAACCGTTCCAGTTATATGTCAATAGCGCCGGCGGAATTGCCCAGGGCGTGCTTACCCAGCTGCGGGCAGGGAAACGTCAGCCGGTTGCATTTTTGTCAAAAATGTTAGACCCTGTGTCATGTGGATGGCCGACCTGTATACAGGCAGTGACAGCTACGGCAATGTTAGTGGAAGAGGCCCGAAAACTTACCTTTGGAGGAAGGATCACAGTATATTCCCCACATTCGGTTAGTGCCATACTGGCTCAGAAGGCTCACCGCTGGTTAACAGACTCTCGCATCCTGAAGTATGAGACGATTTTGATGACCGGGGACGATCTCAATTTTGCAAAAGATCTCAGTTGCAACCCAGCCCAGTTTCTATACGGACGTCCTGCAGATGGAGAACAGGAGCATGATTGTGTGGAATTTGTAGACTTGCAGACCAAGAGCCGAGAGGACCTGCAAGAGGCCCCGCTGGGTGAAGGACAGGAACTGTACATCGACGGGTCCTCCCGGTGCATCAGTGGGGTACAGTACAGTGGCTATGCTATCATAGATGGTGCAGCAAAGCAGACGATCGAGTCCGGACGACTGCTTGGGAAGTGGTCAGCCCAATCCTGTGAGTTGTACGCCCTCCAGAGGGCCCTGAAGTTGTTGGAAGGGAAGGTGGGAACCATATATACTGACTCAAAGTATGCATACGGGATCGTTCATACTTTTGGGAAAATCTGGAAAGAGCGAGGATTGATAACTTCCCGGGGAAAAGAGTTAGCTCACGAACAAATGATCAGCCTAACGTTGGAAGCCCTGGCGTTACCTACGGAACTCGCAGTAGTCCATGTACCCGGTCACCAGAAGGGGTCGACAACGGAAGCGGTGGGAAACCGGCTGGCAGATGAGGAAGCCAAGCGGGCAGCGGTCGAAAAATCCGTCCAATTGTTAACGTTAATACCGTTGAGGGAAGGGCTCGCTAAACAACCCGTCTTCAACCAGGGGGAGATTGATAAAATGGATCAATTGGGTGCCCGGCTAGATACTAACGGGAAGTGGACGGTTCCTGATGGGAGACAAGTACTGAACAAACAGATCACCCGGGGTATTCTGCACCGATTACACCATCAGACCCACTGGGAGGTGCAAGCCATGTGCGACACGATCCTGAGAGACTATGTATGCAGGGGGATACACACATTAGCCCAACAAGAGGTAGTCGGATGCCCCACTTGCCGGTGTATTAACCAGAAAGCCATGCGTTCTATGCCAGCCGGTGGTCAGCCCCTCGCAATTAGGCCATTTCAGAGGATCCAAGTCGACTTTACAGAATTACCCCCAGTGCAGCGATGGAAATATCTGCTAGTAATAGTAGACCATTTCACTCACTGGGTAGAGGCTTTCCCAACTACCAAAGATGATGCACCAACCGTGGCCCGACTGTTGTTAGAGAACATAATCCCGAGATATGGCATAATGGAATCTATCGACTCAGACTGCGGGACGCATTTTATTTCTAAACTACACCATTTGATCTGTACTGCCCTGGGTATCCAATGGAAATTCCATGCACCCTGGCATTCTCAGAGTTCGGGTCGGGTTGAGGGAATGAATGGCACACTCAAAACCCAATTGACTAAGCTGGTGTTAGAAACTAAGTTACCTTGGCCGAAGTACCTGCCAATTGCCCTATTGAGGATACGTACGGCACCTCGCCGGGATGTCGGGGTTTCCCCCTATGAAATGCTGTTTGGATTACCATATTGGAGTAAGGTTGACGGATGTCCCACTTTACAAGGGGGAGATGTATTTATCAGAAACTATTTACTGGCCTTATCCCGTTCTTTTGCAGAACTCCGGAGGAAAGGTCTCCTGGCTCAGACTCCACCGCTCGACTTCCTCCTGCATAAGGTGGAGCCCGGAGATTGGGTACTTGTTAAGACCTGGAAGGCCGAAAAGCTCCAGCCGCGGTGGGACGGACCGTTCCTGGTTCTGTTAACAACTGAAGCAGCTGTTCGGACGAAAGAAAAAGGGTGGGTCCACGCATCAAGGATAAAGGGGCCTGTTCCGCCTGAAGGAGAAAGCACTTGGACATGCGAGCAAGGGGACAAGCCGTTGGTGGTAAAACTGAAAAGACAGCAATAATGAACTCTACTTGGACTGTATTGGTGGGGATATTGATCAGTTCACTCCTGTATGTGGGGGAGGGTGAGGGGAGATGTGACAAATGTCGAACTATAGTAAGACTTGGGATTCGAATCTACACGGGATCATTTGTGTCCCATTCCTATGTGGACGATTGGTGTTATGATGTGAGTGCACGCCATGAATGTTGGGAGGGCGGAAGACCCTATTATCAGGTGTATAATAAGGGATACGGTGGCAAAATCCGTGGATGCCCTATAAATGAGCGCTGGGTATGTATTAGTAAAACTGGAAGGTGGGACACATCTTCCGTGTTGCTCAGGGAGCAGGTTGACAGAGTCAAGGAGACCAAGATACAGAACACTGATCGGGGGTTGGGGAAAGAGCAAGACCGTCAGGGAACGGTCGTGCTCTCTAAAGTGCCATCTGTATACGAACAGGTAGAAGAAAAGATTGAACTCCCTGATATTACACAAAACCTGTTTATTGATCTCACCTCTAGAATAGCCACTGTTTTAAATGTTAGCAATTGCTGGGTTTGTGGAGGGCCGCATATGTCAGAACAATGGCCGTGGACTGGCCAAAGCTTAGACATAGGGGAATTGCTGCAAACCACTTGGACTCATGTCAACGAAAGGAAAAGCCAGGGGTGGAGACTGACAAACAGCCCTGAGGGCCAGTTCTGTATTGAAGGCAAGGGGACCGTGGAGGTAGGGATTAGTCCCTGTCAGAATGTATTGGATGCGACCACGCGAGTATGGTGGCCTGAGGATATTACTTGGTACATTGCAAACCGAGATCATGGCTCGTGCGTTCCAATACGTACTGATTCCTCCTCTGACAAGCTGGGGGCTGATTACTGGAATTGCAGTGGTCCTGGTCCTTATGAAGGCGTCCCCGGGGTGAAGGAGCTGTGGGATAACGTTGTGAGGCAGGGAGGGCCTGCTCCAGATGGCCTATTTTGGATATGCGGTAATCTGGCATACTCCAAACTGCACATGGGATGGGCTGGGGTATGCTTCCTAGGTCTAATATGACCTGCGTTCTTCCTATTACCCCGGAAGGAAGGCAACGATTTGGGAATTAAACTCTTTGACTCTCTCCATAGGTCGCCAAGGGATATCCAAGTCGGTGATTGGGGGGATGAGTGGCCACCGGCCCGGGTTATTGCATACTACGGGCCAGCTACATGGGCACAGGACGGATCATGGGGATACCGTACTCCTATCTATATGTTAAATCGAATTATCAGGCTCCAAGCAGTCGTAGAGGTTATTACTAACCGGACCGCCCTGGCCCTGGAGCTGCTGGCTAAGCAGCAGGATCAGATGAGGGCTGCTATATATCAAAACCGACTTGCCTTGGATTATCTGTTGGCCTCGGAGGGGGGCGTGTGCGGGAAGTTTAATCTGACTAACTGCTGCCTAGAAATTGACGATAATGGTAAAGCGGTTTTGGAAATTTCCGATGAAATTCGGAAATTGGCCCATGTGCCAGTACAATCTTGGCGTCCTCTTAGTGGCATCGGATGGTGGGATGGTCTCCTAGGTGGTAGTTGGTGGCGCACGGCGCTACTGATGGTTGGGGGGGGGTTGTGATTCTTCTTCTCGTATTACCCTGCCTAATCCCCTGTATTCAGCTTCTAATTCAGAAAAATATTTCCCGACTCCAGGCAGTGGTGTTTCCACAACATGGGACACGGGAACTTAAGGTGATATTGCTGCGAAAGTCCAAAGATTTCCCAGGCCCTTAAGGAAGGGGGGGGGTCTTATCTTGGTCAGACACATCTTAAAAAGAGAAAAGGGTGGAATTGTGAGAGGTAATTTCGGTTTGCAATTTTAAGATGTGCCTAGACCACAGACTGATCTATAATAAAAGATAAAACTTTTGCTTCTTTTCTAAAACATTAGACTTTTGCTTTCTTAAAACATTTTGTATACTCAAAAGTAGAATAGTTTAAAATAGTGCAGTTTGTGAGCAGAGTAAAACAAACAGGCCCTTGATTGATGAAACCATAAACACAGGCAGGGAAGGATGAGTCCTTGACTGATAAAGACTGCAGGACAGGGAAACGACTCGAGAGACATCTGCTACAGATTGATACAGAGACATCTGCTACAGCACAGACAGAGAAGAATAAGTCTTTGACTGATAAGACTACAGGGGGAGAAAAAATAACACCTCTAGGGTCTGGAGGCATTTGTTGCAGACTTTGTGATAAGGATGCAAGTTGGAGAATAATGATGTTTTTAAGAATGTGAACCTCATGGCTCGTTAGAACCAAGGAGGGGAGGGACTTGTACTGTATATAATGAGAAACTTTGTAAGCCTCAGCGCGCCTTTTACTCAGAAGGCTGCCCATCTCTGCAGACTTGCTAATAAAGCTTTGTTTTCCTGAATTTGTCTAGAGCGATTATTAAGAAGCAATTTTCGTTTCTAACATTAGATAAAGTGATGTGTAACGTTACATCACTTTCTGGAATCACTCGGCTAATAAATGAACTTTGACTCATAGAACACAGCACGTTACAATGCCGTAAATGACCTCTATGGAACCACTCGGCTAATAAAGGAAGTTAAACTCATCATACAAAGAGCATTACAGCACAGTTTTGATACTTCATGGTACTGCTCGGCTAATAAAAGAAGTTAGCGGCATAAAACGCACAGCAATACAGCACAGTACAGGCCCTTTATGGAACCACTTGGCTAATAATGGATAGTAGACTAACGCAACATAGAATATTACAGCGCAGTACAGGCCATTTTGTGGAACTGCTCGGCTAAAAAAAGAAGTTAGACTCAGAACATGGAACATTACAGATCAGTACTGGCCCTTTATGGAAATGCTCAGTCAAGTAAGTTTGACTAATACAACATAGAACTTCTCAGCGCAATACAGGCCCTTTATGGAACCACTTGGCTAATAAAGGAATACAGACTCATAGAACATAGAATATGGCAGCGCAGCACAGGGCGTTTATAGAATCGCACGGCTAATACAGGAAGTTACACACACAGAACATAGAACTTCACAACGCAGTACAGCCTTATTATGGAACTGCTCGGCTAATAAATTAAGTTTGACTAAAGCAACATCGAACTTGACAACGCAATACAGGCCGTTTATGGAAGGTATTGGCAAATAAAGGAAGTTAATCTCATAGAAGGTAGAGTAATACAACGCAGTAAAGGCCCATTATGGAACTGCTTGGTTAATAAAAAAAGTTACACACATAGAACATTAAGAACAAGAATGCGCAGTACAGGCCCTTTATGAAACCTGGTCGGCTAATAATGGATGTTAGACTCAGAACATAGCACATCACAGTGCAGTATGGAACCTTTATGGAACCGCTCGGCTAAGAAAGGAAGTTAGACTTATACAACAGGGAACATTACAGCACAATACAGGTACTTTATGGAACCGCTTGGCTGATAAAGGATGTTAGGTAAAAACAGTGACTGCAGATGCTGGTAACCAGATTCTAGATTAGTGGTGCTGGAAGAGCACAGCAGTTCAGGCAGCAGCCAAGTGGCTTCGAAATCGACGTTTCGGGCAAAAGCCCTTCATCAGGAATAAAGGCAGTGAGCCTGAAGCATGGAGAGATAAGCTAGAGGAGAGTGGGGGTGGGGAGAAAGTAGCATAGAGTACAATAGGTGAGTGGGGGAGGGGATGAAGGTGATAGGTCAAGGAGGAGAGGGTGGAGTGGATAGGTGGAAAAGAAGATAGGCAGGTAGGACAAGTCCGGACAAGTCATGGGGACCTGATAAAGGATGTTAGACCCATCAACATAGAACATCACAGCTCAGTACAGAAGCTTTATGGAACTGCTCGGCTAATGAAGGAGATTAGACGAATACAACATAGAACAAATACAGTGCAGTACAGGTTCTTTATGGAACTGCTCGGACAATAAAGTAAGTTAGACTTATCCAACAGAGAACATTACAGCGCAATACAGGGCCTGTACTACGCTGTAATGTTCTATGTTGTATCGGTCTAACATCCTTTATCAGCCGAGCAATTCCATAAAGGGCCAGTCCTGCATGGTCATATTCTTTGCTCTTTGATTTGCCGAGCGGTTCCATAAAGGGCCTCTGCTGCGCTGTGATGTTCTAGATTGTATTTTTCTAACTTCCTCTATTAGCCGAGCAGTTCCATAAAGGTTCCATACTGCACTGTAATGTGTTATGTTCTTTGAGTGTAACTTTCTTTTCTAGACGAGTGGCTCCATAAAGGGCCTGTACTGAACTGTAATGTTCTATGTTGTGTTAGTCATAATTCCTTTATCACCCGAGCAGTTCCACAAAGGGCCTGTATTGCGCTGTAATGTTCCATGTTGTATTAGTCTAACTTCCTTTATTAGCCGCACGGTTCAAAAAAGGGCCTGTCTGAGCTGTAATGTGCTTTGTTCTTTGAGTCTAACTTCCTTTATTGGCTGAGCAGTTTCATAAAGGGCCAGCACTGTGCTATAATCTTTTATGTTGTATTAGTCTAACTTCATTTATTGTCCAAACAGTTCGATAAAGGGCCTGCACTGTGCTGTCATGTTCTATGTTGTATTAGTCAAACTTCCTTTATTAGCCGAGCGGTTACATAAAGGGCCTGTTCTGCATGTAATGTTCTTTGTTGTATAGGTCTAACATTCTTTATCAGCCAAGCGGTTCTATGTTATATTAGTCCAACTTCTTTTATTACCTGAGTGGTTCTATAAAGGGCCTGTACTGCAGTGTCATGTTCTTGGTTGTATTAGTCTAACTTCCCTTGTAATCTGAGCAGTTCCGTAAAGGCCCTGCACTGCACTGTAATGTTCAATGTTGTATTACGCTAGCTTCCTTTATTAGTCGAGCGGTTCCAGAAAGGCCTATACTGCGCTGTAATCTTTGTTGTGTTAGTCTAACTCGCTTTTATTAGTTCCTCAAAGGGTCTGCGCTGCGCTGTAATTCTCTATGAGTCTAAGTTCCTGTATTACCCATAAAGGCCCTGTACTGTGCTTTAAAGTTCTCTGTTCTGTGAACTTAACTTTCTTTATTAGCCAAGTGGTTCCATAAAGGCCCTCTACTGTGCTATGATATTTCATGTTCTGAGTGTAACTTATTTGTAATTTGAGCAGTTCCATAAACGTCCTGTACTGCACTGTCATACTCTATTTTCCTAACTTCCTTTATGAGCCGAGCGCTTCCAGAAAGGCCCTTTGCCTTTAATGCAAATGTTTCTGTTGTATCAAGCAAGCAGTTCACATAAAGGGCCTGTACTGCTCAGTAATGTTGTATGTTCTATGAGTCTAACTTCCTTTATTAGCTGTAATGCCCGAAACGTCGATTCTCCTGTTCCTTTGATGCTGCCTGGGAGTGTAATGGACAGCGAAGAGGGTTACCTCAGACTACAATGGGATCTTGACCAGATGGACCAATGGGCCAGGTGGCAGATGGAGTTTAATTCAGATAAATGCGAGGTGCTGCATTTGGGAAAGCAAACCTGAGCAGGACTTATACTCTTAATGGTAAGGTCCTCGGGAGTGTTGCTGAACAAAGAGACCTTGGAGTGCAGGCTCACAGCTCCTTGAAAGTGGAGTGACAGGTAGATAGGATAGTGAAGAAGGCATTTGGTATGCTTTCTTTTATTGGTCAAAAGTATTGAGTACAGGAGTTGGGAGGTCATGTTGCAGCTGTACAGGACATTGGTTAGACCACTGTTGAAATATTGTGTGCAGATCTGGTCTCCTTCCTATCGGAAAGATGTTGTGAAACTTGAAAGGGTTTAGAAAAGATTTACAAGGATGTTGCCAGGGTTGGAGGATTTGAGCTATAGGGAAAGATTGAAGAGGCTGGGGCTGTTTTCCCTGGAGCGTCGGAGGCTGTAAACCTTATGGAGATTTACAAAATTATGAGGGGCATGGATAGGATAAATAGACCAAGTCTTTTCCCTGGGGTGCAGGAAGTCCAGAACGAGAGGGGCATAGGTTTAAGGTGAGAGGGGAAAGATAGAAAAGGGACCTAAGGGGCAACCTTTTCACACAGAGGGTGGTAGATGTATGGAATGAGCTGCCAGAGGAAGTGGTGGAGGGTAGAACAATTGCAAAATTTAAGAGGCATTTGGATGGGTATATGAATAGGAAGGGTTTGGAGGGATATGGTAGGTGGGACTAGATTGGGTTGGGATATCGAGTCGTCATGGATGGGTTGGAGCAAAAGGTTTGTTTCCATGTTGTATATCACTATGACTCGAGGAGAAAGTGAGGACTGCAGATGCTGGAGATCAGAGCTGAAAATGTGTTGCTGGAAAAGCGCAGCAGGTCAGGCAGCATCCAAGGAACAGGAGAATCGACGTTTTGGGCATGAGCCCTTATTCAGGAATGAGGCTCATGCCTGAAGAAGGGTTTATGCCCGAAACGTCGATTCTCCTGTTCCTTGGATGCTGCCTGACCTGCTGCGATTTTCCAGCAACACATTTTCATCACTATGACTCTAAACATTAGCCACCCTCCAGTTATCAGGCACATCTCCCACAGTTACAGAGGATGCAAATCTTTCTGGAAGGGGCCGACATTTCCTCCCTTATTCCCCACAAGGTTCTGGGATGCATTAGTTCAGGTCCTGGAGCTTTATCAACTTGGATATTCTCTAAGACCTCCTGAATGGTTTCTTCTGTCATGTGAAGTGCCTTTAAAACATGCAAGTTTATTTCATGCATTCTCTGGATTCCATTACTTTCTCTCCAGTAACTAAACTGACGATTGGTATTCATTTAGTATCTTAGCCATCTCCTGGGGTTCCAACTAATGACAAACTCTTGATTTTTGCAAAAATTTGTCATTTATATAAATGATTTGGATGTGAACACAAAAGGAAGAGTTAGTAAGTTTGCAGATGATACCAAAATTGGAGGTGGGACAGCGAAGGATACAGAGAAAAATGAGATCTTGATGAGATGGGCCAACGGGCTGAGGAGTGGCAGATAGAGTTTCATTTGATAAATGTAAAGTGCTGCATTTTGGGAAAGCAAATCAGAGCAGGAATTATACACTTAATGGTAAGGTCCTGGGAAGTGTTGCTGAACAAAGAGACCTTGAAGTGGAGGTTCATAACTCCTTGAAAGTAGAATCACAGGTTGACAAGGATAGTGAAGGAGGTGTTTGGCATATTTTCCTTTATTGGTCAGAGCATTGAATATAAGAGTTGGGAGGTCATGTTGCGACTGTACAGGACATTGGTTAGGCCAGTTTTGGAATATTGCACGCAATACTGATCTCCTTCTATTGGTAGGATTTTGTGAAATTTGAAAGGGGTTCAGAAAAGATTTGCAAGGAAGTTGCCAGGGTTGGAGGATTTGAGCAAGAGAGAGAGGCTGAATAGGTTGGGGTTTGTTTTCTCTGAAGCGTCAGAGGCTGAGGGGTGACCTTATAGAGGTTAATAAAATTGACCACCTGATGAAGGGGCAGCACCTTGAAAGCTAGTGCTTCCAAATAAACCTGGTGTTGTGTGATTTTTAACTTTGTCCACGCCAGTCCAACACCGGCACCTCCAAATCATGGACAGGATAAATAGACAAGGTCTTTTCCCTGGGGTGGGGGAGTCCAGAACTAGAATTCATAGGGTCAGCGTGATGTTCACTCCCATTTACAGGGAGACGTCTGTGTTCAGTAACATTCGCAGGGACTGCTGGTCTCCTCAATATGAACAGGGGCTGCTTATGTCTGTAATATAGACAGGAACTACTGTTGTCTGCAATATGCACTGGAACTGCTATCCTTTTTAATATATACTGGAACTGCCATTCTTTGTAATCTACACAGGAATTGCTGTTCAGGTATGCAGAGACTGCTCTTCGGTGTACTATTCACAGGGATTGGTATACACGGGTACTGCTAATCACTACAATATAGAAAGGAACTGTTCTTCTCTATCGTATAGATAGGGACTGCAGATCTAAGCAACGCAGACAAGCACTGCTGTTCTCTGCTTTATTGCCAGGAATTGCTATTCTCTACATCATTCCCAGGACAGCTGTTCTCTGCCATTTACACCAGGACAGCTGTTCTCTGTAAGAAACATAGAAACTACTGTTCTCTGTCATACACCCAGGAACTGCTCTTCTCTGTAATGAACATAGGCTCTGCAGTTCTGTTTCATATACACAGTCAGATATTCAGTAGAAAATATATTTGCTGTTTTATGGAGTTCCTGCTGTTCTCAGTAATAAACACAGTGACAGCTTTCTCTGTAATTATACAGAGCTGTTCTCTGGAAATATACGGAAATTAATGTTGTTCGCACTTCGCCCAAGAACTGTTATTCTCTATAATACAGGCAAGGACTGCTATTCTTTGTGGACACCTGTTTTGTTTCATATCCTCAGAAACTGCTGCGTAGCACAGTATACATAATGATTAATGCTCGCTGTGACATACACAGGGACTGCTGTTCACTCCAATATAGACAGTAAATGCTATTCACCACAATCTAATATTGCAAGCCAGGTGATGGTCAAGTGGTGTTATTGCTGGATTGTTAATCCAGAGACCCAGGTAATGTGTTGGGAACTGAATTTCAAATTTTATCTCAGTTTTATCCCAATTTTATCTCACCACCCCCTTGGCTCACAGCCTCGTTCGTGATGAAGGGCTTTTGCCTGAAACATTGATTCTGCTGCTCCTCGGATGCTGCCTGACCTGCTGTACTTTTCCAGCACTACACTCTCGACCCAGTTTCAAATCCTGCCATGGCAGATGGTGGAATTTGAATTCTAGCAAAATCTGCAAGTCTGAGAGTAAAGATGGCCATGAATCCATTGCTGATTGTTGGATAAAACCACTTGTTCACGAATATCTTTCATGAAAGCAAACCTGGTGTGGCCTCCATGTTTCTCCAAACCCACAGCAATGTGGCAGACTCTTAACTGCTCTTTGGGCCATTAGCGATGGGCAATAAGTGCTGGCCTCCCATTCATCCCACAGGTGAATAAAAAAAGGTAATATTTAACAAGTTGGAACAGAAACAAAGGGCCAAATGCCTCCTTCTGCACTGTAACACTACATTGATTATTACTTGAGGTCGTGTGTCGTGTAAATTGTGGAATTTATATGGAATAATTTTGTTGTTGAATAAGAAACTGGTTATTTTCTTTGTGTATTTGAACTTAACAACTACCTTATCAGTATTTCTGTAATTGTGGTGATTTCTTAAAAGGACAGCTTTCAAAACTGGGCTGTAGAGTGGATGGGTTTTGTGCACGAGTGAATGTCTGTTAAATCTGAACTGTTATGTCAAACAAATTTAAATTATTAGAAAGAGATTCACCCAATTCACCAAATTTCTAACCCGTCTGTTTATGATGAAACTCTGATGCAACAAAGGTGATCAACCTTATCCCAAACTGTAATCCCAGCATTTCAAACAAACTGTGTCAGCAATGTTGCTCACACACAGGTAGAAATCGGTTCCATACTTTTGAAAACATTGCAAAGGGTGTTGAAGCTTTTTACACAGAATGGACAGATAATGCTGATTGGCTAGCTCATCATTACCATGGAGATGCAGCAAAAACAGTTCGCTGTCAATCTTAATTCTCAGACCAGGTAGGTGGACTCTGATTGGTCAGGGGATACAGCAGGGTTTGCTTCTCTCAGTTATGCCTTGCTCATCAAAGAAGTGCAATATCTGAAAACATTCCTTTTGCCAACATGAACCAGGGTCCTGCGTAATTATATTTGTTGCTTCTAGCTCATGCACAAATGCATCACTCTGTCATCCCAGCTGTTGATCTTGAATTGGTTTCCAGTTTAATACTTAGCTTAGTTCAGATTATTTAATAAATGATTTCCAAAGCAGAATCACTTCTAATGAGGATTACATTAGAGGCTGGTTGAGCACAGGCAACTTGCTGCCAGCAGAGAATGGTCAAGTGGACATTTTTTCTGACATGGTCCACCAGTCAACAGGCTGTAGGGCCTACATACCTGGCATCCCACCAGCAGCAAACCACATGACATTTGTGAATCACTTGTTAGACTTATGTAAAGGTGGTAACCTCCCGAATGATGTATATAATAGAATTTGTTCTCACACTTCACTGCATCCAAGTATGGTTTGTCAGTAACCATGCATAATACATCTTTGATGACATGATAATTAGCTTCTATCCCTTGCATATTTCCAACATGTAGATGATATGTTTGCGATATTTGAATCTGCATTAAAGAATTTCTTTATAATGCTTTATCATTTCCATCTTATTCTGAAATGTACCACTGAAATGGAGTACCTTTCCCTTGATATATTCTTTGAGAAATCAGCCAAATTATTTCTCAACTCCTATTCACTGGTCAGCGTACATGTTAGGATTCCTACAGTCCCACAAGATTTTTCTTATTGGCAACTTCATGAATGAAATGATTGAGTGAGGGATATGCCAGATCATGGGGTTACAGATTGTGCTGGAGTACAATTCTGCTGCTGTTGATGGCCCACAGTGCCTTATGGTGCCCAGTCTTTAGTTGCTAGTCCTGCTTGAAGTCTGTTCTACTTAACACAGTGATAGTGTCACTCAACACAATGGAAGTTATTCTCAATGTGAGGAATCTCGGAAGTGGATAACCAGAAGTTCAACATCATTGGTATGTCACTAAGATGACAGATGAGGAGGATTGTTTTCTTATTCTGAGAGTACTCAGGAGCTATGATTATTTGACTGGAAAAGGTGATGGAACCTGGTTCCAGAAATAAATTGAAGACAGTCAGAGAGCTCATTGAGGATAAGAAACTTGCAGTTTTAAATTGGAGATGTGGGACTCAGAATGTCTGCTGTTTCAAAGCATGAAAGGCTAAGTGTTCTCCTCTGTACTTTTAGGTTTCGATAATACTACAGTAAAATAACTGAGAACATTATGACTTTTAGGTGGCCAAACTTTTGTTCAGCATAAAACTTTGTTTTTTATCACCCTTAATTTCCATATTATTTAAAGGATGCCAAATAGTAGAGGAGCGAACAAAGAAGGCAAAGGGGCAGGTACATCCCAGCAAACAATCTGTCGTATCAATGACCAGTTTCAAACAGCAACGTGAACAATGTATAAAGGTAAGAATGACATATCACATCAGATATGTATCAATCTCCATCCACTCTCCTGCAACCACTGATTGCCCTTAACCTCCCCTATTACAGTGACTTCAGTGCCCTAAATGAAGGAAAGTCCTGACCACTCTCTGAATAAAGACGATTCCTTTGATTTGTCATTGGATTTGTTTGGATTTGGGACAGAGGTATATAGACTGTGGGACAGTGAGTATTCATTACGCAGGAGATGAGCAGGTGAAGTCCCGAACAACTTCCCACCTCCATGAGATGAATTTCAATGTGGGCGGTCTGTGGACACTCTTCCTGCCCACCAGAAATTGAGATCCTTGGAAGATTAATGCTCAACTAATACCTTCTTCACACCTCCCATTGGTGGGTTTCAGCAGCGGGGAGGCAGCATTCTTTTAATGAGAAAACCACTCATTGATTTACTGGATGGTGTTGGTGTGTGATGGCGACATTTACCCTGTTACTCAAATGTTTGAGATACCTTCCTGCAAGAGGCTCGAGAAGAAATTGCAGGGGCCCTGGCTGATAGGTTTCCATTATTGTTAGCCACAGGTGAGGTCCCGGAAGACTGGGGGTAATGAATGTTCTGCCCTTATTCATGAACGCCTGCAAAGAGAAACCTTGGAACTATAGACCTGTAAGCCAAACATCTGTGGTAGGTAAGGTACTTGAGAAGATCCTGAGAGGCTTTTGGAAAGATAGGGTTTGATTAGGAAAAGTCAGAATGGCTTTATGTATAGGAGAATATGCCTCAGAAATCTGTTAGAGATCTTTGATAAAGTGACCAGGAAGGCTGATCCTAGCAGGGTGGTCGACATTGTCTGTATGGATTTCACTAAGATCTTTGGTAAGGTTCCACATGGGAGGCTGCTCTAGAAGGTTAGATCACAAGGAATCCAGGGGGATCTGTCAAATTTTATACTCAATTGGCTTGATGGGAGGAAGCAGAGGGTAATAATGGAAGGAAGCTTGTCAGACTGGAGGCCTGTGGAGTGCCTCAGGATTCAGTGTCCAGCCCATTGCCATTTGCCATCTATATCAATGACTTGGGTGAGAATGTATAAAGCACGATTAGTAAGTTTACAGATGAAACTAAAATAGATAGTATTGTAGACATTGAGGATGGTTATCAAAAACTGCAGCAGGACCTCGATCAGCTGGAGAAGTGGGCCAAGAAATGGCAAATGGAGTTTAACACAGATAAGTGTGAGGTCTTGCATTTTGACAAAATTCAAACCAAGGTCAGAGTTTCATGGTGAATAATAGGGCCTTAAGGATTGTAGTGGAACAGAGGGATCATGGAGTTCAGGTGCACAATTCTTTGAAAGCGCAGTCACAGTTTGAGATGGCAATGAAGAAGGCTTTTGGCACACTGGCCTTCATTAGTCAGGGCATTGAGTAGAGAAGTTGGGAAGTTATTTTGCACTTGTACAGGACGTTGGTGAGGTCATACTTGGAATATTGTGTTCAGTTTTGATCACCTTGCGAGAGGAAGGATGGTATTAAACTGGAAAGAGTGCAGAGGAAAATTACAAAGATGTTGCTAGGACTCAGGGGATGGAGTTATGGATTAGATTAGATTACTTACAGTGTGGAAACAGGCCCTTCGGCCCAACAAGTCCACACCGCCCCGCCGAAGTGCAACCCACCCATACCACTACATTTACCCCTTACCTAACACTACAGGCAATTTAGCATGGCCAATTCACCTGACCTGCACATCTTTGGACTGTGGGAGGAAACTGGAGCACCCGGAGGAAACCCACGCAGACACGGGGAGAATGTGCAAACTCCACACAGTTAGTCGCCTGAGGCGGGAAATGAACCCGGATCTCTGGCGCTGTGAGGCAACAGTGCTAACCACTGAGCCACCGTGCCGCCCATAAAGCATGATGGGGAGACAGACAAATGAGGGCCGTTTTCTTTCGAGTGCAGGAGACTGAGGGGATCTTATAGAAGTGTGTAAGATCATGAGAGGCATGGATAAAGTAAATTAACTCAGTCTTTTTCCCAGGGATGGGGAATTGAGGAGTAGAGGGCATCAGTTTAAGGTTCAAGAGGAAAGAATAAAAGGGGACCTGAGGGGAAACGTTGTTACGCAGAGGGTAGTACGTATATGGAATAAGTGACCAGTAGAAGTGTTTGAGGTGGGTACATTAACAACATTTAAAAGGCATTTGGACAAATACATGAAGAGCAAAGGTTTAGAAGGATATGGGCGAATTGCAAGGAAATTAGGTTAGTGTGGATGATATTTTCTGGTCATCCTAGACCATTATGGGCCGAAGGTGCTGTCTTTATGCTGCAGGACTTAATGACTCTATGATTCTATGACATTTCCCTTCCCAGATAATGAATGAGATAAGGCACTGCACAGTGTCAAAGTGGCGGAGACAGGCCCTTTCATGGGTTTTTATGATGTACAATGAGTGATGATTTCATCTGGGAATCTGTTATCACAAGAACTAGTTTTGATCGGCCCTATCTCAGCATTAAGGCCACACAGTGACAGGATGTTGAGGACCATATTCATGAAGGTCCCCACAAGGTGATCTTGGGGGACCGTAGGAATCCGAACATGTATCCTGACCATGAATGTTGGCTTTCAGTAATTGGAGTTTAAAACCAATTTGGCTGATTTCTCAATTAAATCAAGGAAAGGATACTCCATTTCAGTGGTAAATTTTAGCATCAGGTGGCAATCATCAAACTATATTAAAAAACTCTTTTAATGCAGATTCGAATTTCGCAAACATGTCATCTACATGTTGAATATATGAAAGCAGATAGAGGTTAGGTATCATGACATTAAAGATGTGTTTTGCATGGTTACCAATAAAGATGTTAGGAAGAGTTTATCCTTGAGAATATCCCATGGTAACACCATCTATTTATGCAAACACATTGCTATTGGAAGTCAACTACACAAGGTACTAAGTTCATGTGTTTCATCGAATCCCTACAATGTGGAAACAGGCCCTTCGGCCCAAAAAGTCCACACTAACCCTCCAAAGACTTAGCCACCCAGACCCATTCTCCAATTTCTCTACATTTATCCCAGACTAATCTACACGTCCCATAGCACTATGGGCAATTGAGTACAAGAGTCGGCAGGTCATGTTGTATTGAATTTTGGTTCGGCCATATTGGGAATGGAGTGTACAGTCCTGGTAGCCGCATAAGAAAAGGATGTGGATGCTTTGGAGACGATGTAGAGGAAGTTCACAAGATGTTGTTGGTATGGAGGGCATGAAGAGAGATCATTTTCATTAGAAAGACAGATCTTGAGGGGGGGACATGATTGAGGTCGACAAAATGATGGGTGGTGTAGACAGGGTGGATCGCAAGAAGCTTTTTCCTGGAGTAGGGACTCAATTAGTAGGATTCACAATTTCAAAATGAGATGGTAAAGGTTTAAGGGAGATACGTGTGGAAAGTTCTTTATGCAGAGGGTGGTAGGTGCCTGGAATGCATTGCTAGCAAAGATGGAAGAGGCGGGCACGATGGCATCATTTAAGATGTATCTAGATTCCCTTCAATATGGAAACAGGCCCTTCGGCCCAACAAGTTCACACTGACCCTTCAAAGACCTATTCCCCTTCCCTATATTTACCCCTCACAAATGCAGCTAACACTAAGGGCAATTTAGCATGGCCAATTCAGCCGACCAGCACATCTTTGGATTTTTTCGAGGAAACCAGAGCACTCAGAGGAAACCCACGCAGACACGGGGAGAATGTACAAACTCCACACAGTCGCCCAAGGCAGGAATTGCACCCAGGTCCCTGATGTTGTGAGGCAGCAATGCTAACCACTGAGCTACCATGTCAGCCCAGACAAAGTGTAGACAGAACGAGAAGTAGAAACCTTACAATGTGGAAACAAGCCCTTCAGCCCAACAAGTCTGCAGACACCGTCCAAAAAGTATCCCAACCAGATGCATTACCTTACATTTTCCCCTGATTAAGGCATCTAACTTACATATCCCTTAACACTATGGGCAATTTAGCACGGCCAATTCACCTAACCTGCACATTTGTAGGACTGTGGGAGGAAACCAGAGCACCAGGAGGAAACACTTGCCCAAGGCTAGAATCGAACCTGGATCCTCGGCGGTGTGAGGCAGCACTGCTAACCACCGTGCCATCCCAATAGATACATGAATTGGCAGGAAACAGAGGGATACAGACCCTTACAAAATAAGTGACAGGTTTAGACAGAGGATCTGGATTGGTGCAGGCTTGCAGGGCTAACGGGCCTGTTCCTGTGCTGGAATTTTCTTTGTTGTTTGTTGTTTGTTTTTGCCTCCTTCATACATTGTAACAAGTTTGTTCTCGTTGAGTTTGATGAACAGCAGAAACCGAGTTCGATCTTCCGGATCAGTGACAATCAAGACATCAGTTCACAAACTGGAGCCCGACCCACAGCCAATTGAGGGCTCCTCATCCCAGGGCCCCCAGCCAAACCAACTCCTGTCGAGCCAGAAGACCCCATCAGATCCCTCAACCCCAACCAATCCAGAACCCTAGGACCCCCAAATCACAGCCAATTCAGGTGCTGGGCCTCCCCACCCCAGCCAATCAGGACCCTGCATGATTCTCCATCATTCCAGGCCCCCTGGCCCCCTGTCAATTCAGAACAACCATTTCCTGGAGAGGATTAATGTATCCAGAGCTTCCCTTCCCATCCTCTGCTGCCCAACCTTACACTGAAAACCAACATATTCAACACTGAGATTCTCTTCCGACAGAGAATGGGACATATTGGTCCTTGCATTCTTTGCTGAAAATGTGTTGCTGGAAAAGCACAGCAGGTCAGGCAGCATCCAAGGAGCAGGAGAATCGACGTTTTGGGCATGAACCTTTCTTCAGGAATGAGGAAAGTGTGTTCAGCAGGCTAAGATAAAAGATAGGGAGGAGGGACTTGGGGGAGGGGCGTTGGAAATGCGACAGGTGGAAGGAGGTCAAGGTGAGGGTGTTAGGCCGAGTGGGGTGGGGGCGGAGAAGTCAGGAAGAAGATGGCAGGTTAGGAAAACAGTGCTGAGTTTGAGTGTTGGGGCTGAGACAAGGTGGGGGGAGAGGAAATGAGGAAACTGAAGAAATCTGAGTTCATCCCTCTGTGGTTGGAGGGTTCCTAGGAGGAAGATGAGGCACTCTTCCTCCAGCTGTCGTGTTGCTATGGTCTGGCGATGGAGGAGTCCAAGGACCTGCATGTCCATGGTGGAGTGGGAGGGGAGTTGAAGTGTTGAGCCACGGGGTGGTTGGGTTGGTTGGTCCAGGTGTCCCAGAGGTGTTCTCTGAAACATTCCGTAAGTAGGCGGCCTGTCTCCCCAATATAGAGGAGGCCACATCGGGTGCAGCGGATGCAGTAAGTGATGTGTGTGGAGGTGCAGATGAATTTGTGGCCTAGGAACCCTCCAACTAAAAGGGATGATCTTCCGCCTAGGAACTCTCCAAGCACAAGGGATGAACTCAGATTTCTCCAGTTTCCTCATTTCCTCTCCGCCCCCACCCCGACTCCAGCCTATCACCCTCCCCCCACTCCAACTTATCACCCTCACCTTGACCACCTTCCACCTTTCACATTTCCAACACCCCTCATGCCCGAAGGGCTCATGCCCGAAACGTCGATTCTCCTGCTCCTTGGATGCTGCCTGACCTGCTGCGCTTTTCCAGCAACACATTTTCAGCTCTGATCTCCAGCATCTGCAGTCCTCACTTTCTCCTCCAATATGACCACACACACACACACACACACACACACACACACACTCATATATGCACACACACACGTGTATACACACACATACATGCACACACACACACGTGCACACACAATGACAGATTGCTGTACAGGCATGGTTGAGGTTTTGATGGAGAGATAATTTCTTCCAGGACTGAACCCTGATCTCAGATGATGACTGTTCGAGCAACTGCAAAGGACTTGTTGGATCTCCCTGTGCACCATCTCTTGCATCGACAGCATTGGGCTGTTTGGGTGCCTGCTTTTCTAAAGCATCTCCAAGCAACAAATGACGATAAATTGATAACAGTTTTTCTCCAATCCATGTTTAAGACATGTGTTTATGTTATTTTTCACTGAATGTTTCAAAAAGATCTGAATTTTCTGAAATGGGGAGTAGCCTCCGTCTCAAATTCCCACACCAGCGCGCCTTGGGCCCTGAGAAAATGATCAGGGAAGTTTATCTGTACCCTTCTGCGCACTGTACCGCCAGATAATGCACCCTTAATATCTCAGAAAGTGCTCCCTCAATACCTCAGAAAGCATCCCCTCAGTATGTTTATCTCCAAAGCACCTCAGACAGTACCTTGACAAAACATGCATACCCTCAACACCTCAGAAAGCAAACCTGTTGCCCCCTTAGACCATGTTCATCTCCAAACCTCTGCTCACTGTGATGACCCACAGCCACTCCAAGATTGGAACCCAGGGTCCAGAACATTATTCGGGTCTCTAGATTGATCACAGAATCCCTACAATATGGAAGTAGGCCATTCGGCCTATCAGGTTCACACTGGCCCTCTGCAGAGCATCCCACTCCCCCACTCTTTCCCTGTATCCCTTCATTTCTGATGGCTAATCCATCGAGCCTGCACAGCTTTGGAGAAATGAGGGAACTGAAGCACCCAGAGGCAGACATGGAGAGAATGTGCAAACTCCACACAGACAGTCGCCCGAGGCTAGCATGGAACCCAAGTGGGGTGAGGCGACAGTGCTTTCCAGTGAGCCACCGTGAGAATCCCACCATCTCCTCCCCAATGAGGATCGTTTGAATTTTATTTCCAGGAAGAACCTAATTTGTCTAACATTTATTTAAGAACGATTAGGGACTGGGCAATGCCTCCACAAGCTTAAGGTGGTCGAACCCCTCTCAAAACTATTCATATCAATTTCAAAAAGAGACTTTATTCATAAAAATATCTTTATGTACAAACATAGTCACTAAATTTCAGTTCTGTACAGTTTTTGCAACAAATCTTTGACCTGAGCTGTTCCTTCTGAACTAACATCATAAAGTTACATTGATATGGATCTTTGTAAAATGCCTGTATCTGTGTCTGTTCCCTCACGCTCTCCGCTCTCTGAATACAACACCTGACTTAGCCTTAAACCTGTTTGTCAACTTTCAACAAAAAGCAGCCTCGGGGCATTGCACACGGACTGAATTGCTCAGTCACACCTGAATGATTGAGTCCGTTCAAATTCTCCAGCAAACGCGAGCACAGATTGCTGGGGAAATTCAGCAGATCTGGCAGCATCGCTGAAGAGAGAGAAACAATTTGCATTTCAAGTGACGCTTCCTCAAAAGGGTCGGCTCTGAAGGAACTTTCCCGCAGAAATCACTGGACAGAGACATGAACTTTGTCTCTGTCTCTCTATCACCTCACAGACGCAATCTGTGTATTTATGTTTCAAGTCTCCAACACCGATAGATTTATTTCAGTGTTGAATTCTCAAGCTTGCTGTTTTAAAGTGATAGAATTCCTTCGCCCTAAAGGGGGTCAGTTACATGAGCTTGCTGGTTCGTGATGTTGGCTCAATTTCTATCATTTCAGGCAGCATCCAACGAGCAGCGAAATCGACGTTTCGGGCAAAAGCCCTTCATCAGGAATAAAGGCAGTGAGCCTGAAGCATGGAGAGATAAACTAGAGGAGGGTGGGGCTGGGGAGAGAGTAGCATAGAGTACAATGGGTGAGTGGGGGAGGGGATGAAGGTGATAGGTCAAGGAGGAGAGGGTGGAGTGGATAGGTGGAAAAGAAGATAGGCAGGTCGGACAAGTCAAGGAGACAGTAACTGAGCTGGAAGTTTGAAACTAGGATGAGGTGGGGGAAGGGGAAATGAGGAAGCTGTTGAAGTCCACATTGATGCCCTGGGGTTGAAGTGTTCCGAGGCGGAAGATGAGGCGTTCTTCCTCCAGGCGTCTGGTGGTGAGGGAGCGGCGGTGAAGGAGGCCCAGGACCTCCATGTCCTCGGCAGAGTGGGAGGGGGAGTTGAAATGTTGGGCCACGGGGCGTTTTGGTTGATTGGTGCGGGTGTCTCGGAGATGTTCCCTAAAGCGCTCTGCTAGGAGGCGCCCAGTCTCCCCAATGTAGAGGAGACATTGGTCAGTACTGAGGGAGTGCTGCACTGTCAGAGGTTCAGTACTGAGGGAGTGCTGCACTGTCAGAGGGTCAGTACTGAGGGACTGCCGCACTGCAAGAGGTTCAGTACTGAGGGAGTGCTGCACTTTAAAAAGGTCAGTACTGAGGGAGTTTTGCACTGTCAGAGGGTCAATGCTGAGAGAGTGCTGCAGTGTCAGAGGTCAGTACTGAGGGAGTTCTGCTCTGTCAGAGGTTTAGTACTGAGGGAGTGCTGCACTGTTGGACAATCAGTGCTGAGGGAATGTCGCACTGTTGGAGCATCAGCACTGTCAGAGGTCAGTACTGAGGGACCTTCGCTTTGTCACAGGTTCAGTCCTCAGGAAATGCCACCCTGTCAAAGGATAAGTGCTGAGGGAGCACTGCACTGTCAGAGGATCAGTACTGAGGTAGCACTATACTGTCAGAAGATCAGTATTGAGAGATTGGTCTGCAGTCTGAGGGTCAGGACTGAGGCAGTGCTGCACTGTCAGAGAGTCAGTATTGAGGGAGCGCTGCACTGTCAGAGGTTCAGTACTGAGGGAGTATCGCACTATCAGACGGGTTGAATGGCCTAATTTCTGCTCTGACGTCTTGTGGTCTAAGACGATTACCTGGAATTGTTCAGTACATTTCTAGCTCTGCTTCCTACAGACGATGCTTAGCAATGATTCTCACGTCCAGATTCCAGAGACTGTGTTCAAGTAGACCGTCTTCAATTGTATGTTGAACTGAATACGTCCCACCCCCTTTTCCCAGGGTTTGAGTGACTGACCTGCAGCTTAAAGGGACATCTTCAAGCTGCAGGACTGAGCTTTATTCCTCAGCTTTCCTGTGCTTATCCCAAATGAATCCCACTGCCCCACACTCAGCACAGTCGTGAAGTTATTCTTTCTGAGTTTCCCTATGCTTATCCACATACAGACTGACATTCTTTTTATTTCAAAAATATACTTTATTCATAAAATATGATGATCTGTACAATTGGTCATGCCATGCATACATAAACATTCTATTTCTTTGCATACAGAGACAGAGTAATCATTCATATATACAGGTCTGTACGATTACTATCCACATATTTAGCTGGGGGTGAGGGGGGGGAGGGGTCAGTGGAGCCCCCTTACTGCGTCAGTCCCCCGTGCTTAGGCAGGCAGATGTTACATGTTGGTCTTTCCCCACCGCGCCTTGGCGGCAGCTGCCCCAAGCTTCAGCGCCTCCCTCAACACGTTGTCCTGGACCTTGGAAAGTGCCAGTCTGCAACACTCGGTCGGGGTCAACTCCTTCAGTTGGAAGATCAACAGGTTTCGGACCTCCCAGAGAGCGTCCTTCACCGAGTTGATGATCCTCCAGGCGCAGTTAATGTTCGTCTCGGTGTGAGTCCCGGGGAACAGGCCGTAGAGCACGGACTCCCGTGTCACGGAGCTGCTCAGGACGAACCTCACCAAACACCACTGCATTCCTTTCCAGACTTCCTTTGTGTAGGCACATTCCGGAAGGAGGTGTGTGATAGTCTCGCTCCCCCCCGCCGCCGCTTCGAGGGCAGCGTGCGGTGCGGCTGAGAGTCTGGACGTGCATAAAGGATCTCACAGGCAGAGCCCTTCTCACCACCAACCAAGCCATGTCTTGGTGCTTGTTGGAAAGTTCTGGCGATGAGGCATTCTGCCAAATGGCTTTGACAGTCTGCTCAGGGAACCGCTCGATAGGATCTGCTCTCTCCTTTTCCTGAAGGGTCTCAAGGACACTATGTGCTGATGAACTTGTGGTCAAAGGTGTTTTTCTTCGGTCCAACTACTTGGCGCGTTCCGCGGCAGTGAGGCCAGTCCCATCCTTCGCAACACCGTGGACAAGTAGAACCTCAGTACGTAGTGACACTTGGTGTTTGCGTACTGGGGATCCATGCACAGCTTGATGCAGCCACACACAAAGGTGGCCATCAGGGTGAGGGTGGCATTGGGTGTATTTTTTCCCCCGTTGCCCAGATCTTTATACATCGTGTCCCTTCGGGCCTGGTCCATCTTTGATCTGCATATAAATTGGAAGATAGCCCGGGTGACTGTAGCGGCACAGGTTCTGGGAATAGGCCAGACCTGTGCCACGTATAACAGCAATGACAGTGCCTCACACCTGATGACCAGGTTTTTTCCCACAATGGAGAGCGACTGTAGCTTCCATCTGCCCAGTTTCTGCCTCACTTGCTGATACACTCCTCCCAAGACTTGGCGCACGCACCAGCCCCGCCGAACCAAATATCCAGCACCTTCAGGTGGTCAGTCCTGACAGTGAAGGGGATTGAGGATTGGTCGGCCCAGTTCCCGAAGAGCATGGCCTCGCTCTTGCCTCGTTTGACCTTGGCCCCCGAGGCCCGCTCAAACTGGTCACATACGCACATGAGTCTGTGCACGGACAGCGGATCCGAGCAGAAAACGGCGACATCATCCATGTACAGGGAGGCCTTAACCTGCAGGCCCCTGCTGCCAGGAATAATCACCCCTCTCAGGCTCATATCCTTCCTGATGGACTTGGCAAATGGCTCTATGCAGCACACAAACGAGGCGGGTGAGAGGGGGCATCCCTGCCTGACTCCAGATCTGACTGGGAAGCTATCTGATTCCCACCCATTGATTGAGACTGCACTGACAATGTTGGTGTAGAGCAGTCTGATCCAATTGCAGATTCCCTCCCCAAAGCCCATTTTGGAGAGAACATCTCTCATATACCTGTTTGATATCCTGTTAAAGGCTTTCTCCTGGTCCAGGCTGATCAGGCAGGTGTCCAACCCTCTCTCCTGCACGTAGGCGATCATATCTCTGAGGAGTGCAAGACTCTCAGCGATCTTCCTGCCCGGTACAGCACAGGTTTGATCAGGGTGAATCACTGACCCCAGACCAGACCTGACCCGGTTGTGTAATCCGCATTCAACAGTGAGATTGGTCTCCAATTTCTGAGTTCCTCCCTCTCCCCCTTCTGCTTGTAGATGAGGGTGATGATGCCTTTCCTCATGGATTCACTCATGGTACCTGCCCGAAGCATACTGACATACACCTCCAGCAGGTCCTGGCCAATCAAGTCCCACACAGCAGAATAGAGCTCGACCGGTAAGCCATCGCTTCCGGGAGTTTTATTCTTTTCGAAGGACTTGAAGGCCTTGGTCAGCTCGTCCAGAGATAGCGGCTGGTCCAGCCCATCCCGTGTTCTGTTGTCTAAGACATCCGTGATAGAGGGCAGGAACGACTGGGAGGCCGCGCTGTTGGTTGGCTTCGCATCATACAGACTGGCATAGAAGGATTTGCTGATCCTCATGACGTCAGCCAGAGATGACGTTATCGAGCCATCTTCTTCCTTCAGGCTGCTGAGCACAGAGCTCTCTTTGTGCACCTTCTGGAAGAAGAAACGTGAGCACGTCTCGTCCTGCTCCACCGAGCGGACCCTGGATCACAAGATTATCCTGGAGGCCTCCGAGGCAAAGAGCGAGGCTTGCTGGCCCTTCACCTCCTGGTGGTCCTCCGTGACATCGACCCCCATCGTCTGCAGCAGGAGCAGGTTCTGCATACTTTCCTGGAGCTGGGACAGTTTTCCCCACCTCTCTCTCATCTCCTGAACACCTTTGAGGATGAAGAACCTTTTGCTGTTTCCCACCAGTCTGCTGGGAATTCAAAGAGGGGCTTCACGGTTCTCCAACCTGCGTAGTCCCTCTTGAGCTCCTCAATGTTTCCCGGGGTCAATAGCTTCGTGTTCAGCTTCCATGTTCCCTTACCAGCCCACTGCTCGTCCTGTAGGTGACATACAGAATGACATCCCACACTCCACTAAATCACATCGCATGCTCATCGCCAGGGAGAGAGGAGTGCTATGAGGGGAAAAGTAAATCTGAAAGTACTTTACAGTGACATTAAGGGTGAATTGATAATGAGAGGAAGAATATGTTGTGAAGCGCAGTGATGGACCCTGAGGGTGTAGTGAATTGATGTATTATGTTGGTGCTCATCATGTCAGAGTTAATATGAAATCATGGAGATACAACTAAATGAATTAGCAGAGGTTCTGAGTGATCTGGCCTTCTTAAAACTCGATAAATCTCAAAAGACGGTGGAAATGTTAACTCAGTTTACTGAGTGAGGCAATGGAGGAAGCAGCAGGGACACTTACAAACATTTTCAAATCCTCTCTGGTGCCAGGAGAGGTCTCAGCAGACTGATCAGGTGGTATCGTTATTCAAGAAGCAGCATGGGATAAACCAGGCCATTACAGTCCAGTCAGGCTAATATCACTGGCAGGGCATCTGATGAAAGCAATTTTGGGAGATAGAATTAATCAGCATTTAAAGAGAATGGAGTTAATGAAGAACAATCAGGATGGTTTTGTTAAGGGGAGGTCAGGTCTGACCAATGTGATTGCATTTTTCAAGCAGGTGACCGGGTGTGTAAATAAGGGCAATGCTTTCCTGTCATCTGCTTGGAGGTTAGTAAGGCTTTTATCAGGACCCATATTGGAAACTGATTTTTTTTTTATTTCAAAAATATACTTTATTCATAAAATGATTTGATGGTCTGTACATTTGGTCATGCCATACATATGTCCACATTTACAAACACAGATTCGAATTTATCATTGTCAGATACAGGTCTGTGCAGTTTTCAATCTTATACATATATTTGGCTGAGGCATCAGCAGAGCCCAAAAAACGTCCGCATGGGCTCCCTGTTCTTCTTTAGGCAGGCCGATCTTACACGGTGGTCTTTCCCCACCACGCCTTGGCGGCAGCTGCCCCAAGCTTCAGCGCGTCCCTCAACACGTAGTCTTGGACCTTGGAATGTGCCAGTCTGCAACACTCGGTCGGGGTCAACTCCTTCAGCTGGAAGATCAACAGGTTTCGGACCGCCCAGAGAGCGTCCTTCACCGAGTTGATGATCCTCCAGGCGCAGTTAATGTTCGTCTCGGTGTGAGTCCCGGGGAACAGGCCGTAGAGCACGGAGTCCCGCGTCATGGCGCTGCTCGGGACGAACCTCGACAAGCACCACTGCATTCCTCTCCAGACTTCCTCTGCATAGGCACATTCCAGAAGGAGGTGTGTGACAGTCTCGTCCCCCCTGCAGCCACTTCGAGGGCAGCGTGCGGTGCGGCAGAGAGTCCGGGCGTGCATAAAGGATCTCACAGGCAGAGCCCTTCTCACCACCAGCCAAGCCACGTCTTGGTGCTTGTTGGAAAGTTCTGGCGATGAGGCATTCTGCCAAATGGCTTTGACAGTCTGCTCAGGGAACCGCTCGACAAGATCCGCCCTCTACCTTTCCCGAAGGGTCTCAAGGACGCTACGTGCTGACCACTTCCTGATGGACTTGTGGTCAAAGGTGTTTTTCCTCATAAATTTCTCCACGAAGGACAGGTGATACGGAACGGTCCAACTACTGGGAGCGTTCCGCGGCAGCGAGGCCAGGCCCATCCTTCGCAACACCGGGGACAGGTAGAACCTCAGTACGTAGTGACACTTGGTGTTTGCGTACCGGGGATCCACGCACAGCTTGATGCAGCCACACACAAAGGTGGCCATCAGGGTGAGGGTGGCATTGGGCGTGTTTTTTCCCCCATTGCACCGGTCTTTGTACATAGAGTCTCTTCGGACCCGGTCCATCTTTGATCTCCAAATGAATTGGAAGATGGCCCGGGTGACTGCGGCGGCACAGGTCCTGGGGATAGGCCAGACCTGTGCCACATATAGCAATACTGAGAGTACATCACACCTGATGACCAGGTTTTTTCCCACGATGGAGAGCGACCGTTGCCCCCATCTGCCTAGTTTCTGTCTCATCTTCCTGATCCGCTCCTCCCAGGTCTTGGCGCACGCCCCAGCCCCCCCCGAACCAAATACCCAGCACCTTCAGGTGGTCAGTCCTGACGGTGAAGGGGATAGAGGATTGGTCGGCCCAGTTCCCGAAGAGCATGGTCTCGCTCTTGCCTCGTTTGACCTTGGCCCCCGAGGCCCGTTCGAACTGGTCACAGATGCACACGAGTCTGTGCACAGACAGCGGATCCGAGCAGAAAACAGCGACGTCATCCATGTACAGGGAGGCCTTAACCTGCAGGCCCCTGCTGCCAGGAATAGTCACCCCTCTCAGGCTCGCATCCTTCCTGATGGATTCGGCAAATGGCTCTATGCAACAAACAAACAAGGCGGGTGAGAGGGGGCATCCCTGCCTGACTCCAGATCTTACAGGGAAGCTATCTGATTCCCACCCATTGATTGAGACTGCACTGACAATGTTGGTGTAGAGCAGTCTGATCCAATTTCTGATTCCCTCCCCAAAGCCCATTTTGGAGAGGACATCTCTCATATATGTATGCGATATCCTGTCAAAGGCTTTCTCCTGGTCCAGGCTGATGAGGCAGGTGTCCACCCCCCTGTCCTGCACGTAGGCGATCGTATCCCTGAGGAGTGTGAGACTCTCAGAGATTTTCCTGCCCGGTACAGCACATGTTTGGTCCGGGTGGATCACCGATCCCAGAGCAGACCTGACCCGGTTGGCGATGACCTTTGACAAGATTTTGTAGTCTGTATTTAACAGTGAGATCGGTCTCCAATTTCTGAGTTCCTCCCTCTCCCCCTTCCGCTTGTAGACAAGGGTGATGATGCCTTTCCTCATGGATTCACTCATGGTACCTGCCCGAAGCATACTGACATACACCTCCAGCAGGTCCTGGCCGATCAAGTCCCAAAGAGCGGATTAAATCTCGACCGGTAAGCCGTCGCTTCCGGGAGTTTTATTCTTTTCGAAGGACTCGAGGGCCTTGGTCAGTTCATCCAGAGATAGCGGCTGGTCCAGCCTCTCTCGTGTTCCGTCATCTAGGACCTCCGTGATCGAGGACAGGAACGACTGTGAGGCCGCACTGTTGGTTGGCTTCGAGTCATACAGGCTGGCGTAGAAGGGTTTGCTGATCCTCATGACCGTAAAAACTCAAGATCCAAGGAATTTGGTGCAGAATGCTGAGTGATGGCCCAATTGGAAATCTCTGTCCATTCCTGTCTCACAGAAGTTACTGTTGGGAGTCTTGCTGATGTGGTTGATATAAAAGATTTAGATTTGAATAGTGGAGGGTTAATCAGTAAGTTCTTGAATGATGTGAAGATTGGTGGGGTGATAAATACTGAGGAGGATAGCCTGAGGTGACAGAAGGATGTAGATGGCCTTGTCAGATGGACCAATCATTGGCAACTGGTGAGGTGTCTGGAGGCTGGAGGGTGATTAATGATGTGCCACTATTGAAGTAAGGCTGCAAGGAACAGCCATTGATCTATGGAGCTGTGAGCCTGATGGCAGTGTTGGGTAAGTTGTTGGAGGGCATTCTGACAGACAATTTACATTCATTTGGAAAAGCAAGAAATAATTAGGGATAGTCAGCATGGCTTTGTTTGTGGAAATGGTGTGTCCAACTTGATTGAGTTTTGAAGGGGTGACCAAGAAGATAGACGTGAAGGTTTCACATGGGAGACTGGTTAGTAAAAGGTTAGATGACATGGCATCCAGGGAGAGAGGACAGCACACGGTGCCTCAGTGATTAGCACTGCTGCCTCACAGCACCAAGGGCCTGGCTTTGATTCTAGCTGCCAGCAACTGTCTGTGTGGAGTTTACACATTCTCCCAGTCTCAGCCTGGGTTTCCTCTGGGTACTCTAGTTTCAACCCACAATCCAAAGATGTACAGGTTAGTAGGGTGGCCATGGGAAATGCAGAATTACAGAAATAGAATAGAGGGCATGAATCTAAGTGGGGCGCTCTTCAGACAGTCAGTGAGGACCCGTTGGGCGAATGGCTTGTTTCTATACTGTAGCAATTCTACGATTAATCCAGAAACCCAAGTAATGTTGTGGGGTCCTAGGTTCCAATCTTGGACTGGGGTGGATGTGGGTCCTTACATTCTGAAGGGGTTTGTGGATGAAGACAGTCTGAGGGGGAGCTGGGCTGCATTCTAAGGTGTTGAGGGTGTGAATGTTTTGTCAAGGTACTGTCTGAGGGGCTTTGGTGGTAAACACAATGGAGCGGTGCTTTCTGAGATATTGAAGAGGCATTATCTGACAGAAAGGTACAGATACATTCCCTGATCATTTCCTTCAGGCCTTGGGAAGATTTTGTCTCAGTGCCGCTGGAGTTAATGTAGGAGATCCACTTTCAGGCCCCAAGGTGCGCTGATGTCATAATTTGAGATGGAGGTCACTCCACATTTTAGAACATTTGGATCTTTTTAATCAATTAGTGAAAAATAACATCAGCTTGTGTCTTAAACATGAATTGGAGGAAAACTGTTATCAATCTATTGTCACTCGTCGCTTGGAGACACTTTAGAAAAGCAGACACCCGAACAGTCCAATGCTGTCGATGCAAGAGGTGGTGCACAGGGAGATCTAACGAGTCATCTGCAGTTGCTGTCTATCTCCCTGGAGCAGTCATCATCCGGCATAAGGGTTCAGTCCTGGAAGATATAATCTCTCCATGAGTGTGGGGAGGGAGGGAGGTGAAGGAACATGAATTACTTTTCTCATTGAGTCTGAAATAGAGAAAAAGAGAAAGGGAGAGTGACAAAAAGAGGGAGAGAGACAGAGAGAGATTGGAGATGGAGAAAGTGGGGAGAGAGAGAATAGGAAAGTGAGAGACGGGGAGATGGAGAGAGTGAGAGAAGGACAGTGTGAGAGAGACGGGGAGAGAGAGGCAGGCAGGTATAGAATGAGAGAGATAGTGGCGGGCAGGTAGAGAGAAAGAGGGAAACAGGCATGTATGGAGAGAAGGAGAGAGAGAGGCAGGCAGGTAGATAGAGTGAGAGGGAGTGTCAGGCAGTCAGAGAGATAGAGTGAGGCAGGCACGTAGAGAGAGTGAGAGAGAGAGTGACAGGCAGTTAGACAAGAGAGAGAGAGGAAGAGAGACAGAGATAGCGCAGCAGGCTGGCAGAGAGTGTGTGAGGCAGTGAGGTAGAGAAAGAGAGAATTGCAGGCAGGTCGAGAGAGGTATAAAGAGAAAGTGGGAGTCAGAGACAGAAAGAGAGACAGAGTGAGAGAGAGAGACAGAGAGAGGGTAATGACAGGCAGGTCGAGAGAGTGCACGAGGGAGTTGGGTAGAGAGAGTGACAGGCAGATAGAGAGTGTGTGTGGCAGGAAGTTAGAGAAAGAGAGAATGGCAGGCAGGTAGAGTGAGAGAGAGAGAGTGACTGGCAAGTTGCGAGAGAAAGAGAGAGAGAGGCAAACAGGTAGAAAGAGTGTGAGGCAGGGAGGTAGAGAAAGAGAGAGTATCAGGCAGATACAGAGAGAGAGAGAGAGAGAGAGAGAGAGAGAATCAAAGAGAGAGAGAAAGAGAGAGAGAAAGAGAGAGAAAGAAAGAGAGAGGGACAGGGAGTTAAAGATGGAGAGTGGCAGGCAGGTAGAGAATGAGAGAGATAATGACGGGCAGGTAGAGAGAGAGGCAGGCATGTATGGAGAGAGAGAGAGACAGAGGCAGGCAAGTAGACAGAGAGAGAGTGAGTGTCAGGCAGGTAGAGAGATAGAGAGAGGCAGACACGCACAGAGAGTGAGAGAGAGTGTGACAGGCAGTTAGACGAGAGAAAGAGAGGAACGCTGGTGTAGAGAGAGTGTGTGGTGGGCAGGTAGGATCAGACAGAGAGAGAGAGAGAGAGAGAGGAAGCCAAGGAGATAGAGAGAGAGAAAGGGACAGGCAGTTGTCAAGAGAAAATGAGAAAGTGGCAGACAGGTGGAGATAGAGAGAGAGAGAGAGAGAGAGAGAGACAGACAGACAGACAGAGCGAGTGGCAGTCAGATTGAAAAAGTGAGTGAAAGAGAGAGAGTGGCAAGCAGAGAGAGAGAGAGGGGACGAGAGAGAGAGAGAAACAGAGATTGAGAGGCAGTTGGGTAGATAGGGAAAGAGAGAGTGGCAGGCAGGTGGAGAATGAGATAAAGAGAGAGTGAGAGTGGCAGGCAGGAAGAGAGCGAGAGACAGAAGCAGGCAGGTAGGTAGAGAGAGAGAGTGACAGGCAGGTAGAGAATGAGAGAGAGTGTGGAAGGCAGGTAGAGGGAGACAGAGAGAGTGAGGTAGGCACGTAGAGTGAGAGAGAGATAGTGGTGGGCAGGTAGACAGAAAGAGAGTGGCAGGTGTGTATGGAGAGAGAGAGAGACAGAGAGAGGCAGGCAGAACGAGAGTGGCAGGCAGTCAGAGAGAGAGAGAGAGAGGTAGGCACACAGAGAGAGTCAGAGAGAGACAGTGGCAGGCAGGGAGAGAGAAGGCAAGAGCGAGTGGCAGGCAGGGAGAAAATGAGCGAGAGAGAGAGAGAGAGAGAGACCGGCAGTAAAAGAGGGAGTGTGGCAGACAGGTAGAGAATGAGACACAGCGAGAGATGGTGGCGGGCAGGTAAAGAGAAAGAGAAAAGCAGGCATGTATGGAGAGAGAGAGAGAGACAGAGAGAGACAGAGACAGGCAGGTAGACAGAGAGAGAGAGTGAGTGTCAGGCAGTCAGAGAGATAGAGAGAGGCAGGCACGTAGAGAGAGTGAGAGAGCAGTTAGACGAGAGAGAGAGACAGAGATAGTGAGGGGCAGGCAGTTTGATGAGAGAGGGAGGAACGCTGGTATAGAGAGAGTGTGGCAGGCAGGTAGGATCAGACAGAGAGAGAGACAGAAATTAGAAGTGAGAGAGAAAGTCAGGCACAGAGGGAGAAAGGGAGTTAGGCAGGAAAGGGAGAGAGAGTGGCAGACATACACATATATATATATAGAGAGAGTATCGGGCGGGTAGAGAGAGAGAGAGAGAGAGAGAGGCAGTGGCAGACAGGTAGAGAGAGTATGAGAGAGGGGTAGGGGCAGGAATGTACACAGAGAGAGAAAAGCAGGGAGGTAGTGTGAGAGAGTGTATGTGAGAGAGAAAGAGAGAGAGAGGCAGGAAGGTAGAGAATGAGAGAGAGAGAGAGAGAGAGAGAGTGGGAGGCAGGCAGATAGAGCGAGGGTTTGGCAGGCAGATAGAGATAGTGATGGCAGGCAAGTAGAGAATGAGAGAGAGAGGAGAGAGACAGTGTGAGAGAGATAGTGGCAGGCAGATAGAGAGAGGGTGATGGCACGCAGGTAGAGAGAGCGAGGCAGGCAGGGTTTGAGTGAGAGTGTGTGAGAGAGAGAGAGACCAGCAGTTAAAGAGGGAGAGTGGCAGATAGAGAATGAGAGACAGCGAGAGATAGTGACGGGCAGGTAGAGAGAAAGAGAGAGGCTGGCATGTATGGAGAGAGAGAGAGAGTGACAGGCAGTTAGATGAGAGAGAGATAGAAAGAGAGGCAGGCAGTTTGACGAGAGAGAGAGGAACGCTGGTATAGAGAGAGTGTGTGGCAGGCAGGTAGGATCAGACAGAGAGAGAGAGAGAGAGAAATAAAGAGAGAGAGAGGCAGGCAGAGGGGGAGAAAGAGAGCTAGGCAGGTAAAGAAAGAGAGAGTGACATACAAACAGATACATATATATTGAGAGAGTATCAGGCAGGTAGACAGAGAGAGAGAGAGAGAGGCAGTGTCAGACAGGTAGAGAGAGAGAGAGACAGGGAGAGGCGCAGGAGTGTAGACAGAGAGAGAAAGGCAGGGAGAGAGAGAGAGAGAGAGAGAGAGAGAGAAAGGGAGAAAGGCACAGGCAGTTATCGAGAGAGAGTGAGAAAGTGGCAGACAGGTGGAGAGA
This sequence comes from Chiloscyllium punctatum, assembly GCF_047496795.1. Classification (NCBI taxonomy): domain Eukaryota; kingdom Metazoa; phylum Chordata; class Chondrichthyes; order Orectolobiformes; family Hemiscylliidae; genus Chiloscyllium; species Chiloscyllium punctatum. The sequence goes on along the minus strand of NC_092756.1, from coordinate 65,316,530 downwards.
GAGACAGACAGAGCGAGTGGCAGTCAGATAGCGCGAGTGAAAGAGAGAGAGAGTGGCAAGAGAGAGCAAGCAGGTAGAGAATGACAGAGAGTAGCAGGCAGGTCGAGAGAGAGAGACGGAGGCAGGTAGGTAGGTAGAGAGAAAGAGAGAGAGGGGACAGGCAGTTTAATAGGGAGAGAGGCAGGCTGGTAGAGAATAAGAGAGATAGTGGCGGTCAGGTAAAGAGAAAGGGAAGCATGTATAGAGAGACAAAGAGAGAGAGAGAGACAGGCAGATAGAGAGAGAGAGAGAGAGTGAGAATGAGATGCAGGCAGGTAGAGAGAAAGAGCGGCAGACGTATACAGAGAGAGAGAGAGATTGGCAGAGAGGTAGAGAGGGATAGGAAAGCTGGGGACAGAGAGACAGAGAGAGAGAAAGAGAGAGAGTGGGAGAGATAGTGGCAGACAGGTAGAGAGAGAGGGAATGGCACAAAGGTTAGAGAAAGAGAGAGAGAGGCCCAGAGAGAGTGGCAGGCAAGTATTGAGAGAGAGAGAGAGAGAGAGAGAGAGAAAGAGAGAGAGTGAGTTTCAGGCAGGTAGACAGAGAGAAAGATGTGCATGTAGAGAGAAAGAGAGATAGAGTGGCAGACGGATACAGAGAGAGAGTGGCAGGCAGAGGGGGAGAGAGAGAGATAGGGAGAGAGAGACTGTGAGAGAGATAGTGGCACACAGGTAGAGAGAGAAGGGTGATGGCACACAGGTAGAGAGAGAGAGGCAGACAGGTGGAGAGAAAGAGATAGTGGCAGGCAGGTAGAGAGAGAGGCAGTTTACGAGAGAGAGAGTGGCAGTTAGGTAGAGAGAGACAGAGTGAGTGAGAGTGGCAAGCAGAGAGGAAGAGGGAGGGAGTTAGGTTGATTGAAAGAGAGGGATAAAGAGTGGCACGCAGGTGGAGAAAGAGAGAGGGGGGATTGAGACAGAGAGAGAGGCAGGCAGTTAGATGTGAGGGAGAGAGAGAGAGATTAGGCAGGGAGAGAGTGTGTGGTGGGCAGTTATACAGGACAGAGAGTGGCAGACAGGCAGAGGGAGACACAGAGAGTGACAGTTGCAGACAGAGAAAGAGTGAGAGATAGAGTCAGGTACATAGAGATGGAGAGAGCATTCAGGTGGAGAGAGAGAGAGAGGGCAGAAGAGAGAGAGAGAGAGCCACGTAGTTAGACAAAAGAGAGAGAGAGTTATAGGCAGGTAGAGAGAGAGACAGTAGAAGGCATACATATGACTATATCGAAAGGGAGTAACAGGCAGGTAGACAGAGAGAGAGTGTGAGCTTGAAGAAGATTTGTTGCTCAGGTTGAGGTTCTGGATGTAGGTTTGCTCACTGAGCTGGAAGGTTCATTTCCAGACATGTCATCACTCTACTGGGTAACCTCTTCAGTGAGCCTCCAGGTGAAGCACTGTTGATAATTCCTGCTTTCTAATTATATGTTCCTTCAGGTTTCCTTGGGTTGATGGTGTCATTTCCTGTGGGGACATCATTTCCTGTGATGTTTTTCTCAGGGGGTGGGAGATGGGATCGAACTCAATGTGTTTGGTGATAGAGTTCCGGTTGGAATGCCATTCTTCTAGGAATTCTCGTGCGTGTCTCTGTTTGGCTTGTCCTAGAATGGATGTGTTGTCCCAGTCAAAGTGGTGTCCTTCCTCATCTGTATGTAAGGATACTAGTTAGAGAGGGTCATGTCTTTTTGGGGCTAGTTGGTGTTTGTGTTTCCTGGTGGCTAGTTTTCTGCCTGTGTGTCCAATGTAGTGTTTGTTACTGTCCTTGCATGGTATTTCCGAAATTGGAAATGACTGCCAGACTACTCAGACTCCTTGGCATCATGGGAGCCCACAAACCCACCAACACACTAAAACAGCAGCTAATGAACTTGAAAGACCCTACACAGACAACAAACAAAACTAATGTCATTTACAAAATACCATGCAAGGGGTGACCAGTATTGAGAAAGAGAGAGAGAGAGAGAGGGAGAGAGTGGCAGGCACGAAGAAAGAAAGTTAGAGAGAGAAAGAGTGCAGAGAGGTAGAGAGAGGTAAGCATTAAAAGAGAGACAGAGAAAGAGAGGCAGGCAGGTAGAGTGAGAGAAAGAGAGAGCGAGAGAGTGTGGCAGGCTGATATAGAGAGAAAGATAGAGACTGGCATGGAGGTAGAGAGAGACAGTGAGTGAGAGTGACAGGCAGGTAGGCACAGAGAGTGTGGCAGGCAGGTAGAGAGAGAGAGAGAGAGAGAAAGGGAGAGAGTGGCAGGCAGATAGAGAGTGAGAGAGAGATGCAGGCAGGTGGAGAGAGAGAAACAGAAAGAGAGAGTGGCAGACAGATAGAGAGACATAGAGAGTGAGAGTGTCAGGTGCAGAGGGTGGGAGAGAGAGGCAGGCAGGTAAAGAGAGAGTGTGTGTGTAGCAGCCATACATATACATACATAAAGAGAGCGCATCAGGCAGGTTGAGAAAGAGTAGGCAAATAGAAAGAGAGACAGCATGACAGGCAGGTAGAAAGAGAGTGAGAGAGAGATGCAGGCAGATAGAGAGACAGTGAGAGAGGCAGGCAGATGACGAGAGAGAGGGAGAGATAGACAATGTGAGGCAGACAGTTGACGAAGAAAGAAAAAGAGGGAAAGAGATACACAGAGAGGCAGGCAGATGACAAGAGAGAGATATATAGAGAGAAAGATAGAGTGTCAGACAGGTCTCTCTCTCTCACACACACACACAGACACACACACTATTTTGACAGGTTCCACCTCTGCTCTGTACAGGACAATGTTGGGGAGATTATCTAGGGAAGGGGGTTTAAGGTTCACCTCTGTGTAGAACTCCAGGGAAAGTGTTGGGGAGAGAGAGGGAGAGAGGGAAGGCAGTCATTTGGAGGTGGTGCTTGGACTGTCCAAGACTGTTCTCGGCAGCATTTCAGTGAGCCGAGTTGGTTTTTAATAATTGTATCTATAAACAAAAGACACGATCAGGGTTGAAACAGCTCTTTGACCGTAGTGTTTCTATCAGGACTTTGGAATCCCCTTCAGATAATCCAATATTCAAATAATTGATATTTGGATAATCGAGGTTCCTCTGTATGTGGAGAAAGAGAGAGAAAACAGGTGGAGAGAGAGCGAGGTACACAGGGACAGAGAGAGAGTAGCAGGCAGGTAGACAGAGAGATAGAGAGAGAGATTGGCAGAGAGGTAGAGAGAGATAGGGAGGAGAAAGAGAAAGAGGGGCAGGCTGGGGGCGGGGGCGGGGGGGGGGAGAGAGAGAGATTGGCAGGCAGGTAGTCAGAGAGAGGGAATGCCACACAGGTAGAGAAAAAGAGAGATGCAGGCAGGCAGACAGAAAGAGAGAGAGGTAGGCATGTAGAGCGAAAGAGATAGAGAGACTGGCAGGTAGGTAGACAGAGAGTGAGTGAGACTGGCAGGTATAGAGGGAGGGAGAGAGTGTGAGAGAGATTCAGATAGATTGAGAGAGAGAGGAAGAGTGGCACACAGGTGGAGATAGAGAGAAAGAGAAAGAGAGAGAGAGAGAAGCAGGCAGTTAGACAAGAGAGAGGCAGGCAGATAGAGAGCATGAGAGGGAGAGAGTTAGAGAGAGAGGCAGGCAGGTAGAAAATGAGAGAGAGAGAGAGAGTGGCAGAAAGATAGAAAGGGAGAGGCAGGAAGGTAAAGAATGAGAGAGAGAGTGGCAGGCAGGTAGAGAGAAACTGCAAGAGTGAGGTAGGCCCGTATAGAGAAAGAGAGAGAAAGATAGTGGTGGGCAGGTAGATAGAAAGAAAGTGGCAGGCATGAATGGAGAGAGACAGAGGGAGAGACAGAGGGAGGCAGGAATAGAGAGAATGGCAGGCAGTCAGTTAGAGAATGAGAGAAAGAGAGAGAGTGGAACTCTGGTATAGAGGAAGAGTGTGGTAAGCAGGTAGGATCAGACAGAGAGGGAGAGAAATGTAAAAAGAGAGAAAGGCAGGTAAAGAGAGAGAGAGTGACAGACATACATATACAGATATATATATTGAGAGAGTATCGGGCAGGTAGAGAGAGAGAGAGAGAGACAGTGGCAAGCAGGTAGAGAGAGAAAGAGAGAGCAAGCAGGTAGGTAATGAAAGAGAGTGACAGGCAGGTCAGAAAGAGAGAGAAAGAGCGAGAGAGAGAGAGAGAGAGAGTGTGTGGCAGGCAAGTAAAGAATGAGAGAGACTGGCAGACAGGTAGAGAGAGACAGCGAGAATGGGGTAGGCACGTAGAGAATGAGAGAGAGATAGTGGTGGGCAGGTGGACAGAAAGAGAGTGGCAGGCATGTATGAAGAGAGAGAGACAGAGGGGGGCAGGCAGAAAGAAAGAGAGAGAAGCAGGCAGAGAGGGAGAAAGAGAGCTAGGCAGGTAAAGAGAGTGACAGACATACATATACATATATATTGAGAGAGAATCAGACAGGTAGAGAGAGAGAGTGGGGGCAGGAGCGTAGGCAGAGAGAGAAAGGCAGGGAGGTAGTGTGTGTGTGTGAGAGAGAGAAAGGGACAGGCAGTTATCAAGAGAGAGTGAGAAAGTGGCAGACAGGTGGAGAGAGAGACAGACAGAGCGAGTGGCAGTCAGATAGAGAGCGAGTGAAAGAGAGAGAGAGTGGCAAGCAGGTAGACACAGACAGAGAGAGCAAGCAGGTAGAGAATGAGAGAGAGTGGCAGGCAGGTCGAAAAAGAGAGAGACCGAGGCAGACAGGTAAGTAGAGAGGGAGAGAGAGAGAGAAAGAAAGAGAGAGAGGGAGAGAGAAAGAGAGAGAGGGAGAGAGAAAGAGGGAGAGTGGCAGGCAGGGAGATAGACAGAGAGAGAGAGTGAGAGAGACAATGAAAGGCAGATAGAGAGAGAGGCAGACAGGTATTGAGCAAGAGAGAGTGAGAGAGCGAGGCAGGCAGTTAGACGAGAGAGAGAGAGAGAGAGAGAGACGCTGGCAGTTAGAGAGAGAGTGGCAGGCAGATAGAGAATGAGAGACAGCAAGAGAGAGGCAGGCAGGTAGAGAGAAAGAGAGAGATAGGCATGTATGGAGAGAGAGTGGGAGAGAGAGACAGAGGCAGAGACAAGCAGGCAGACAGAGAGAGAGTGAGTGTCAGGCAGGTAGAGAGAGTGGCAGGGAGAGAGAGAGAGGGAGTGTCAGGCAGGTAGACAGAAAAAGAGAGAGAGAGAGAGAGAGGTAGGCACGTAGGGAGAAATAGATAGAGGGACAGGGTGGCAGGCAGGTAGAGAGTGAGAGAGCGAGAGAGATACTCAGGCAGGTAGAGAGAGAGACAGAGAGAGAGTGGCAGTTTACAAGAGAGAGACAGAGAAAGAGAGAGAGAGAGAAGCCAGCAGGTACAGAGAGTGAGAGTGGCAGGCAGGAAGAGAGAGAGAGAGATAGAAGCAGGCAGATAGGTAGAGAGAGAGAGAAGCTGAAAAATGTGTTGCTGGAAAAGCGCAGCAGGTCAGGCAGCATCAAAGGAGCAGGAGCTTTGGGCATGAGCCCTTCTTCAGGAATGAGGAGGGTATGCCAAGCAGGCTAAGATAAGAGGTAGGGAGGAGGGACTAGGGGGAGGGGTGTTGGGAATGCGATAGGTAGAAGGAGGTTCCGCCCTGTCGATCTCCGCCCCCACACCTAACCCTGCCCTCACACCAGGTCCTAGCTCCTAGCTCCTAGCTCCCAGCTCTGCCGTATTTTCACCATCCCTCCAGACCTCCCCCTCTCTGAGGATGAAAGATCAGTCCTCAGCAGAGGCCTCACCTTCATCCCCCTACACTCTCAGATTAACAAGTTCAACATGCGGTGTGATATCGAACAATTCTTCCGCCGCCTTCACCTCCGCACCTACTTCTTCAACCAGGATTATCGCCCACCCTCTGACGACCCCTTCTCCCACCTCCGACACACCCCATCCACCTGGACACCCCGTGCTGGCCTCTTACCCACCCTCCATCTCTTCATAGCCAACTGTCGCCGTGACATTGACCACCTCAACCTCTCCACCCCACTCACCCACTCCAACCTCTCACCCTGGAATGTGCTGCCCTCCACTCCCTCCACTCCAACCCCAACCTCACTATCAAACTGGCAGACAAGGGAGGCGCGGTAGTAGTTTGGTGCACCGACCTCTACACTGCTGAGGCTAAAGGCCAGCTCGCGGACACCTCCTCCTACTGCCCCCTTGACTATGACCTCACCTCCCATCACCAAACCATCATCTCCCAGACCATCCATAACCTCATCACCTCAGGAGATCGACCAACCTCATAGTCCCACAACCCCACACCGCCTGTTTCTACCTCCTGCCCAAAATCCACAAACCTGACTGCCGCGGATGACCCGTTGTCTCAGCCTGCTCCTGTCCCACCGAACTCATCTCTGCAAACCTCGATACGGTCCTGTCCCCCTTAGTCTAAGAACTCCCCACCTACGTTCAGGACACCACCCACGCCCCCTACCTCCTCCATGATTTTTGCTTCCCCCGCCCCCAATGCCTTATCTTCACCATGGACATCCAGTCCCCACAGACCTCCATCCCCCATCACGAAGGCCTCAATGCCCTCTGCTTCTTCCTTTCCCGCCGAACCAACCAGTGCCCTTCCACTGACTCCCTCCTTCGACTGACTGAACTGGTCCTCACTCTGAACAACTTCTCTTTCCAATCCTCCCACTTCCTCCAAAACAAAGGAGTAGCCATGGGCACCCGGATCGGCCCCAGCTACGCCTGCCTCTTCGTTGGATATGTGGAACAGTCCATCTTCCACAGCTACACTGGCACCACCTTTTCCTCCACTACATCGATGACTGTATTGGCGCTACCTCATGCTCTCAGAGGAGGTTGAACAGTTCATCCACTTTACTAACACCTTCCACCCCGACCTCAACTTTACCTGGACCGTCTCAGACTCCTCCCTCCCCTTCCTAGACCTCTCCATTTCTATCTTGGATGACCGACTCAACACGGACGTTTACTATAAACCAACTGACTCGCACAGCTACCTAGATTACACCTCCTCCCACCTGTAAAAATGCCATCCCATATTGCCAATTCCTTCACCTCCACCGCATCCGCTCTAGAACATAGAACATAGAACATAGAACAATACAGCACAGAACAGGCCCTTCGGCCCACGATGTTGTGCCGAACTTCTATCCTAGATTAAGCACCCATCCATGTACCTATCCAAATGCCGCTTAAAGGTCGCCAATGAATCTGACTCTACCACTCCCTCGGGCAGCGCATTCCATGCCCCCACCACTCTCTGGGTAAAGAACCCACCCCTGACATCTCCCCTATACCTTCCACCCTTCACCTTAAATTTATGTCCCCTTGTAACACTCTGTTGTACCCGGGGAAAAAGTTTCTGACTGTCTACTCTATCTATTCCGCTGATCATCTTATAAACCTCTATCAAGTCACCCCTCATCCTTCGCTGTTCCAACGAGAAAAGGCCGAGAACTCTCAACCTATCCTCGTACGACCTACTCTCCATTCCAGGCAACATCCTGGTAAATCTTCTCTGCACCCTCTCCAAAGCTTCCACATCTTTCCTAAAGTGAGGCGACCAGAACTGCACACAGTACTCCAAATGTGGCCTAACCAAAGTCCTGTACAGCTGCAACATCACCTCACGACTCTTGAATTCAATCCCTCTGCTAATGAAATTGATTAGCTAATGATCCTCTCAGGAGGATCAATTCCAATACCGGACAACCCAGATGGCATCCTTCTTCAATGACCGCAATTTCCCCCCAGACGTGGTTGACGATGCTCTCCACCACATCTCCTCCAGTTCCTGCACCTCCGTCCTTGAACCCTGCCCCCCCAATCGCCACCAGGACAGAACCCCACTGGTCCTCACCTACCACCCCACCAACCCACCTCACCTACCACCTCCACCATTTCCACCACCTCCAAACAGACCCCACCACCAAGGATATATTTCCCTCCCCTCCCCTATCAGCGTTCCAGAAAGACCACTCCCTCCGCGACTCCCTCTTCAGGTCCACACCCCCCACCAACCCAACCTCCACTCCCGGCACCTTCCCTTGCAACATGCAAAACTTGCGCTCACACCTCCCCCACCACTTCCCTCCAAGGCCTCAAAGGAACCTTCCATATCTGCCACAAATTCACCTGCACCTCCACACACATCATTTACTGCCTCTGCTGCACCCGATGTGGCCTCCTATACATTGGGGAGACAGGCCGCCTACTTGCGGAATGTCTCAGAGAACACCTCTGGGACACCCGCACCAACCAACCCAACCATCGCATGGCTGAACACTTTAACTCCCCCTCTCACTCCGCCAAGGACATGCAGGTCCTTGGCCACCTCCATCACCAGAACATGGCAACATGATGCCTGGAGGAAGAGCACCTCATCTTCCACCTCGGAACCCTCCAACCACAAGGGATAAATTCAGATTTCTCCAGCTTTCTCATTTCCCCCCCCTCCCCACACCTCATCTCAGTCCCAACCCTCGGACTCAGCACCGCCTTTTTGACCTGTAATCTTCTTCCCGACCTCTCCGCCCCCACCCCCTCTCCAGCCTATCACCCTCACTTTAACTTCCTTCCACCTATCGCATTCCTAATGCCCCTCCCCCTTGTCCCTCCTCCCTCCCTCTTATCTTAGCCTGTTTGGCACACCCTCCTCATTCCTGAAGAAGGGCTCATGCCCAAAATGTCGATTCTCCTGCTCCCTTGATGCTGCCTGCCCTGCTGCGCTTTTCCAGCTCTGATCTCCAGCATCTGCAGTCCTCACGTTCTCCTAGAGAGAGAGAGAGAGAATCAGAGATTGAGTGGCAGTCGGGTAGAAAGAGAAAGAGATAGTGGCAGGCAGGTGGAGAAAGAGAGAGATAGTGGCAGGCAGGTGGAGAAAGAGAGAGATAGTGGCAGACAGGTAGAGAGCGAGACAGAGAGAGTGGCAGGCAGGTGTATATATATAGAGAGAGAGAGACAGAAAGAGAGAGCGCGAGTTGCAGGCAGGTAGAGAGAGAGAGAGAGAGAGAGAGAGAGAGAGAGAGGTGGGCACCTAGAGAGAAAGAGAGAGGAAGAGAGTGGCAGGTAGGTAGAGAGAGAGACAGAGTGAGAGGGTCAGGCAGGTAGAGAGGGTGAGTGAGAGAGGCAGGCAGGTAGAGAGGGTCAGTGAGAGGGTCAGTGAGAGAGGCAGGCAGGTAGAGAGGGTCAGTGAGAGGGTCAGTGAGAGGGGCAGGCAGGTAGAGAGGGTCAGTGAGAGGTTGAGTGAGAGGGGCAGGCAGGTAGAGAGGGTGAGGGAGAGGGGCAGGCAGGTAGAGAGGGTGAGGGAGAGGGGCAGGCAGGTAGAGAGGGTGAGGGAGAGGGACAGGCAGGTAGAGAGGGTGAGGGAGAGGGGCAGGCAGGTAGAGAGGGTGAGGGAGAGGGACAGGCAGGTAGAGAGGGTGAGGGAGAGGGGCAGGCAGGTAGAGAGGGTGAGGGAGAGGGACAGGCAGGTAGAGAGGGTGAGGGAGAGGGTCAGGCAGGTAGAGAGGGCGAGTGAGAGGGTCAGGCAGGTAGAGAGGGCGAGTGAGAGGGGCAGACAGGTAGAGAGGGTGAGTGAGAGGGTCAGTGAGAGGGTCAGGCAGGTAGAGAGGGTCAGTGAGAGGGTCAGGCAGGTAGAGAGGGCGAGTGAGAGGGTCAGTGAGAGGGTCAGGCAGGTAGAGAGGGCGAGTGAGAGAGGCAGGCAGGTAGAGAGGGTGAGTGAGAGGGACAGGCAGGTAGAGAGGGTGAGTGAGAGGGACAGGCAGGTAGAGAGGGCGAGTGAGAGGGTCAGTGAGAGGGACAGGCAGGTAGAGAGGGCGAGTGAGAGGGTCAGTGAGAGGGGCAGGCAGGTAGAGAGGGTGAGTGAGAGGGTCAGTGAGAGGGTCAGGCAGGTAGAGAGGGTCAGTGAGAGGGTCAGGCAGGTAGAGAGGGCGAGTGAGAGGGTCAGTGAGAGGGTCAGGCAGGTAGAGAGGGCGAGTGAGAGAGGCAGGCAGGTAGAGAGGGTGAGTGAGAGGGACAGGCAGGTAGAGAGGGCGAGTGAGAGGGTCAGTGAGAGGGACAGGCAGGTAGAGAGGGCGAGTGAGAGGGTCAGTGAGAGGGGCAGGCAGGTAGAGAGGGCGAGTGAGAGAGGCAGGCAGGTAGAGAGGGGGAGTGAGAGAGGCAGACAGGGAGAGAGGGTGAGTGAGAGGGTCTGTGAGAGGGGCAGGCAGGTAGAGAGGGTCAGTGAGAGGGTCAGGCAGGTAGAGAGGGTCAGTGAGAGGGTCAGTGAGAGGGTCAGGCAGGTAGAGAGGGTCAGTGAGAGGGTCAGGCAGGTAGAGAGGGTGAGTGAGAGGGACAGACAGGTAGAGAGGGTGAGTGAGAAGGTCAGGCAGGTAGAGAGGGCGAGTGAGAGGGTCAGTGAGAGGGGCAGGCAGGTAGAGAGGGTGAGTGAGAGAGGCAGGCAGGTAGAGAGGTTGAGTGAGAGGGTCAGTGAGAGGGACAGGCAGGTAGAGAGGGCGAGTGAGAGGGTCAGTGAGAGGGGCAGGCAGGTAGAGAGGGCGAGTGAGAGAGGCAGGCAGGTAGAGAGGGCGAGTGAGAGGGTCAGTGAGAGGGACAGGCAGGTAGAGAGGGCGAGTGAGAGGGACAGGCAGGTAGAGAGGGTCAGTGAGAGGGGCAGGCAGGTAGAGAGGGTGAGTGAGAGGGTCAGTGAGAGGGGCAGGCAGGTAGAGAGGGCGAGTGAGAGAGGCAGGCAGGTAGAGAGGGTGAGTGAGAGGGTCAGTGAGAGGGACAGGCAGGTAGAGAGGGCGAGTGAGAGGGACAGGCAGGTAGAGAGGGTGAGTGAGAGGGACAGGCAGGTAGAGAGGGTCAGTGAGAGGGGCAGGCAGGTAGAGAGGGTGAGTGAGAGGGTCAGTGAGAGGGACAGGCAGGTAGAGAGGGTGAGTGAGAGGGACAGGCAGGTAGAGAGGGTCAGTGAGAGGGGCAGGCAGGTAGAGAGGGTGAGTGAGAGGGTCAGTGAGAGGGGCAGGCAGGTAGAGAGGGCGAGTGAGAGAGGCAGGCAGGTAGAGAGGGTGAGTGAGAGAGGCAGGCACATAGAGAGGGGGAGTGAGAGAGGCAGACAGGTAGAGAGGGTGAGTGAGAGGGTCAGTGAGAGGGGCAGGCAGGTAGAGAGGGTCAGTGAGAGGGTCAGGCAGGTAGAGAGGGTCAGTGAGAGGGTCAGTGAGAGGGTCAGGCAGGTAGAGAGGGTCAGTGAGAGGGTCAGTGAGAGGGTCAGGCAGGTAGAGAGGGTGAGTGAGAGGGTCAGGCAGGTAGAGAGGGTCAGTGAGAGGGTCAGTGAGAGGGGCAGGCAGGTAGAGAGGGTCAGTGAGAGGGTCAGGCAGGTAGAGAGGGTCAGTGAGAGGGTCAGTGAGAGGGTCAGGCAGGTAGAGAGGGTCAGTGAGAGGGTCAGGCAGGTAGAGAGGGTCAGTGAGAGGGTCAGGCAGGTAGAGAGGGTGAGTGAGAGAGGCAGGCAGGTAGAGAGGGTCAGTGAGAGGGTCAGTGAGAGGGGCAGGCAGGTAGAGAGGGTCAGTGAGAGGTTGAGTGAGAGGGGCAGGCAGGTAGAGAGGGTCAGTGAGAGGTTGAGTGAGAGAGGCAGGCAGGTAGAGCGGGCGAGTGAGAGGGTCAGGCAGGTAGAGAGGGGGAGTGAGAGAGGCAGGAAGGTAGAGAGGGCGAGTGAGAGGGTCAGGCAGGTAGAGAGGGGGAGTGAGAGAGGCAGGCAGGTAGAGAGGGCGAGTGAGAGAGGCAGGCAGGTAGAGAGGGGGAGTGAGAGAGGCAGGAAGGTAGAGAGGGCGAGTGAGAGGGTCAGGCAGGTAGAGAGGGGGAGTGAGAGGGACAGGTAGAGAGGGCGAGTAAGAGATGCAGGTAGAGAGGGCGAGTGAGAGAGGCAGGAAGGTAGAGAGGGGGAGTGAGAGAGGCAGGAAGGTAGAGAGGGCGAGTGAGAGGGACAGACAGGTAGAGAGGGTGAGTGAGAGGGACAGGAAGGTAGAGAGGGTGAGGGAGAGAGGCAGGCAGGTAGAGAGGGTGAGTGAGAGGGTCAGGCAGGTAGAGAGGGGGAGTGAGAGGGACAGGTAGAGAGGGCGAGTAAGAGATGCAGGTAGAGAGGGCGAGTGAGAGAGGCAGGAAGGTAGAGAGGGGGAGTGAGAGAGGCAGGAAGGTAGAGAGGGCGAGTGAGAGGGACAGGCAGGTAGAGAGGGTGAGTGAGAGGGGCAGACAGGTAGAGAGGGTGAGTGAGAGAGGCAGGCAGGTAGAGAGGGTAAGTGAGAGGGGCAGGCAGGTAGAGAGAGAGAGAGAGAGAGATAGAGGCAGGCATGTATAGAGAAAGAGAGAGAGTGGCACATCGGTTGAGAAGGAGAGAGCGAGAGAGAGAGAGACAGAGATTAGGCAGGGAGAGAGAGTGAGGCAGGGAGAGAGAGTGTGGCAGGCAGGTAGAGAGAGACATAGAGAGTGACAGTTGCAGACAGAGAGGGAAGGAGGGAGAGAGAGAGAGGCAGGCAGGTAAACAGTGAGAGAGAGATAGAGTGGCAGGCAGGTTGAGAAAGAGAGAGGGAGAGTGACAGGCAGTCGGAAAGAAAGAGAAAGAGAGAGAGAGTCAGGCTGGTAGAGAGAGTGGTAGGCAGAAAAAAAGGGAGACACAGGCCTGTATAGAGAGAGAGTGTGGCAGAAAGTTAAAGAGAGAGAGAGTGGTAACATACAGATGACTATATTGAAAGGGAGTAACAGGCAGGTAGACAGAGAGAGAGAGTGTGAGCTTGAAGAAGATTTGTCGCTCAGGTTGAGGTTCTGGATGTAGGTTTGCTCACTGAGCTGGAAGGTTCATTTCCAGACATGTCATCACTCTACTGGGTAACCTCTTCAGTGGGCCTCCAGGTGAAGCACTGTTGATAATTCCTGCTTTCTATTTATATGTTCCTTCAGGTTTCCTTGGGTTGGTGGTGTCATTTCCTGTGGGGACATCATTTCCTGTGATGTTTTTCTCAGGGGGTGTGAGATGGGATCGAACTCAATGTGTTTGGTGATAGAGTTCCGGTTGAAATGCCATTCTTCTAGGAATTCTCGTGCGTGTCTCTGTTTGGCTTGTCCTAGAATGGATGTGTTGTCCCAGTCAAAGTGGTGTCCTTCCTCATCTGTATGTAAGGATACTAGTTAGAGAGGGTCATGTCTTTTTGGGGCTAGTTGGTGTTTGTGTTTCCTGGTGGCTAGTTTTCTGCCTGTGTGTCCAATGTAGTGTTTGTTACAGTCCTTGCATGGTATTTCCGAAATTGGAAATGACTGCCAGACTACTCAGACCCCTTGGCATCATGGGAGCCCACAAACCCACCAACACACTAAAACAGCAGCTAATGAACTTGAAAGATCCTACACAGACAACAAGCAAAACTAATGTCATTTACAAAATACCATGCAAGGGGTGACCAGTATTGAGAAAGAGAGAGAGAGAGAGAGAGGAAGAGAGTGGCAGGCAGATAGAGAAAAAAGAAGAGAGTGGAGGAGGGAGAGTCTAATAAAGGGAGAGTGGCAGGCAGGTAGAGAGAGAGTGAGAACAATAGTGGCAAGCACGTATTGAGAGGGGGAGAGAGAGAGAGAGAAAGAGTTGCAGGCACGAAGAAAGAAAGTTAGAGAGAGAAAGAGTGGCAGAGAGGTAGAGAGAGAGGTAAGCATGTATAGAGAGACAGAGAAAGAGAGGCAGACAGGTAGAGTGAGAGAAAGGGAGAGCGAGAGAGAGTGGCAGGCAGATACAGAGAGAGAGAAAGATAGAGGCTGGCATGGAGGTAGAGAGAGACAGTGAGTGAGAGTGACAGGCAGAGAGAGAGAGAGAGAAAGAGAAAAGTGAGAGTGAGAGGGAGTCAGGTAGTTTGAGAGAGAGTGAGAGAGCGAGAGTGAGAGGCACGTAGGTAGACAGAGAGAGAGAGAGAGACAGAGTTACAGGCACGAAGAAAGAATGTTAGAGAGAGAGAAAGAGTGGCAGAGAGGTAGAGAGAGAGGTAAGCATGTATAGAGAGACAGAGAAAGAGAGGCAGGCAGGTAGAGCGAGAGAAAGAAATCGCGAGAGACAGTGGCAGGCAGATACAGAGAGAGAGAAAGATACAGACTGGCATGGAGGTAGAGAGAGACAGTGAGTGAGAGTGGCGGGCAGAGAGGGAGAGAGAGAGAGAGAGAGACAGAGGAGGCAGGTGGAGAGAAAATAAAACAGAGATAGGGTCAGGCAGGTAGTGGGAGAGTGAGGTTCATGGAGACAGAGAGAGAGATTGGCAGGCAGGTAGACAGAGAGAGAGAGAGAGATTGGCAGGGAGGTAGACAGAGAGAGAGAGAGAGTGAGAGCGATTGTGGCAGGCAGTTGGCAGAGAGAGAGAGTGGCAGGCAGTTGGCAGAGAGAGAGAGTGTGGCAGGCAGGTGGAGAGAGAGATGCAGGCAGGTGGAAAGAGAGAAACAGAGAGAGAGTCACAGACAGATAGAGAGAGAGACAGAGAGAGTGAGAGTGGCAATTGGAGAGGGAGGGAGAGGCAGGCAGGTAAAGAGAGAGAGTGTGTGTAACAGGCATACATATACATACATAGAGAGAGCATAACAGGCAGTTGAGAGAGAGTAGGCAAATAGAAAGAGAGAGTGTGTGGCAGGTAGAGAGAGAGTGAGAGTGATAAGCAGGTAGTCAGAGAGAGAAAGAGAAAGGTAGGCATGCGGAGAGAAAGAGAGAGACAGACAGCATGACAGGCAGGTAGAGAGAGAGAGAGGAAGGTATTTATAGAGAGGGACAGGCAGGTAGAGAGAGAGTGAGAGAGAGATGCAGGCAGGTAGAGAGACAGAGAGAGGCAGGCAGTTGACAAGAGAGAGGTAGAGAGATAAATATAAAGTGTCAGGCAGGTAACACACATACACACACACACACGCAGCGACAGGCAGGGAGGGAGAGAGAGAAAGTGAGAGGCAATCAGGCAGATAGAGTGAAAGAGTAGCAGGCAGGGGGAGAAAGTGAGAAAAAAACAGATGATGGTCAAGCAGGTAGTGACAGAGACAGAGAGACAGAGTGAGTAGCAGGCAGATAGTCAGAGAGATAGAGAGACATTGGCAGAGAGGTAGAGAGAGATATAGGGAGGAGAAAGAGAAAGGGGGCAGGCTGGGAGAGAGAGAGAGAGTGAGTGATAGTGGCAGACAGGTGGTCAGAGAGGGAATGGCGCACAGGTAGAGAAAAAGAGAGACAGAGAGAGATGCAGGCAGGTCGAGCAGGAGAGAGAGAGAGAGAGCGAGAGGGAGGAACACAGAGAAAGAGACAGAGAGAGAGTAACAGGCAGATAGAGAGAGTGGCAGACATAGAGAGCGAGAGTGGCAGGCAGATAGAAAGTGAGAGAGGGATGCTGGCAGGTGGAGAGTGAGAGAGAGAGAGTGTGGCAGACAGGAAGAGAGGGACAGAGAGAGTGAGAGTGGCAGGCAGAGAGGGAAGGAGAGAGGCAGCTAGGTAGAGAGACAGAGAGAGTGTAGGCAAGTAGAAAGAGAGAGTACAGATTGAGAAAAAAAACACTGAACAGAGAGTACAGACAGAGAAATAAAACACTGAAATGCGATTACAGATAGAGAAATAAAACACTGAACTGAGAGTACAGATACAGAAACAATACCCTTATCTGAAAGAGCAGATAGAGAAAGGACACACTGAACTGTGAGTACAGAAGGAGAAACAATACACTGAAACGAGAGTACAGCTACAGACACAACAACTGAACTGCAAGTAGACAAACAGAAACAACACCCTTTTCTGAGAGAGTAAACACAGAAAAAACACAATGAACTGAAAGTACAGATAGAAAACAAAACAATGTACTGTGAGTACAATTAGATAAACAACACACAAGACTAAGAGGACAGATACAAAAACAACACACTGAACTGAGAGTACAGAAAGAGAAACAAAACAGTAAACTGAGAATATACATGGAGACACAACACACTGAACAGAGAGTACAGACAGAGAAATAACACAATAAACTGAGTTTACAGATAAAGAAACAACACACTGAACTGAGAGTACAGATACAAAAATAAAACATGAATGGACAATACAGACAGACAAACAGCAGACTGAACTGAGAGTACAGATAGATAAACAGCACACTGAACTGAGAGTACAGATAGAGAAACAGCACACTGAACTGAGAATACAGATAGAGAAACAGCACACTGAACTGAGAGTACAGATAGAGAAACAACACACTGAACTGAGAGTACAGATAGAGAAACAGCACAATGAACAGAGAGTACAGATAAAGAAAGAACACACTGAACTGAGAGTACAGATAGAGAAACAGCACACTGAACTGAGAGTACAGATAGAGAAACAACACACTGAACTGAGACTACAGATAGAGAAACAGCACAATGAACAGAGAGTACAGATAAAGAAACAGCACACTGAACAGAGAGTACAGATAGAGAAACAGCACACTGAACTGAGAGTACAGATAGAGAAACAGCACAATGAACAAAGAGTACAGAGGGAGAAACAGCACACTGAACTGAGAGTACAGATAGAGAAACAACACACTGAACTGAGAGTACAGATAGGGAAACAACACACTGAACTGAGAGTACAGATAGAGAAACAGCACACTGAACTGAGAGTACAGATAGAGAAACAACACACTGAACGGAGAGTACAGATAGAGAAAGAACACAATGAACAGAGAGTACAGATAAAGAAACAGCACACTGAACTGAGAGTACAGATAGAGAAACAGCACAATGAACAGAGAGTACAGATAAAGAAACAGCACACTGAACTGAGAGTACAGATAGAGAAACAACACACTGAACTGAGAGTACAGATAGAGAAACAACACACTGAACTGAGAGTACAGATAGAGAAACAGCACAATGAACTGAGAGTACAGATAGAGAAACAACACACTGAACTGAGAGTACAGATAGAGAAACAGCACACTGAACAGAGAGTACAGATAAAGAAACAGCACACTGAACTGAGAGTACAGATAGAGAAACAGCACACTGAACTGAGAGGACAGATAGAGAAACAACACACTGAACTGAGAGTACAGATAGAGAAACAGCACACTGAACTGAGAGTACAGATAGAGAAATAACACACTGAACTGAGAGTACAGATAGAGAAACAGCACAATGAACAGAGAGTACAGACAGAGAAACAGCACACTGAACTGAGAGTACAGATAGAGAAACAGCACACTGAACTGAGAGTACAGATAGAGAAACAACACACTGAACTGAGAGTACAGATAGGGAAACAGCAGACTGAACTGAGAGTACAGATAGAGAAACAGCAGACTGAACTGAGAGTACAGATAGAGAAACAACACACTGAACTGAGAGTACAGATAGAGAAACAACACACTGAACTGAGAGTACAGATAGAGAAACAGCACAATGAACAGAGAGTACAGATAAAGAAACAGCACACTGAACTGAGAGTACAGATAGAGAAACAACACACTGAACTGAGAGTACAGATAGAGAAACAGCACAATGAACAGAGAGTACAGATAGAGAAACAGCACACTGAACTGAGAGTACAGATAGAGAAACAGCACAATGAACAGAGAGTACAGATAGAGAAACAGCACAATGAACAGAGTACAGATAGAGAAACAGCACACTGAACTGAGAGTACAGATAACGAAAGAACACACTGAACTGAGAGTACAGATAGAGAAACAGCACACTGAACTGAGAGTACAGATAGAGAAACAGCACACTGAACTGAGAGTACAGATAGAGAAACAACACACTGAACTGAGAGTACAGACAGAGAAACAGCACACTGAACTGAGAGTACAGATAGAGAAACAGCACACTGAACTGAGAGTACAGATAGAGAAACAACACACTGAACTGAGAGTACAGATAGAGAAACAACACACTGAACTGAGAGTACAGATAGAGAAACAGCACACTGAACTGAGAGTACAGATAGAGAAACAGCACACTGAACTGAGAGTACAGATAGAGAAACAGCATACTGAACTGAGAGTACAGATAGAGAAACAGCACACTGAACTGAGAGTACAGATAGAGAAACAACACACTGAACTGAGAGTACAGATAGAGAATCAGCACACTGAACTGAGAGTACAGATAGAGAAACAGCTAACTGAACTGAGAGTACCGATAGAGAAACAGCACACTGAACTGAGAGTACAGATAGAGAAACAACACACTGAACTGAGAGTACAGACAGAGAAAAAACACAATGAACTGAGAGTACAGATAGAGAAACAGCACACTGAACTGAGAGTACAGATAGAGAAACAGCACACTGAACTGAGAATACAGATAGAGAAACAGCACACTGAACTGAGAGTACAGATAGAGAAACAACACACTGAACTGAGAGTACAGATTGAGAAACAGCACAATGAACAGAGAGTACAGATAAAGAAAGAACACACTGAACTGAGAGTACAGATAGAGAAACAGCACACTGAACTGAGAGTACAGATAGAGAAACAGCACACAGAACTGAGAGTACAGATAGAGAAACAGCACACTGAACTGAGTGTACAGATAGAGAAACAGCACACTGAACTGAGAGTACAGATAGAGAAACAGCACAATGAACAGAGAGTACAGATAGAGAAACAGCACACTGAACTGAGAGTACAGATAGAGAAACAACACACTGAACTGAGAGTACAGATACAGAAATAACACACTGAACTGAGAGTACAGATAGAGAAACAGCACACTGAACTGAGAGTACAGATAGAGAAACAGCACAATGAACAGAGAGTACAGATAAAGAAACAGCACACTGAACTGAGAGTACAGATAGAGAAACAACACACTGAACTGAGAGTACAGATAGAGAAACAGCACAATGAACTGAGAGTACAGATAGAGAAACAGCACACAGAACTGAGAGTACAGATAGAGAAACAACACACTGAACTGAGAGTACAGATAGAGAAACAGCACACTGAACTGAGAGTACAGATAGAGAAACAACACACTGAACTAAGAGTACAGATAGAGAAACAGCACAATGAACAGAGAGTACAGATAAAGAAACAGCACACTGAACTGAGAGTACAGATAGAGAAACAGCACACTGAACTGAGAGTACAGATAGAGAAACAACACACTGAACTGAGAGTACAGATAGAGAAACAACACACTGAACTGAGAGTACAGATAGAGAAACAGCACACTGAACTGAGAGGACAGATAGAGAAACAACACACTGAACTGAGAGTACAGATAGAGAAACAGCACAATGAACAGAGAGTACAGACAGAGAAACAGCACACTGAACTGAGAGTACAGATAGAGAAACAGCACACTGAACTGAGAGTACAGATAGAGAAACAACACACTGAACTGAGAGTACAGATAGAGAAACAGCACACTCAACTGAGAGTACAGATAGAGAAACAACACACTGAACTGAGAGTACAGATAGAGAAACAACACACTGAACTGAGAGTACAGATTGAGAAACAGCACAATGAACAGAGAGTACAGATAGAGAAACAGCACACTGAACTGAGAGTACAGATAGAGAAACAGCACAATGAACAGAGAGTACAGATAGAGAAACAACACAATGAACAGAGTACAGATAGAGAAACAGCACACTGAACTGAGAGTACAGATAGAGAAACAACACACTGAACTGAGAGTACAGATAGAGAAACAGCACAATGAACAGAGAGTACAGATAGAGAAACAGCACACTGAACTGAGAGTACAGATAAAGAAAGAACACACTGAACTGAGAGTACAGATAGAGAAACAACACACTGAACTGAGAGTACAGAGAGAGAAACAACACACTGAACTGAGAGTACAGACAGAGAAACAGCACACTGAACTGAGAGTACAGGTAGAGAAACAGCACACTGAACTGAGAGTCCAGATAGAGAAAGAAAACACTGAACTGAGAGTACAGATAGAGAAACAACACACTGAACAGAGAGTACAGATAGAGAAAGAACACACTGAACTGAGAGTACAGATAGAGAAACAACACACTGAACTGAGAGTACAGATAGAGAAACAGCACAATGAACAGAGAGTACAGATAGAGAAACAGCACACTGAACTGAGAGTACAGATTGAGAAACAGCACACTGAACAGAGAGTACAGATAGAGAAACAGCACACTGAACTGAGAGTACAGAGAGAGAAACAACACACTGAACTGAGAGTACAGATAGAGAAACAGCACACTGAACTGAGAGTACAGACAGAGAAACAACATACTGAACTGAGAGTACAGATAGAGAAACAGCACACTGAACTGAGAGTACAGATAGAGAAACAGCACAATGAACAGAGAGTACAGACAGAGAAACAACACACTGAACTGAGAGTACAGATAGAGAAACAGCACATTGAACTGAGAGTACAGATAGAGAAACAGCACATTGAACTGAGAGTACAGATAGAGAAACAGCACACTGAACTGAGAGTACAGATAGAGAAACAGCACAATGAACAGAGAGTACAGATAAAGAAAGAACACACTGAACTGAGAGTACAGATAGAGAAACAGCACACTGAACTGAGAGTACAGATAGAGAAACAACACACTGAACTGAGAGTACAGATAGAGAAACAGCACAATGAACTGAGAGTACAGATAGAGAAACAGCACACAGAACTGAGAGTACAGACAGAGAAACAGCACACTGAACTGAGAGTACAGATAGAGAAACAACACACTGAACTGAGAGTACAGATAGAGAAACAGCACAATGAACTGAGAGTACAGATAGAGAAACAGCACACAGAACTGAGAGTACAGATAGAGAAACAGCACACTGAACTGAGAGTACAGATAGAGAAACAGCACAATGAACAGAGAGTACAGATAGAGAAACAGCACACTGAACAGAGAGTACAGATAAAGAAACAGCACACTGAACTGAGAGTACAGATAGAGAAACAACACACTGAACTGAGAGTACAGATAGAGAAACAGCACAATGAACTTAGAGTACAGAGAGAGAAACAGCACACAGAACCGAGAGTACAGATAGAGAAACAACACACTGAACTGAGAGTACAGATAGAGAAACAGCACACTGAACTGAGAGTACAGATAGAGAAACAACACACTGAACTGAGAGTACAGATAGAGAAACAGCACAATGAACAGAGAGTACAGATAAAGAAACAGCACACTGAACTGAGAGTACAGATAGAGAAACAACACACTGAACTGAGAGTACAGATAGAGAAACAGCACAATGAACAGAGAGTACAGATAGAGAAACAGCACACTGAACTGAGAGTACAGATAGAGAAACAGCACAATGAACAGAGAGTACAGATAGAGAAACAACACAATGAACAGAGTACAGATAGAGAAACAGCACACTGAACTGAGAGTACAGATAGAGAAACAACACACTGAACTGAGAGTACAGATAGAGAAACAACACACTGAACTGAGAGTACAGATAGAGAAACAGCACAATGAACAGAGAGTACAGATAGAGAAACAGCACACTGAACTGAGAGTACAGATAAAGAAAGAACACACTGAACTGAGAGTACAGATAGAGAAACAGCACACTGAACTGAGAGTACAGATAGAGAAACAGCACACTGAACTGAGAGTACAGATAGAGAAACAACACACTGAACTGAGAGTACAGACAGAGAAACAGCACACTGAACTGAGAGTACAGGTAGAGAAACAGCACACTGAACTGAGAGTACAGATAGAGAAACAAAACACTGAACTGAGAGTACAGATAGAGAAACAACACACTGAACAGAGAGTACAGATAGAGAAAGAACACACTGAACTGAGAGTACAGATAGAGAAACAACACACTGAACTGAGAGTACAGATAGAGAAACAGCACACTGAACTGAGAGTACAGATAAAGAAAGAACACACTGAACTGAGAGTACAGATAGAGAAACAACACACTGAACTGAGAGTACAGATAGAGAAACAGCACACTGAACTGAGAGTACAGATTGAGAAACAGCACACTGAACAGAGAGTACAGATAGAGAAACAGCACACTGAACTGAGAGTACAGATAGAGAAACAACACACTGAACTGAGAGTACAGATAGAGAAACAGCACACTGAACTGAGAGTACAGACAGAGAAACAACATACTGAACTGAGAGTACAGATAGAGCAACAGCACACTGAACTGAGAGTACAGATAGAGAAACAGCACAATGAACAGAGAGTACAGACAGAGAAACAACACACTGAACTGAGAGTACAGATAGAGAAACAGCACAATGAACAGAGAGTACAGACAGAGAAACAACACACTGAACTGAGAGTACAGATAGAGAAACAGCACATTGAACTGAGAGTACAGATAGAGAAACAGCACATTGAACTGAGAGTACAGATAGAGAAACAGCACACTGAACTGAGAGTACAGATAGGGAAACAACACACTGAACTGAGAGTACAGGTAGAGAAACAGCACAATGAACAGAGAGTACAGATAGAGAAACAGCACACTGAACTGAGAGTACAGATAGAGAAACAGCACAATGAACAGAGAGTACAGATAGAGAAACAACACACTGAACTGAGAGTACAGATAGAGAAACAACACACTGAACTGAGAGTACAGATAGAGAAACAGCACACTGAACTGAGAGTACAGATAGAGAAACAGCACACTGAACTGAGAGTACAGATAGAGAAACAACACAATGAACTGAGAGTACAGATAGAGAAACAGCACACTGAACTGAGAGTACAGATAGAGAAACAGCACACTGAAATGAGAGTACAGATAGAGAAACAGCACACTGAACTGAGAGAACAGATAGAGAAACAGCACACTGAACTGAAAGTACAGAAAGAGAAACAACACACTGAACTGAGAGTACAGAGAGAGAAACAGCACACTGAACTGAGAGTACAGATAGAGAAACAGCACCCTGAACTGAGAGTACAGATAGAGAAACAGCACACTGAACTGAGAGAACAGATAGAGAAACAGCACACTGAACTGAGAGTACAGATAGAGAAAGAACACACTGAACTGAGAGTACAGATAAAGAAACAGAACACTGAAGTGAGAGTACAGATAGAGAAACAGCACACTGAACTGAGAGTACAGATAGAGAAACAACACACTGAACTGAGAGTACAGATAAAGAAAGAACACACTGAACTGAGAATACAGATAGAGAAACAACACAATGAACTGAGAGTACAGATAAAGACAGAACACACTGAACTGAGAGTACAGATAGAGAAACAACACACTGAACTGAGAGTACAGATAGAGAAACAGCACACTGAACTGAGAGTACAGATAGAGAAAGAACACACTGAACTGAGAGTACAGATAGAGAAACAACACACTGAACTGAGAGTACAGATAGAGAAAGAACACACTGAACTGAGAGTACAGATAGAAAAACAGCACACAGAACAGAGAGTACAGATAGAGAAACAGCACACTGAACTGAGAGTACAGATAGAGAAACAGCACACTGAACTGAGAGAACAGATAGAGAAACAGCACACTGAACTGAGAGTACAGATAGAGAAACAGCACACTGAACTGAGAGTACAGATAGAGAAACAACACACTGAACTGAGAGTACAGACAGAGAAAGAACACACTGAACTGAGAGTACAGATAGAGAAAGAACACACTGAACTGAGAGTACAGATAGAGAAAGAACACAATGAACTGAGAGTACAGATAGAGAAACAGCACACTGAACTGAGAGTACAGATAGAGAAACAACACACTGAACTGAGAGTACAGATAGAGAAACAGCACAATGAACTGAGAGTACAGACAGAGAAACAGCACACTGAACTGAGAGTACAGACAGAGAAACAACACACTGAACTGAGAGTACAGATAGAGAAACAGCACACTGAACTGAGAGTACAGATAGAGAAACAGCACAATGAACAGAGAGTACAGATAGAGAAACAGCACACTGAACTGAGAGTACAGATAGAGAAACAGCACACTGAACTGAGAGTACAGATAGAGAAACAGCACACTGAACTGAGAGTACAGATAGAGAAAGAACACAGTGAACTGTGAGTTACAGATAGAGAAACAGCACACTGAACTGAGAGTACAGATAGAGAAACAGCACACTGAACTGAGAGTACAGATAGAGAAACAGCACACTGAACTGAGAGTACAGATAGAGAAACAGCACACTGAACAGAGAGTACAGATAAAGAAAGAACACACTGAACTGAGAGTACAGATAAAGAAAGAACACACTGAACTGAGAATACAGATAGAGAAACAACACACTGAACTGAGAGTACAGATAGAGAAAGAACACACTGAACTGAGAGTACAGATAGAGAAACAGAACACTGAACTGAGAGTACAGATAGAGAAACAGCACACTGAACAGAGAGTACAGATAAAGAAAGAACACACTGAACTGAGAGTACAGATAAAGAAAGAACACACTGAACTGAGAGTACAGATAGAGAAACAGCACACTGAACTGAGAGTACAGATAGAGAAACAACACACTGAACTGAGAGTACAGATAGAGAAAGAACACACTGAACTGAGAGTACAGATAGAAAAACAGCACACTGAACTGAGAGTACAGATAGAGAAACAGCACACTGAACTGAGAGTACAGATAGAGAAACAGCACACTGAACAGAGTACAGATAGAGAAACAGCACACTGAACTGAGAGTACAGATAGAGAAACAGCACACTGAACTGAGAGTTCAGATAGAGAAACAGCACACTGAACTGAGAGTACAGATAGAGAAACAGCACACTGAACTGAGAGTACAGATAGAGAAACAACACACTGAACTGAGAGTACAGACAGAGAAAGAACACACAGAACTGAGAGTACAGATAGAGAAACAACACACTGAACTGAGAGTACAGATAGAGAAAGAACACACTGAACTGAGAGTACAGATAGAGAAACAGCACACTGAACTGAGAGTACAGATAGAGAAAGAACACACTGAACTGAGAGTACAGATAGAGAAACAGAACACTGAACTGAGAGTACAGATAGAGAAACAGCACACTGAACAGAGAGTACAGATAAAGAAAGAACACACTGAACTGAGAGTACAGATAAAGAAAGAACACACTGAACTGAGAGTACAGATAGAGAAACAGCACACTGAACTGAGAGTACAGATAGAGAAACAACACACTGAACTGAGAGTACAGATAGAGAAAGAACACACTGAACTGAGAGTACAGATAGAAAAACAGCACACTGAACTGAGAGTACAGATAGAGAAACAGCACACTGAACTGAGAGTACAGATAGAGAAACAGCACACTGAACAGAGTACAGATAGAGAAACAGCACACTGAACTGAGAGTACAGATAGAGAAACAGCACACTGAACTGAGAGTTCAGATAGAGAAACAGCACACTGAACTGAGAGTACAGATAGAGAAACAGCACACTGAACTGAGAGTACAGATAGAGAAACAACACACTGAACTGAGAGTACAGACAGAGAAAGAACACACAGAACTGAGAGTACAGATAGAGAAACAACACACTGAACTGAGAGTACAGATAGAGAAAGAACACACTGAACTGAGAGTACAGATAGAGAAACAGCACACTGAACTGAGAGTACAGATAGAGAAACAACACACTGAACTGAGAGTACAGATAGAGAAACAGCACACTGAACTGAGAGTACAGACAGAGAAACAGCACACTGAACTGAGAGTACAGACAGAGAAACAACACACTGAACTGAGAGTACAGATAGAGAAACAGCACACTGAAATGAGAGTACAGATAGAGAAACAGCACAATGAACAGAGAGTACAGATAGAGAAACAGCACACTGAACTGAGAGTATAGATAGAGAAACAGCACACTGAACTGAGAGTACAGATAGAGAAAGAACACACTGAACTGAGAGTACAGATAGAGAAACAGCACACTGAACTGAGAGTACAGATAGAGAAACAACACACTGAACTGAGAGTACAGATAGAGAAAGAACACAGTGAACTGTGAGTTACAGATAGAGAAACAGCACACTGAACTGAGAGTACAGATAGAGAAACAGCACACTGAACTGAGAGTACAGATAGAGAAACAGCACACTGAACTGAGAGTACAGATAGAGAAACAGCACACTGAACAGAGAGTACAGATAAAGAAAGAACACACTGAACTGAGAGTACAGATAAAGAAAGAACACACTGAACTGAGAATACAGATAGAGAAACAACACACTGAACTGAGAGTACAGATAGAGAAAGAACACACTGAACTGAGAGTACAGATAGAGAAACAGCACACTGAACTGAGAGTACAGATAGAGAAACAACACACTGAACTGAGAGTACAGATAGAGAAACAGCACACTGAACTGAGAGTACAGACAGAGAAACAGCACACTGAACTGAGAGTACAGACAGAGACACAACACACTGAACTGAGAGTACAGATAGAGAAACAGCACACTGAACTGAGAGTACAGATAGAGAAACAGCACAATGAACAGAGAGTACAGATAGAGAAACAGCACACTGAACTGAGAGTACAGATAGAGAAACAGCACACTGAACTGAGAGTACAGATAGAGAAACAGCACACTGAACTGAGAGTACAGATAGAGAAAGAACACACTGAACTGAGAGTACAGATAGAGAAACAGCACACTGAACTGAGAGTACAGATAGAGAAACAACACACTGAACTGAGAGTACAGATAGAGAAAGAACACAGTGAACTGTGAGTTACAGATAGAGAAACAGCACACTGAACTGAGAGTACAGATAGAGAAACAGCACACTGAACTGAGAGTACAGATGGAGAAACAGCACACTGAACTGAGAGTACAGATAGAGAAACAGCACACTGAACAGAGAGTACAGATAAAGAAAGAACACACTGAACTGAGAGTACAGATAAAGAAAGAACACACTGAACTGAGAATACAGATAGAGAAACAACACACTGAACTGAGAGTACAGATAGAGAAAGAACACACTGAACTGAGAGTACAGATAGAGAAACAGCACACTGACATGAGAGTACAGATAGAGAAACAGCACACTGAACTGAGAGTAAAGATAGAGAAAGAACACACTGAACTGACAGTACAGATAGAGAAAGAACACACTGAACTGAGAGTACAGATAGAGAAACAGCACACTGAACTGAGAGTACAGATAGAGAAACAACACACTGAACTGAGAGTACAGATAGAGAAACAACACACTGAACTGAGAGTACAGATCGAGAAACAGCACACTGAACCGAGAGTACAGATAGAGAAACAGCACACTGAACTGACAGTACAGATAGAGAAACAACACAATGAACTGAGAGTACAGAGAGAGAAACAGCACACTGAACTGAGAGTACAGATAGAGAAACAGCACACTGAACTGAGAGTACAGATAGAGAAACAGCACACTGAACTGAGAGAACAGATCGAGAAACAGCACACTGAACTGAGAGTACAGATAGAGAAACAACACACTGAACTGAGAGTACAGATAGAGAAACAGCACACTGAACTGAGAGTACAGATAGAGAAACAGCACACTGAACTGAGAGTACAGATAGAGAAACAGCACACTGAACTGAGAGAACAGATAGAGAAACAGCACACTGAACTGAGAGTACAGATAGAGAAAGAACACACTGAACTGAGAGTACAGATAGAGAAAGAACACACTGAACTGAGAGTACAGATAAAGAAACAGCACACTGAACTGAGATTACAGATAGAGAAACAGCACACTGAACTGAGAGTACAGATAGAGAAACAGCTCACTGAACTGAGAGTACAGATAGAGAAACAGCACACTGAACTGAGAGTACAGATAGAGAAACAACACACTGAACTGAGAGTACAATTAGAGAAACAGCACACTGAACTGAGAATACAGATAGAGAAACAGCACACTGAACTGAGAGTACAGATAGAGAAAGAACACACTGAACTGAGAGTACAGATAGAGAAACAGCACAATGAAGAGAGAGTACAGAAAGAGAAACAGCACACTGAACTGAGAGTACAGATAGAGAAAGAACACACTGAACTGAGAGTACAGATAGAGAAACAGCACACTGAACTGAGAGTACAGATAGAGAAACAACACACTGAACTGAGAGTACAGATAGAGAAAGAACACAGTGAACTGAGAGTTACAGATAGAGAAACAGCACACTGAACTGAGAGTACAGGTAGAGAAACAGCACACTGAACAGAGATTACAGATAAAGAAAGAACACACTGAACTGAGAGTACAGATAAAGAAAGAACACACTGAACTGAGAGTACAGATAGAGAAACAGCACACTGAACTGAGAGTACAGATTGAGAAACAGCACACTGAACAGAGAGTACAGATAGAGAAACAGAACACTGAACTGAGAGTACAGATAGAGAAACAGCACACTGAACTGAGAGTACAGATAGAGAAACAGCACACTGAACTGAGAGTACAGATAGAGAAACAGCACACTGAACTGAGAGTACAGATAGAGAAACAGCACACTGAACTGAGAGTACAGACAGAGACAGAACACACTGAACTGAGAGTACAGATAGAGAAAGAACACACTGAACTGAGAGTACAGATAGAGAAACAGCACACTGAACTGAGAGTACAGATAGAGAAACAACACACTGAACTGAGAGTACAGATAGAGAAACAACACACTGAACTGAGAGTACAGATCGAGAAACAGCACACTGAACCGAGAGTACAGATAGAGAAACAGCACACTGAACTGAGAGTACAGACAGAGAAAGAACACACTGAACTGAGAGTACAGATAGAGAAAGAACACACTGAACTGAGAGTACAGATAGAGAAAGAACACAATGAACTGAGAGTACAGATAGAGAAACAGCACACTGAACTGAGAGTACAGATAGAGAAACAACACACTGAACTGAGAGTACAGATAGAGAAACAGCACACTGAACTGAGAGTACAGACAGAGAAACAGCACACTGAACTGAGAGTACAGACAGAGAAACAACACACTGAACTGAGAGTACAGATAGAGAAACAGCACACTGAACTGAGAGTACAGATAGAGAAACAGCACAATGAACAGAGAGTACAGATAGAGAAACAGCACACTGAACTGAGAGTACAGATAGAGAAACAGCACACTGAACTGAGAGTACAGATAGAGAAACAGCACACTGAACTGAGAGTACAGATAGAGAAAGAACACAGTGAACTGTGAGTTACAGATAGAGAAACAGCACACTGAACTGAGAGTACAGATAGAGAAACAGCACACTGAACTGAGAGTACAGATAGAGAAACAGCACACTGAACTGAGAGTACAGATAGAGAAACAGCACACTGAACAGAGAGTACAGATAAAGAAAGAACACACTGAACTGAGAGTACAGATAAAGAAAGAACACACTGAACTGAGAATACAGATAGAGAAACAACACACTGAACTGAGAGTACAGATAGAGAAAGAACACACTGAACTGAGAGTACAGATAGAGAAACAGAACACTGAACTGAGAGTACAGATAGAGAAACAGCACACTGAACAGAGAGTACAGATAAAGAAAGAACACACTGAACTGAGAGTACAGATAAAGAAAGAACACACTGAACTGAGAGTACAGATAGAGAAACAGCACACTGAACTGAGAGTACAGATAGAGAAACAACACACTGAACTGAGAGTACAGATAGAGAAAGAACACACTGAACTGAGAGTACAGATAGAAAAACAGCACACTGAACTGAGAGTACAGATAGAGAAACAGCACACTGAACTGAGAGTACAGATAGAGAAACAGCACACTGAACAGAGTACAGATAGAGAAACAGCACACTGAACTGAGAGTACAGATAGAGAAACAGCACACTGAACTGAGAGTACAGATAGAGAAACAGCACACTGAACTGAGAGTACAGATAGAGAAACAGCACACTGAACTGAGAGTACAGATAGAGAAACAACACACTGAACTGAGAGTACAGACAGAGAAAGAACACACTGAACTGAGAGTACAGATAGAGAAACAACACACTGAACTGAGAGTACAGATAGAGAAAGAACACACTGAACTGAGAGTACAGATAGAGAAACAGCACACTGAACTGAGAGTACAGATAGAGAAACAACACACTGAACTGAGAGTACAGATAGAGAAACAGCACACTGAACTGAGAGTACAGACAGAGAAACAGCACACTGAACTGAGAGTACAGACAGAGAAACAACACACTGAACTGAGAGTACAGATAGAGAAACAGCACACTGAAATGAGAGTACAGATAGAGAAAAGCACAATGAACAGAGAGTACAGATAGAGAAACAGCACACTGAACTGAGAGTATAGATAGAGAAACAGCACACTGAACTGAGAGTACAGATAGAGAAAGAACACACTGAACTGAGAGTACAGATAGAGAAACAGCACACTGAACTGAGAGTACAGATAGAGAAACAACACACTGAACTGAGAGTACAGATAGAGAAAGAACACAGTGAACTGTGAGTTACAGATAGAGAAACAGCACACTGAACTGAGAGTACAGATAGAGAAACAGCACACTGAACTGAGAGTACAGATAGAGAAACAGCACACTGAACAGAGAGTACAGATAAAGAAAGAACACACTGAACTGAGAGTACAGATAAAGAAAGAACACACTGAACTGAGAATACAGATAGAGAAACAACACACTGAACTGAGAGTACAGATAGAGAAAGAACACACTGAACTGAGAGTACAGATAGAGAAACAGCACACTGAACTGAGAGTACAGATAGAGAAACAACACACTGAACTGAGAGTACAGATAGAGAAACAGCACACTGAACTGAGAGTACAGACAGAGAAACAGCACACTGAACTGAGAGTACAGACAGAGAAACAACACACTGAACTGAGAGTACAGATAGAGAAACAGCACACTGAACTGAGAGTACAGATAGAGAAACAGCACAATGAACAGAGAGTACAGATAGAGAAACAGCACACTGAACTGAGAGTACAGATAGAGAAACAGCACACTGAACTGAGAGTACAGATAGAGAAACAGCACACTGAACTGAGAGTACAGATAGAGAAAGAACACACTGAACTGAGAGTACAGATAGAGAAACAGCACACTGAACTGAGAGTACAGATAGAGAAACAACACACTGAACAGAGAGTACAGATAGAGAAAGAACACAGTGAACTGTGAGTTACAGATAGAGAAACAGCACACTGAACTGAGAGTACAGATAGAGAAACAGCACACTGAACTGAGAGTACAGATAGAGAAACAGCACACTGAACTGAGAGTACAGATAGAGAAACAGCACACTGAACAGAGAGTACAGATAAAGAAAGAACACACTGAACTGAGAGTACAGATAAAGAAAGAACACACTGAACTGAGAATACAGATAGAGAAACAACACACTGAACTGAGAGTACAGATAGAGAAAGAACACACTGAACTGAGAGTACAGATAGAGAAACAGCACACTGACATGAGAGTACAGATAGAGAAACAGCACACTGAACTGAGAGTAAAGATAGAGAAAGAACACACTGAACTGAGAGTACAGATAGAGAAAGAACACACTGAACTGAGAGTACAGATCGAGAAACAGCACACTGAACTGAGAGTACAGATAGAGAAACAACACACTGAACTGAGAGTACAGATAGAGAAACAACACACTGAACTGAGAGTACAGATCGAGAAACAGCACACTGAACCGAGAGTACAGATAGAGAAACAGCACACTGAACTGACAGTACAGATAGAGAAACAACACAATGAACTGAGAGTACAGAGAGAGAAACAGCACACTGAACTGAGAGTACAGATAGAGAAACAGCACACTGAACTGAGAGTACAGATAGAGAAACAGCACACTGAACTGAGAGAACAGATAGAGAAACAGCACACTGAACTGAAAGTACAGATAGAGAAACAACACACTGAACTGAGAGTACAGATAGAGAAACAGCACACTGAACTGAGAGTACAGATAGAGAAACAGCACACTGAACTGAGAGTACAGATAGAGAAACAGCACACTGAACTGAGAGAACAGATAGAGAAACAGCACACTGAACTGAGAGTACAGATAGAGAAAGAACACACTGAACTGAGAGTACAGATAGAGAAAGAACACACTGAACTGAGAGTACAGATAAAGAAACAGCACACTGAACTGAGATTACAGATAGAGAAACAGCACACTGAACTGAGAGTACAGATAGAGAAACAGCTCACTGAACTGAGAGTACAGATAGAGAAACAGCACACTGAACTGAGAGTACAGATAGAGAAACAACACACTGAACTGAGAGTACAATTAGAGAAACAGCACACTGAACTGAGAATACAGATAGAGAAACAGCACACTGAACTGAGAGTACAGATAGAGAAAGAACACACTGAACTGAGAGTACAGATAGAGAAACAGCACAATGAACAGAGAGTACAGAAAGAGAAACAGCACACTGAACTGAGAGTACAGATAGAGAAAGAACACACTGAACTGAGAGTACAGATAGAGAAACAGCACACTGAACTGAGAGTACAGATAGAGAAACA
This sequence comes from Chiloscyllium punctatum, assembly GCF_047496795.1. Classification (NCBI taxonomy): domain Eukaryota; kingdom Metazoa; phylum Chordata; class Chondrichthyes; order Orectolobiformes; family Hemiscylliidae; genus Chiloscyllium; species Chiloscyllium punctatum. The sequence goes on along the minus strand of NC_092756.1, from coordinate 65,283,992 downwards.
ACACACTGAACTGAGAGTACAGATAGAGAAAGAACACAGTGAACTGAGAGTTACAGATAGAGAAACAGCACACTGAACTGAGAGTACAGGTAGAGAAACAGCACACTGAACAGAGATTACAGATAAAGAAAGAACACACTGAACTGAGAGTACAGATAAAGAAAGAACACACTGAACTGAGAGTACAGATAGAGAAACAGCACACTGAACTGAGAGTACAGATTGAGAAACAGCACACTGAACAGAGAGTACAGATAGAGAAACAGAACACTGAACTGAGAGTACAGATAGAGAAACAGCACACTGAACTGAGAGTACAGATAGAGAAACAGCACACTGAACTGAGAGTACAGATAGAGAAACAGCACACTGAACTGAGAGTACAGATAGAGAAACAGCACACTGAACTGAGAGTACAGATAGAGAAAGAACACACTGAACTGAGAGTACAGATAGAGAAAGAACACACTGAACTGAGAGTACAGATAGAGAAACAGCACACTGAACTGAGAGTACAGATAGAGAAACAACACACTGAACTGAGAGTACAGATAGAGAAACAACACACTGAACTGAGAGTACAGATCGAGAAACAGCACACTGAACCGAGAGTACAGATAGAGAAACAGCACACTGAACTGACAGTACAGATAGAGAAACAACACAATGAACTGTGAGTACAGATAGAGAAACAGCACACTGAACTGAGAGTACAGATAGAGAAACAGCACACTGAACTGAGAGTACAGATAGAGAAACAGCACACTGAACTGAGAGAACAGATAGAGAAACAGCACACTGAACTGAAAGTACAGATAGAGAAACAACACACTGAACTGAGAGTACAGATAGAGAAACAGCACACTGAACTGAGAGTACAGATAGAGAAACAGCACACTGAACTGAGAGTACAGATAGAGAAACAGCACACTGAACTGAGAGAACAGATAGAGAAACAGCACACTGAACTGAGAGTACAGATAGAGAAAGAACACACTGAACTGTGAGTACAGATAGAGAAAGAACACACTGAACTGAGAGTACAGATAAAGAAACAGCACACTGAACTGAGAGTACAGATAGAGAAAGAACACACTGAACTGAGAGTACAGATAGAGAAACAGCTCACTGAACTGAGAGTACAGATAGAGAACCAGCACACTGAACAGAGAGTACAGATAGAGAAACAACACACTGAACTGAGAGTACAGATAGAGAAACAACACACTGAACTGAGAGTACAGATAGAGAAACAGCACACTGAACTGAGAGTACAGATAGAGAAACAACACACTGAACTGAGAGTACAGATAGAGAAACAGCACAATGAACTGAGAGTACAGATAGAGAAACAGAACACTGAACTGAGAGTACAGATAGAGAAACAGCACACTGAACTGAGAGTACAGATAGAGAAACAACACACTGAACTGAGAGTACAGATAGAGAAACAGCACAATGAACAGAGAGTACAGAAAGAGAAACAGCACACTGAACTGAGAGTACAGATAGAGAAAGAACACACTGAACTGAGAGTACAGATAGAGAAACAGCACACTGAACTGAGAGTACAGATAGAGAAACAACACACTGAACTGAGAGTACAGATAGAGAAAGAACACAGTGAACTGAGAGTTACAGATAGAGAAACAGCACACTGAACTGAGAGTACAGATAGAGAAACAGCACACTGAACTGAGAGTACAGATAGAGAAACAGCACACTGAACTGAGAGTACAGATAGAGAAACAGCACACTGAACTGAGAGTACAGATAGAGAAGCAGCACACTGAACAGAGAGTACAGATAAAGAAAGAACACACTGAACTGAGAGTACAGATAAAGAAAGAACACACTGAACTGAGAATACAGATAGAGAAACAACACACTGAACTGAGAGTACAGATAGAGAAAGAACACACTGAACTGAGAGTACAGATAGAGAAACAGCACACTGAACTGAGAGTACAGATAGAGAAACAGCACACTGAACAGAGAGTACAGATAAAGAAAGAACACACTGAACTGAGAGTACAGATAAAGAAAGAACACACTGAACTGAGAGTACAGATAGAGAAACAGCACACTGAACTGAGAGTACAGATTGAGAAACAGCACACTGAACAGAGAGTACAGATAGAGAAACAGAACACTGAACTGAGAGTACAGATAGAGAAACAGCACACTGAACTGAGAGTACAGATAGAGAAACAGCACACTGAACTGAGAGTACAGATAGAGAAACAGCACACTGGACTGAGAGTACAGATAGAGAAACAGCACACTGAACTGAGAGTACAGATAGAGAAACAGCACACTGAACTGAGAGTACAGATAGAGAAACAGCACACTGAACTGAGAGTACAGATAGAGAAACAGCACACTGAACTGAGAGTACAGATAGAGAAACAACACACTGAACTGAGAGTACAGATAGAGAAACAACACAATGAACTGAGAGTACAGATAGAGAAACAGCACACTGAACTGAGAGTACAGATAGAGAAACAGCACACTGAACTGAGAGTACAGATAGAGAAACAGCACACTGAACTGAGAGAACAGATAGAGAAACAGCACACTGAACTGAAAGTACAGATAGAGAAACAACACACTGAACTGAGAGTACAGATAGAGAAACAGCACACTGAACTGAGAGTACAGATAGAGAAACAGCACACTGAACTGAGAGTACAGATAGAGAAACAGCACACTGAACTGAGAGAACAGATAGAGAAACAGCACACTGAACTGAGAGTACAGATAGAGAAAGAACACACTGAACTGAGAGTACAGATAGAGAAAGAACACACTGAACTGAGAGTACAGATAAAGAAACAGCACACTGAACTGAGATTACAGATAGAGAAACAGCACACTGAACTGAGAGTACAGATAGAGAAACAGCTCACTGAACTGAGAGTACAGATAGAGAAACAGCACACTGAACTGAGAGTACAGATAGAGAAAGAACACACTGAACTGAGAGTACAGTTAGAGAAACAGCACACTGAACTGAGAATACAGATAGAGAAACAGCACACTGAACTGAGAGTACAGATAGAGAAACAGCACAATGAACTGAGAGTACAGATAGAGAAACAGCACAATGAACAGAGAGTACAGAAAGAGAAACAGCACACTGAACTGAGAGTACAGATAGAGAAACAGCACACTGAACAGAGTACAGATAAAGAAAGAACACACTGAACTGAGAGTACAGATAAAGAAAGAACACACTGAACTGAGAATACAGATAGAGAAACAACACACTGAACTGAGAGTACAGATAGAGAAACAACACACTGAACTGAGAGTACAGATAGAGAAACGGCACACTGAACTGAGAGTACAGATAGAGAAACAGCACACTGAACAGAGAGTACAGATAAAGAAAGAATACACTGAACTGAGAGTACAGATAAAGAAAGAACACACTGAACTGAGAGTACAGATAGAGAAACAGCACACTGAACTGAGAGTACAGATTGAGAAACAGCACACTGAACAGAGAGTACAGATAGAGAAACAGAACACTGAACTGAGAGTACAGATAGAGAAACAGCACACTGAACTGAGAGTACAGATAGAGAAACAGCACACTGAACTGAGAGTACAGATAGAGAAACAGCACACTGAACTGAGAGTACAGATAGAGAAACAGCACACTGGACTGAGAGTACAGATAGAGAAACAGCACACTGAACTGAGAGTACAGATAGAGAAACAACACACTGAACTGAGAGTACAGATAGAGAAACAACACACTGAACTGAGAGTACAGATCGAGAAACAGCACACTGAACCGAGAGTACAGATAGAGAAACTGCACACTGAACTGAGAGTACAGATAGAGATACATCACAATGAACTGAGAGTACAGATAGAGAAACAGCACACTGAACTGAGAGTACAGATAGAGAAACAGCACACTGAACTGAGAGTACAGATAGAGAAACAGCACACTGAACTGAGAGAACAGATAGAGAAACAGCACACTGAACTGAAAGTACAGATAGAGAAACAACACACTGAACTGAGAGTACAGATAGAGAAACAGCACACTGAACTGAGAGTACAGATAGAGAAACAGCACACTGAACTGAG